>NC_134533.1:164217836-164817836 GCF_050624435.1 Tenrec ecaudatus | reverse complement strand
GCCTGGTAGGGATTCAGCAAGGGCAATGTAACCGAGAGAAATTATTGAAAACCAAAGGAAGGCTGAGCATGATAGTGGGAAAGGAGGAAGGTAAAAGGAAATGGAGAAAATAACTAGGAGGCAAAGGGTATTTATAGAGGTCTAAATACAGGCATGTACATATGTAAATATATTTATATAAGATGGTGGGGAAATAGATCTACCTGCATATATTTATAGGTTTAGTATTAAGGCAGCAGATGGACATTGGAACTCCACTCAAGTACTTAATGAAAGAACACTTTGTTCTATTACATTGGCATTCCATGATGCACATCTTCCTGACACAGTTGCGAAGAAAATTGTGTGCATAAGCAAATGTGGTGAAGAAAGCTGATGGTGACTGGCTATCAAAAGACAAAGCATCTGGGGTTTTAAAGCCTTGCAGTTAAACAAGCAGCCATCAAGTTCAGAAGCAGCAAAGCCCACATGGGAGAAGTACACCAGCCTGTGTGACCATGAGGTGTAGAAGGGAGCAGGTTTCAGACATCAAAGAACAAAAAATCATATCATTGTAAATGAGGGTGAGTGCAGAGTGGAATCCCAAAACCCATCTGTAGGCAACTGGACACCCCCTTACTGAAAGGTCACACGGAGGAGATGAGCCAGTCAGGATGCAGGGTAGCAAAGATGAAACATATAACTTTCCACTACTTATTAAATGCTTCCTCCTCCCAATATCATGATACCAATTCTACCTTACAAATCTGGCTAGAGCAGAGGATGTACATTAGTACAGATAGCAACTGAAAACACAGGGAATCCAGGGTAGATGATCCCTTCAGAACCAGTGCTGAGAGTGATGATACCTGGAGGGTGGAGTGAAGGTGGGGGTAGAAAGGGGGAACTGATTACAAGGATGTACATGTAAACTCCTCCCTGGGGGGATAGACAACAGAAAATAGGGTCAAGGTAGACATCGGACAGTGTAAGATATGACAAAATAATAATTCATAAATTATCAAGGGTTCATGAGGAAGGGGGTACTGGGGAGGCAGGAGGAAAATGAGCAGTTGATATTAAGGAGCTCAAGTAGAAAGCAAATGTTCTGAGAATGATGATGGCAAAAAAATGTACAACTGTGCTTGACACAATGGATGTATGTCTGGGTTGTTATAAGAATTGTATGAGCCCCCAATTAAATGATTTTTTAAAAATGAAGAAAGAAAACCAAAAAAAGAAAGTTGGCCTACCAAAATACAAGAATTATTGAACAATATTCCTGATATCCTTGATATCATTATGCTGCAAGTAAACTTTCCCTGAAAATGGCTTCAAAACAGTTGCAGCAGTGCATCAACAGCACATTACCAAAATTTTAAGCTGGACTCATCAGAGGATCCTGAGTGTGCTCTTTTCCTTTGGGTTTGTGCCTCTAGATCCTTGCACATTTTATATAATATTTTATGTTCCTTCTCCAGCTGCTCTTCGAAATTTTATGCTCAGCTCTTCTATTTTATCATTTCTTTAATTTACATTAGCTAATCCAAGATTAAGCACAAGTTTCATCGTCTCTTCTTACATCCACTTTGATATTTTCTTTCTTAATTACCTTCTGTCTTCTTCATGATATGGTCATGACATCATATTATCGATTATCTTTAGTGTTTACTGCATCAAATCTATTCTCCTGATGTACTCAGAATCCTGGTGGGGAAGACTTAAGGTCTTATTTGGACTGTTATCAACCTGTATTTATTTTCTAGAACTTCAACCTGAAATTACATATGAGAAATTGGTGCTCAGTTCCACAGTCAGGCCCTGGCATCAGCATATCCTAAACTGAAAAAACTAAAGAAAAAATTCAAGCCTTGAAGTACAATATTGAAAGTTTCTATGGAAAAGACCTTGAGGTAGCAGGAAGCATCCAAAGACTATGGAAATATACATAGTAACTGTGCAAAAGAAACAGGCAGCATATAACAATTTCAAAAGGCTACCTATGCACAAGCATGGACAGTACTGAAAGAGTCCAACCTGCACTGAAAGCATGAACCAAAATCAAGGCTCCAGGAATGGATGTAATACCAATTGAAATGTCTCAACAAACTGATGAAATACTAGAAGCACTCACTTGTCTATGTCAGGAAATTTGGACGAAAACCACTTGGGCAAATGACTGGAAAATCTCCGTATTTGTGCACACTACAAAGAAAGAGATCCAACCAAATACTCAAAATATACAACAATGTAATTAATATCACAGGAAGTAAAATTTTGCTGAAAATCATCCTACAAAGGTACATTGACAGGGAGTTGCCAGAAATTCATTCCAGATTTAAAAGAGTACATGTAAAAATGGATATCATTGTTAATGTCAGATGGATTTTGAAACCAGAGAATGCCAGAAGGATGCTTGCCCATGTTTCTTTGATTATGCAAAGACATGTGACCATGTGGATCATAACAAACTGTGCAGAGCCTCAAAAAGAATGGGAATTCCACAGCACTTGCTGTACTTCTGCAGAACCTGGACACGGACCAAAGAGAAGCTGTGCAAACAGAACAAGAAAGCACTGCACAATTAAAATCAGGAAAGGAGTGTGTCAGGGTTTTAGCCTCTCACTGTACTGATTCAATCCATATGCTGAGGAAACAATCAGAGAATCTTGATTATAGGAATAAGAACACTGCATCCGGTTAGGAAGAAGTCTTATGAGCGGCCTATGGCATATAGATGACACAGCTTTGCTTCGTGAAAGTGAGGGGGATTTGAAACATTCACTGATGAAGACTAAGGATTGAAATTGTCAGTGTTGTCAAGAAAACCCAAATCCTCTCAATTGGATCCATAGGTAGCATTACCATGTGGAGAAAAGATTGACCTTGCCAAGGATGTTGTCTTGCTTGGATCCACAATCAGTGCTCATGAAAGCAGCAGTCAAGAGATCAAACAACATGTTGCATTGGGTTAATCTGCTGTATAGAACCTATTTAAAGTTTGGAAAAGCAAGAATTTTACTTTGAGGACTAAGGTTCACCTGATTCAAGCCATGGTATTTTCAATTGCATCACAAGCAGTTGACAATTGGACATTGAATAAGGAAGATCAAAGAAGAATCCATACACTTGAATTTTGCTGCTAGCAAAGAACATTGAAATGACCTTGCCCCCAGTAAGATTATTTAAAGAAAAAGAATATGCAAGCCCCTGAACAATAGTGTTTAATCATTATCTTGATAGGTTTGAAGCATATTAAATACAATTATTTGGTATTAATTTTATATGGAATTAAATACAAGCATATTCTAATGTTCAGTAGTTTCATTTTGTGAGTACTTTTTTGTGCGTGTGCTCACTCATCTCTTTGATGGCTAATGACAGTTTCCTTTTTCTTTTGTTTCATTGTGTTAATGCATTGGTTAGGCTCTCCATTAGTGTGCTAAATAAAAGTGAGGATAACAGGCCAACAATAACTACCTTAGACTTATAAAAGGACTAATAAATATGTTTTGGAAGAAGTACAGCCAAAATGTTGCTTAGAAGCAAGAATTCTGAGCCTTCCTCTTATACTCTGTGGACTTGTTATCAGGGGGGACCAGTCTCTAGAGAAGGACATCATGCTAGGTAATGTGGAGGGCCAACAAAAAAGAGGAAGGCTCTCGCTGGGGAAGGCTTGATATACAGTGTCTGCCACAATGGACTCAAACATACGAACATTTGTGAGGATGATGCTAAACTAGGCAGTGCTTTGTTCTATTGTCCATGGGGCCAGTCTGAATCAGGACCAACTGCATGGCAGGTCACAACAACAGCAGCAGTAGTGTAAGCTTGAGAAATTAAGAAAGTCACACTAAGACTAAAGGGGTAGTATTGTGATTTTCAATTCTTCTTTCTTATTTTCAATGTATAAATCTTCTGAAATTTTATCTATTTATCATTTGTCTACTTATTCATCGATCTCTATATGGATATGGATATAGAGATTCAAATAAATAATAAAATACAGGTGAATAGCCTTATGCACATATGTTTGAAATTATTGTAATTTACATATATGCAGTAATACTTTGGAAATCACTTTGGTTCACAGTCCATCAAATACTGAAAAGTTTGAGAATGGAGCATATTTTTCCTAAGAGAAATAATGGGTATGCAAATCATCAGTTCCAAGGCTCCAAAATTGCTCTTATAAATACATTTTTTCCCAGAATGGTAACACGAAAGTAGCAGTCCTTGGCTGTATAAACTCCCTAAAATATCTAAATACAATAAATAGAGTCCATTAAATATAAAAAATACAGTAATTAAAATTATGATATTATACTCAAATAAAGCACAATGCTTTAACCCACTAACACAAGCACTATATGCTATCTGCGCAGGAATGAAGCTTAGACTGAAGTGTGACCCCTTTGGGTCCAAGGAGTGACATCACTAGTGACGCGCTCTTGCCCATATGGGTATTTTCAAGCTGGATTTCTCAATGGAGAAAAGTTATGAACCCTGTGCAGATTTTGCTGTTCAAATCCGTGGAAAGTTTGAGCTGGGAGTCCTTTACCAACCACATTATCACTGTAGGTTTATATAAATGAATTTCTGTCATTCCTATAGCCATCAAATGCACTTAAATGAGGGAGACAATCCACCTCTTCTCCGTATGATTGTGGGGTCACCCAAGTTGACCAGGTCTCAGCACATCTTCCAGTGGAGCAGCTAGGAGTTTTGAACTGTGGCCTTTTGAATTGCAGGCCAACACATAATCACTATGTCACCAGCACGCCTCTAGTAATGTAGAAGGGCAGAACAAAAAGAGGAAGAGCATGAAGAAAAAGCATTGACACAGTAGCTGCAACAATTGGCGAACAGTTGTTAAGATGAGGCAGGAACAAGCAGTGCTTCCTTAGTTGTACATCATAGGGTCTTTACGAGTAGGAACTGATTAGGTGGTAACTATGTTCAACCTCGTGGAACACTGGTGATCTATTGGTTACACTTTGTATTGTGAACCTAATGGTTTCCAGTTCAAAACCACCAGCAGCTCCTAGGGAAACAGATTGCGCTTTCGCTCCCCTAAACAGTTTCAATTTCAGAGATCTGCAGGTGATCACTGCGAGTCAGCATTGACTCAGTGGCAGTGCGTGAGATCTTCATCAACGACAACAAAAAAGATAAACTGAAAAATCAGAGACATTAAGGTTTAAAGAATAGAAATGGTTATAGTTATTGATCTATGAAATGTTAATATAAAGCAATTTTATTTATGATTATAAGAATTGTGAGAGTAAGAAACCAATGTAACAGATATACAAGAAATTCAAATAATTATTGTCAGTTAGAAAGCAAAGTATCAATTCTAAATATTTCATGGGTTGATTTTCACGTTTTATAAAATATTATTAGGTAGCATAGTTTCATGAAAACCAAAATATATCTTATTTTCTATTAATGTTACTCAACTATTTCTCAAGATGTGGAATTTACTGAAATGTACTCTTTTAGAGGAAAGTTATATTTTGCTTGCTCTTCCAGTGTAATGATAAATTTGCGTTTTCTTAAGGAGAGTCTGCCTGTAGGTTACAAGTGCTTCACAAGGAAGTTTGTTTATAATTTATTATCCCTAACAACACAGACATGAGGCAATTTTATAGATGGTTATCCAGAGGGAAAAAATCCAAATAACTTCTGTGGAAGGTCAGTAGTCATAATAAAATTGCACACACAGAATAAAAACTATCTATAATCTTTTTCATCTTATCTATATCATGTATACACTGAAATTTAAATTTATTCTTCATAAGTCTTTGAAATCAAGAATAGCTGCATTCAAATTTCCTTTAGATTTGATCCTACAAAGACCATCTTTTATAATATTTTGTTTTGTTTTTTTAATTTAATTTCTGTGAAACTATTCTTAAGAAATGTCAGTAAATGGATTTCTGAAATAGCTAACTAGTGAATACACTTTAGTGAAGAATTCCTACTAGAAGAATGGATTAGTCTATTAAAAAACAGAAAACAAAGATATATTGAATTCAATGGCTTAACTCTGAAGTCTTATTTTTATGGCAAGATATTACAAATATAAATACTACTTCACTCCATCTCATTTCCTTGGTAATTCATAAACCATATAATATAGGAGGGAAGCAAAATGTAACTTAATGAATAGTTAGGTCATTATGCTTTAAGAATAGTAAAGCTTTTTGAAGATAACTGGTGACATCATTTGTGTACTAGAATCTTTCTACATGATTTCTGATTATAAAATTGATTAATTTGATGGTGGGTTTGTATTAGACACTTTGTACATGTGTCTTATTTGTGATGAGAAGTTGAAAAAGAAACGAGGTGTTTCAAAATCAAAGATCTTGTTTTGCTAGAATTCCGACTTCAATGGATATAAAGATATTGTAGTTAACCGTTGAAATAGTTTTATAGTAGTCTTTATAGATGATTTTAACACATGAAAAACCCTCATTAATTCAAAAAAGTTAATAGAATATGTAATATCAGTTGTGCTGGTTGCAAGAGATAGATATGAACAGAGTTATTGTGTAGACTACAGCAAAGGTATGATTTAGATTACAGAGACATGCGAAATTATGTCTCTGAAAAAACCACGTCTAAAAAATATATTTAAGGATGTTGGATTTCGTCCAATTTAGTGTATCTCTAAATTCTTTCTATTGCAATTGAGAAAATCTGAAATAAAATGGTACAAATCTTGGGTGGGTTTTAGCAAAATACCTAGTATATCTTTCCACAGTCACATATATCAAGGGTATATACAGACAGTATTCCTATGATAATGCTTGCCAAACTAGTCAAGAGCCCAGGTTAAAGTCAAGGGTGAAGTAAAAGTTCTCCGACAGCCTCCCAAACTCCGCTGACAATTTTAATGCATCTCTTCCTCCAATGCTAAATGCCGTGGTTTTAAATGTCTTCTGACCTTTAAAATAGCTCATTTTTCTCTTTTTGTATGAAAACAATCTGTTTATTGTTTTTACTCTTGAGTTCAGGGTTAATATCCTTCAGTCTGTTTATCTCTAGGTTGTCAAGGAAAACAAAGCGAGTCGTTCCATAATAAGTTTAAGAAAAAGCCTTATATCATGAAGTATTTATATATCACAAGGCATCCCAGCGCAGCCCAACTTCAAGCCCGTAAGTTCGGGGCTAGTCCATTGTCCCTATTTAGACTCACAGAGCAGCAGACTGGTGATGCGGAAAGCGAACCAGGAAGTAGGAAGATCGCAGACCAGAGGGGCAGAGTCAAGTGGATTCAAGATCAGTGCGAACCTGGCCAAGTGTGGGCAGTTCTCAGGGTGTGGCGACCCACATGGGGCCACTCTCAAAGAAAGCAGAGGTCCAGAAAGCACGAAGGTGGAGGGCAGAGAGAGAAAGGTTATCTCTGTTCCTACAGCTCTTATACAAAAGGTTTATGATATCAAAGAGATATCATCAGGCTGTGATTTGATTGACAGGCTTGACTCCACTCCTAGCCAGGAGTGTTTAATTGTCATGATCCTTAAGCATCACAGTGTGGGCCTTGGCATTATTGGAATTAATTGAAAAAGTGATTAATATATTTAGATTTTTCAAATCAATATGCAAACAAGATCCAAGACAGAATACAAAGAAATATAACTGGCTTAATAACCTTGCTTATGGGAAACGTAAACATGTATGGGTGTTACACAGTTTGGGATATTAAGCATGTTTCTGATATTGAGTAATTTAATAAAAATTGATGCCGACTTTATGATCATTGGTCTGAGAGTCCTGTTCTTAGGGTACTGGCTGTGCTGGAACTATAAAATCATACACATATCTGCAATATTGGAAAACAATTTACATGCTGGTTATTAAAAATAAGCTTCCTGAATATTCATTTGAAAGTCTTAGATTTCTATGTTTTCATAGTTTTACTTTTGAAGTATCCTTTACTTTCATTAAAAGTTAGCATGTTTGTATTGCATGAAATCTTACAAGTCCTTGACTCTGAAAAAAATGCCACCTATATTGAAATAAAATCAGCGCTTAGTAAAGCACTATGCCTTTAAGTTTTTTTCTTTTAATTTTGTCTTGCTTTGTTTTGTCTTATTGAATCAAATGCATTACATTCCTGAACCGCTTGAATGTTTCTAAATTTAATAATTGTCTTGATAAATCCTTTGGAAATGTCTGAGCACAAATTCTATTTAAGGGGACTTCTCTCTATCAGGAAAGTTCAAGAAAGTGTTGAAGATTTGTAAGACGTGGGTGCTTTTCATTGAAGTAGCGCTTCTAGCAGCACCATCTAAATTCTCATTCCCATAATTTTATGTTGCCAGTTTGGGTGAAAATGAACAACATCTCAGTAAATGTCTACCCTTATAAAATTGTTAAAGAAGGTGGAAAACACATTAGCTGGTGGGTGCCGTGGTCCAAATCGACTTTCCCATAGTCACAATTTTCTACCTTAATAGGTATGACCTTGACCCAACTGGCATAATGATCTGCTAAGCTTCCCTTTGCATATGCATAATTACAGCCACCCAAAGCAGTGTACAGCATGTGAATTTTATAGAAACGTAGGCTCTGACATGACAAAACCACCCCTGAAGAAAACTAGCAACTTAAGTAATTCTCATATTTGCCTGCATGTAGTACAAAGTTCAAACCGTACAGTTCTTTGCACAAAAATATTTTAAGCCGTATACAATTTTTTTCAAGGAAAAATTAAGCTGAGAGAGGACAATATATTTTTACAAACTGATAGTCATTCTATTTTTATCAACTCTGAAATCCTCTACTCTATCTTTTTGCTAAAAATTTCAGTGTGGCACCTGGTATATTTCTGGGACACGCCAAGTTTTGTTCAGTGTCAATGCTAAGTACTTGGTAGGTATGGCAGGTCCGATGCTCCCTCTGGCAATTCGGTCTGTAACCAGGACAACCTGTTTCTGGGGAAGCTGAAAAGACACTTAGTCCAGAGTATGTGAATAATCATTACATTCGCTGAAACTAAGTGCTAAAAAACAGTGTTAATTCAATGATTACAATATTATTTTTGTGCCCATGGACCGCTCTGCACAATTCACACATAAACAATGTCAGATTGAGAGCTATCACAGACTTTAAAATTTTTCATGACACACAGAAACATCAGTTCTGTGACCTTAGTTCTCTTCCTTACTTCATTTTGTTTTTTCTGGAATACTTCAACATGGATTAAAGTATAACAAAGATTTCTTGCATTGCTAAAACCATACACCATCAATATTTGCCTTAGGTTGTACTTAAATGTGGAGGTCAGTAACTCACCTTACCTCTTGAGGCTAGAGTATTCTTAAGAAATTATTGATATGCCAAGAAAAGAAATGTCATTTGTCTTTTGGCAAAAGGCAAAAAATAATTCATTTTTTTAAATTAAAAAGAATTCAGAAACTTAGTTAACTTCCTATTTCCCCATTTTGAATATATTTTTCCCTAGTCAGAGATCTCCAACATTACTTATTAATATGTATTAGCTGTTTTAACTATTGAAGGTTAAGGATATAAAGACTGCAATTGCTTCCTTAAAGGCAATTACACTCAAATAATTTTTCTAAGATATCTGTAATACTTAAACTAGTATAATTTTGCAGGAGGTTGACACACTTTATTCTCAAAATTCAGGTTTCTAACGTATCTGTTCTATATTTAATAATATTATACAGATGTTGTTGTTCCTAGGTGACATCGAGCCAGTTCTGACCCATAGCGACCCTGTGCACAACCAACCGAAGCAGGGCACTGTACTGAGCCATCCACACACTTGGCGCAGCCAGCATGTGAGTCTAATTGAGGGCCTTCATCTTTTTGCCACTTTTCCATCTTACCAAACATGAAGCACTACTCAAGATACTGGTATTTCCTGGCTATCCATCCAAACTATGTAAGACGGTCTTGATATGTTTGCCTCTAAGGAGCAGTCTGGTCTTATTTCTTCCAAAACAGCTTTGTTTGTCCTTTTTGAAACATTCAATATTCTTCTCCAGCACCACAATACAAAGGCACCAATTCTGCTATGGTCTTCCTTAGTCGATGTCCATATTTTACATGTGCTTGATGCCATGGAGAACAGCATGGCTCGGATCAGAGACACCTTAGTCCTCAAAGTACCATTCTTCCTCTTAACTATGGTTTTAGTAGATTTCTTTTTAATTAAAATGTTATTATGTTCTCCCACAATTAATAACTCTCCTCACTAGTATTGCTTTGCGACATACCTCTTCTAACTCTATAGTTTTTAAACGGAATTATCTTAGTCATGAGATCTATAAAAATGCCCAAATTTCAAAATTGTAAATGTATTCTCTCAAGACCGATGATGTTAAGCAAAAGTCAGGACTTTGCTTGATAGTGAAGAAGGGGAGATTTCCAAAATGCATTACAATCCTGTATATATTGATGATGTAAATTCTAACTCTCTTTTTCTCTCTTAACACTGGATTCCCATTTTCCCAGCCATATTGAACATATAAAAGTCCTGCACTGATATGTTACATTTTAAAATGACACTAAGACTTTAGATGCCTTTAAATTGTGATGTTGTTGAAGAATATTAGCTATACCACTTGGATGTCAGGAGAATGAACAAATCTGTTTTGGATGAAATATAGCCCGAAAGTTCCTTAGAAGTGAAAATGGTATGACTGCGTCTCATGCCCTTGAGCGTGTTATCAGGAGGGATCAGTACCTGGAAGAGCTCACACTCGATAGGGGACAAGGTCACCGATAAGATGGGTTGGCATTGTAGCTGTACCGATGAGCTCAAACATGGTGGTGGTTGCAGGACTGAACAATATTTTGCTCTGTTGCACCTAGGGTCAGGATGAGACAGAAGATATGAGACAGTGCTGATCAATAATAAGATCTTTCATGGCCTACTTCTTAATTTTTAAAAACTCTGTGTTGTTGTTAGATGCCCCGACTCATATTAACCTTATACACAATAGAACAAAACATTGCCCACACCTGTGCCATCCCCAACTTGCTATATTTTAGCACATTTTTTCAGCAATCGTGTCAGTTTATGTCAATGAAGGTATTCCTCTCTTATGCTGATCTACTACTTTACTAAGCATGATGCCCTTTTCTAGGCACTGGTGTAACCTGATACCACATACAAAGTGAGTGAAAATACATCTTTCCGTCTTCACGTCTAAGGAACATTCTGGCTATACTTAGGTCATGAAAGATCTGTTTGTTCTTCTGACTGTACAAGATAATTTCAATATCCTTCATAAAAACCATAATTCAAATGCATCAGTTTTACTGAGGACTTCTTTTTTCATTGTCTAATCTTCACATGCTTATGAGATGAATGAAAATACTATGGTTTGACTCAGGTACGCCTTACTCCTTAAAGTGATATCTTTGTTCTTTAACACTTTAAACAGATCTTGTGCAACTGATTTACCCATGCAATGCATTTTTAAATTTCCTGACTGCTACCTCAATGGGTGTTGATTATGTATCCAAGTAAAATGAAAATTTTGGTGATTTTAATCTTTTCTTAGTGTATAATTATGTAGTCTATTGGTACAATCATGAGCTGTTGTTGTTTTTACACTGAGTTGTAAACTGTTGGAAGTGCAATCCTTGACCTTCATCAGCAAGTTCTTCAAGTGCGGTTCATTTTCAACAAGCAAGGTGGTGCCATCTACACATCACAGGTTGTAAAAGAGCCTTCCTACAATTCTGATGATATATTTTCCTTCATATACTGCACCTTCTGAGATTATCTGATCAGCATACAGGTCGACTAAATGTGGTGGAAGGATAAAACCCTGACACACACTTTTCCCAATTTCACATCATCCATCACTCCGTAGTCTGTCCTAAAGCCTGCCTCTGGGCCCAAGGAGTTTTCTCAAGAATCTGATCCATGACTTGAAATGACCTACAGTCTAATGTCTTTGAATAATGAATAAAATACACTTAACTATCTTGTTGATATTCCAGGATTTCAGTGAAGGTTCATCTTACACCAACCATGTCATCTCTTGTGTCCTCTCAGAAGTCTGCCTCGAATCACCGACAACTGCCTGTCTATGTACTACTCTATCTGTTTGTGAATTATCTTCAGCCTCGTTTTATTTTTATGTTATATTAATGCTATTGCCAGTTAAGTTCAACATCTGTTCGGTCACATGTCTCTGGAACGGTCACATGGTGGCTCTCATGCGTTCCGGCTTGCATGTTGCTTGGCATCGATATCATGAGTGTCTTTAGTGCTTATCAGTCTGTGTGAACACCGATTGACATGATGTCTGTCCCTGGTCCCTTGTTTGTGGCTAATGCTATCGATGAAGCTTCGACTTCTTATTTCAATCACATCATTTCTTGATTGTACACAGCTACTTAGAAGATTATCAACCAATCATTTCTAGTACAGTGATTCGGTTCTATCATGTTTGATACTTCCATCACAATTGGACATTTCGCCCTTTGAATACATCGATATTTCAATTGAATGCTTGCATATTTTCCACAGTTCTTCTAGCTTAAGATACACTGAGAGTATTTTCCTCATTTCTGATCTTCACACAGCTCATTGGCTTGACTTGAACTTCTCAAGCTGAATTTTGAAATTTCCTATTCGTATTTTTTTTACTGCAGATATTTTTCCCCATTCACTTTAGCTACTCTAGATTCAAGAGCAAGTTTCAGAGGTTCTTCTGAAATGTGCTGTGATCCTTTATTTCCTGTCTTGTTAATGTAATAAAGTTTGGTTTTCTCTGTGTGTAATGCTCTAGATGTCGTCGTATGTGGCATCCATTAATTGTGGACGTCTAAAATAACTAGAGTGTGGCATGTATAAAGCATCAATCTAAGAAAAATTTAATATAACAAAATGAACTGAAACACATAAAGAATGAAGATGCTAAGTATTAGTGAGTGTATTTGCACTAGTATTGATCAATTTAAATGGAATAATCATATGATTTAATATGTCAGGGATTATAAATTCAGGAAGAACAGAATTCTGCTCATCATAAAAAAGAACATTTCAAGATCTAACTTTATAAACAATACTGTATTATAGGATACATTCTATAAACCTACAAGGAAGACCAGTTAATAAAATTATTATTCAAATTTATGTACCAATAAATGCAGCCATCGATGAAGAAACTGAAGAATTCTACCAATTGCTCCAGAATGAATTGATCAAACATGCAGTGATTGATAACTACTGGTGACTGGAATTTCAAAGGTGGAAACAAATGGTGGGTGGAATATAGGGCCTTGCTGATGGAAGAGAAGCTGACAATCTGCACGACCAATGACTTCTACTTTTTTTTCCCCAAAACATAACCAGCCACTTTATATATGGGACTCACTTAATAAAATACACAGAAAAAAATTGATTATATCAGTGGGAAAAGGTGATGGGTAAGGTCAATATCATGAGACAAAATAAAACCAGGGACTTACTGTAGACTAGACCATCAATTGTTCATATGCAAGCCCAGGTTAAAAATCCTATATACTTGAGTATTAATAGTCTTTCAAATTCCTGGGAAAGACTATCATATTTTTGAAGCTTTCCGAGGTAGCCCTAAATATACTTTGCCACGTATTGTTTATAACTATGGACTCTTATTTGCTGTTTGCAATTTGATGCTCTCGAGTGGCTTTCCCATCCCAGGGACCTCGTGTACAACAGAGCAAGGAGCTTTCTTCCTTGTGCCTGCTCTACAATTGTTACGCTTGAGCTCAGGTTGCACCCACTGTGTCAATCCGTAGATCTCTTAACAACCTTTTTGCTTGACGTGCATGATGTCCTTTTACAGGGTTGGGTCTCTCTTGATAATATGCCAAAGTACTTGAAACAGAGTCGCACAATGGTTTCTAAGAAGCATGCTGACTACTTCCTCCAGGACATATTTATTTGTTCCTCTAGCAGTCACGGTGCTTTCCGTGTGCTTTGCCAGTGCCGTCATTCAGATGCATTAATTTTTCTTAAAGCAAATTCTAATGGTAATAATAACTTACACAACTTATAGAATGTTTACTATTTGATAAATATATAAAGGTTGTGTCTAATTAGTCATTAGATATAATTATTGTTTTTATAAATGGTAGTGCTACCATTTCTATTTTGGTTTCTTTGATTATTAAGAATGCCTATAATATCCCTATAAAGCATGTTTCATTATATATTAATATTTTCCAAGCTATTTTATTAGGAGTTAATCCAGACATCATACCATTCCACAATTCTATTTCATCAAGCAGTTTTGTACAGTTGCTACCCAAATCAGTATCAAAACATTTTCTTCCTTCTTGAATTCTTTGATATCAGCTCCCTCCTACCACCCCCAACCTTACCCACCACCCCTTCTACAATTCCTTATTCTAATTGTTGTCTCCATAGTTTCACCTATCCTCATTTTCAATTACCAAAAAATATAGACAAATACACAGCAAGGATTCAAGAAGGCTACCAACAATTAAAAAAACATCAGAGATAAACCCCACTATGAAAAATAAAAACTCAGAGAATAGAAAATATGTTTTGGGTTTCTACTGTCATTTATAGCCTTCTTCACATATAATTTATGCTCTGATGTTATTCCCTCCTTTGTACTTGGGTTTATAATTTACAAACCTTGAATCATGGATGTTGATGCACATCTTCCGTGTGGACTTAGTTGATGTCTCACTTAGACGGCTGCATGTTTGGCAATATGCCTTTAGGACCCCACATGCTATTCTATCGCATAGCTGGGCACCGTTTAATTTCTTTACCACACTTTTCTACAGCACCCATGCTTCTACTTCTATAATGAACAGGACTGTGTTGTAAGGACTAATTGTTATTAAATTTGAGCTTGGATTAAGTATGAGTCCCAAATCCTTTCCTAAATTTTTGGCCTTTGTCTGCCTCTGAGTCACTTAGAGACATCCTTGTTCATTTATGGTAGAGAATCTTATTGATCATCTCCCTGGAGCATAAGAACCTTCTGTTTATCATTTCACTGATTAGCCCAAGGTACTAATTTTGAAAACATGATTGATAGAGGGAGATTGGTTATGGGGAGGCAAATTACATATAATACTTGGATTACCCACTTGCACAGGATAAATCTTTACAACATTACACAATATTTTAGAATGCATTCCATAACAAGTTACTTCAAATAGATGGAGATGAACTGAAATCCTAGAAAAAAGTCCTCATCTTTTAACATTGATAATTTTTGCATACAATTCATAAGTATATGAACTATGCTAGAATTCATCTTTCTATAATTAATAAATGAATGAACCAACCAAACCCAAAGCCATCAAATCAATTCTGATTCATAGTAACAGCATACAGTTAGTCAGAGGCTGTAAACAGTTACCGGAGCAGAATATATTCATTATTTCCCCACAGAACAGCCAGTTGCTTGAACCGTTGACCTTACAGTGAGCAGTCCAACAGTGACACAAGAGCACCACTAGGACTTCTTACATGAAGAAGAGAACATTAATATTGATTTGAATGTTCTGAAGGTAAAAAACAAGAGTGTTCCATTCCTGAGTCCATCCTAAAAGGGGACTATCTATAAAAGGTTTGTCTCTGATCCTTGCATGTATACATAGGTTGGTATTCCTTAGAAGACATCAAATTCTGCATTGTTATATAAATGGAGAGCTATCATGTCCTCACTACAAAGAAACCTTGACATTTTGGTTGAGTCTCTGACTTATATCAGGCACTAATCTGGGAGGTTAGACAGAAAGGAGAGGAAAACTGTAAATAATGAACAATATAACATTGAGGTCTTAATCATTTATGGCTGCTCATACTTCCCAGAGGGAGGAAGGAATAGTTTCAAAATGCTGTGTATATTCCAATTTGTGGGATTTCTTCCTACTCAACTAAAATTTTCCTGAACCTTCAAATCTTCAAATGGAAATTATTTTGCTTAGCTGTCTAGAAATCTGCAGCATGACATTATACAGCTGTGAGATTCCACCCACAGGACCTGACCTGGCAGTTTACACAAGTAAAGCTTCTACTGCCTGCATGGATAGTTACCTTTCTTAGTGTTTGTTGGGAATTATGGGAAAAGTACTATATTTAGGAAAATCTTAGAAATTATTTTATACATAAAAGGAAGAAACCTAAATAATCAGTTGAGTTTCAAAAAATATATTTTAAGCATTAATACCTATAAAATATGGTTTTTTCTAATGGTCAAAATTCCTGAAGATACTAAACATACTTCCATATCACATTTTCTTGGCAAAAAAATCAAATAAAGCACAATCTAATGTTAAAAATGCAGGCATGGTAGAGGCAAAATTAAGTATAGAGTGAAGACCAAAAAAAAAAAAAAAGATTAGAAAGTGAGTGAACCTATTAACCTTAAATTAAATAATGAAAGAAAACAAAAATCAAACCAATTACTTATAAAATACATTCAGTGGCAAATGTTTCAAAATAAGATAAAGAGGAAAAGAAATTGCTTAGTAACCTTATAACCAATGTTATCATGTATATGTTTATAGGCACTCTTTATATTCAAAAGAACATCAAGTAGATGTAGTGGGGGGAAAGGAGGACAATTAAAATAAATATCTTTTTAAGGTAAATGCTTCTTGGGTGAAAATTCAGTTCTGAAAAAGGAGTCTTTTTTAAAATCACTTACCAGTAGTATGGTTATAAGAAAATTATTCGTAGAAGATTAGAACCTCAGGTTTCTTCTGCCTAGTCCTTCTCTTTGGAGACGTGGTAGATCATATCTAAAGACACTAAATAATATACTGGGAACATTCCCCCAGAATGAGGGGGGATTTCCTTTTGTCCTTTAATGAAATGGTGGATAGGCAGATGCTTCATTCTAGGCCTTGCCAACACCCAGTTCAGTTAGATCTATGGTTAAGGTACTCCACCAACATCCTGGAAACCAGCAGTGGCCTGCCTTCCAGATGAGATATGCTCAAGGTATGTCTTGCAGTTTGTTCTAATGTGATGCATTTGAAATGCAGTTTCGTGAGGGACACTGAAAATACAAAAGACCACCATAAAAACAAACAAATCTATCTTGGAAGAGATGCAGTAAGAATGTTTCCTAGAAATGAGCATGGCAGGATTTTATCTCATGTACTTTGGATACGTTATGAAGAGAGGCCAGTCCCTGGAAAAGGACATCTTTTTTTATGGAAAGTAGAGAGTCAGGAAAAAGAGGAAGATCCTGAAGAAGATCATGGACCAGTTCCTGCAACAATCGGCTCACGCATAACAATTGTGAGGCTGGCACAAAACCGCATAGTGTGTTCCTCGGTTGGACATAGGCTCATTCTAAGCCATAACCAGTTAGTAGCATCTAACAACAATGGCTCTTACCATAATTAGTCCCGTATCATTGGAGCAGAATTTTCAGGAAGATCAGCAACAAAAACCAGAAATGATATTTAAAATATCAGAGAGCATTAGACCCCATACCTTTTGCCTTGGTAATCACCTCTAATGGCCATAGAGTCCCATATCTTCTGAGGCAAAACTTTCCTATTTCTAACCTGCATCTCAAATGCCTGGTCTCTTCAGAGACATTGTTTTTGAAGTCATCTCCTATCTCTAATGGATTAAGAAAATTCCCTTCTAGTTTATATTATTCTATAAAAACATTCTATTTATATGCTTCATTGTAAAATAAAACAAAACTTCTTTGAACCTTTTATCCGGCTATCTTCGACATAAAAGGTGAAAAGAGAAATCCAAACTTCTTTGAGGCTGTTCTTTCGACCGTAAGCCCAATAAGCTCTTGGGATCACCATTTGTAAGAGGCCATTAATGAGCTCTGTATTAGCAAACCTAGAAGAGAGTTTATTAAAGACCATGAAGATTCTAACCAGGTACGGCCACAGACTATGTGTGTCTTCTTTCCCATTCAGCAGCAAGTGTAGGTAGATTACAGCACGCCCCGTCCTGAAAAAGAACGTCAGTGCTTCCTGTTCAGCTTCCCAGGCCTCCAGGGAAATTCTCTTCGCTTCCTGAGTCTAATTCAAACCCACCACCATCTAGTAGATTCTGATTCATTACGACCTCGTACAGGAATTCCAAAGTTGGGTATTTTTTTGTTTTGTTTTTTACAGGAGCAGAGGGGCTTCTGAGGAGGCGCTAGATGATTTGAACCTCCAACTTTGAGGTTTGTAATCCAAAGTTTGCCTTACAGCATGTCCTCAGGAGAGAGCTAATTGATCCTGCCCATCACTGCTGGAACACTAATGGAGAGATGTCACTTATAAAATTTTTCCCTTTTTTTGATACTAACACCATAGTATTTGTACTAAGAATCAAGCAAACATGTATGTTCGTTTCAGGAGATCATGTGTCACAGCAAAGATGTAATCTACAAAGATGTGATCAGCAAACTGCAGCAAGAGCATGCTACTGTGAAGGCAGCTACAGTGTTACTGGGAACGATTTAAGTTTTCAGTCAACAATGTGGAAAATAAGAATGATAATAACATGAAGAATATTGGTTAATGACAACAGCAAGAAATAAATAAAGTGATCAAATCCAAAGTTTTAAAAGGTTATAATTAAACTAGGATATGAAAAGATAAAAAATATGCACTCACTGAATAAAATGAAGCCATTTTCATGATGACAAATGATGGGGCTCTCATCCAGAGTGAGAAAGAATGACACTGAGTTAAAACCCTGTGGGAATCATACAAGCTTGAGGACATTAAATATTTAGCAAACATTAAAAATATTTGTGTTCACATACCTAGCATTTCCCTAGAATATTTTGAGAATGGTTATAATAAAGTGTCTACTTAAGAGTAACTCTATAAAAATGATTCCATATAAAGGAGAAGTGATAAAATGAAGAATAACTAGGGTAAAATAAACATGTCATATATAGAACAGGTCAGGAAACAATGTTTTATCACATCATGCTGCCTGTTTTCTAGGATTATATGGGGTTGGGGTGGGGGCTTACTCTCCTGTTACCAGTAACATGTAATTAGGAGTGTCACTTATTTGGCAAAATTCCTTGGCAGAAAAATACAGTGTATTTTTCTCTAGCCCACACAGTAAATGACCCCAACTTTTTCTCCAGTCACAAAGGCAGAAAAATGGAAGCAACAAATCATTCTGGCAAGAAGTGGAGTGCTGGAACACAGCGGCGCTGTTGTGATGCAATACTCACGGCTATAAGAGCTGGAACAGACCTAGAGATAAGCCTGTCCAAACCAGGCAGCACTTCTCTTAGGACTAAGAACCTGAAGAGATATTCATAATGACAATCTGACTAAGTGAAAAATATGAGAAGTAGATATCTTATCGCCTGACTGCCAATCCCGTGGTCTCAGTCTTACATGACTTAAAGTGCAAAGTACTCTAGTTGTTCTGAAAGGTTTATAGAAAAGTGAAAAAAAACACTTTTATCTATTTAAGATGCTAACCATGCAGTGATTCCATAGAGATTTCGTCCAGTGTCATATCGTCTGTGCCTGTAATGAAGATTCAGAGAATGGCCACTTCCATATTCAAAGATCATGCTAAGTGGTTTTTTTTCAGTTAGTTTTATACATACTACTTATGCTTTTGTACTTTTAAACACTTCTCTCCCACCGACACTTCCAAGTCTAGAGAATAACATGGATGGGACTCTGTCTGAGACATTGCCTCACAAAGAGGAACCTGGAGCTTTTTTTTTTCTTTCTATGTTAGTTTTCTAAGTCCCACTGAATTTTCATGCAGATGATCATTGGCAATCTGAAAACTAAATACTAAAGACATTAAATTAACTGTTATCTTCCTTTAAGTAGGTGCATGAGATCTGCTTGTCAGCTTTTTAGGTTTCTAAAAATATCTGATAAAATTATACTTTCATATCATCTCTCTATTATCCCCTGGATTATAAACAAAATAAATAAAAACTCATTTGTAATGTTAGTTTTAAATACAAGTGGTAAAAATAGATGAGAAATATTTCCTTTCTTAAAGTGTTTAGTCATCCTGGAGAGATGTAAGAGAGCATGGGGGTAACATTAGAGATTAAAAGGATGCAACATTTGCCAAATACTTCTCCATGGAACTGAAGAAAATGCAGTAAACTACTTCATTGAGAACACGTCTAAGGTAGATTTCGCTATTTAAAATTATAAAGGCTCATATTTCAATGAATTCCACATGAGGCCATGTATATGTTTATTGTAAATATATTTAAAGATGCATTTTTACGCTTTGTCAGCAAATGTAGAATGTAGCAGGAGGGTTTACTGTCCCCAAATGTCCATTCTCTCTTTCGTTTTGTCACCTTGCAGGGAACAAGCCCTTATGAGTTGAAGACAGAACCTCTTAGCCTCCTTTGCCACTATTACCATGTGACTAAGTTAAAGTCAATGGAACTGTGTACTAACAATATGTACAACCTCTGATTCTCAATCTTGTAAACAATTTTAGTTGATCCCATCTATCCCTTTCCTGCTCCCTGAAAAAATTGGACACTTCATGAGCAAGCTTTTTCACTGTGGAGACTACAAATATCCTTGTGAATTTAAAGCATTATGAATAATGAGAAAAAAAAAGTTCAAAATTTCCTTTTTCAGGAAAGAAGCTAAGATTTCTATGTAATGAATTAACAAATGAAAACAAAAAAAACAAGAGGATTTAAGGCACATATTTGTACATTCAACTCAGGGACAATCCACTTTGAAAGGATAAACAGAATTGACAAACCACTGGCAAACCTAACCAAAGAAAGGAGGGAACACATTTCAATAGCAAGAATAAGGGATGAAAGCGGGGATATTGCAACAGACACTAATGAAATCAAAAGGATAATTAGGAAGCACTACAAAGAATTGTACTCCAATTAGTTCAACAACTTTGAAGGCATGAACAAATTTTGGAAAAACAATTCATCCCTAGACTGTCCCCAAAGGATGTCAAGAATCTCAACAGACCCATGGCAGTAGAAGAAATATATGTTTATCAAGGAATTACCAACAAAAAATACCCTGGACCAGATGGCTTCACTGGAGAATTCTACCAAGCATTTACGGAAGAACTAACACCAATCCTACACCAACACTTCCATAATATAGAAAAAGACCGCAAACTCCCGAACTACCCCTATGAAGCCAGTATAACTCTGATACCAAAGCCAGGGAAATCCCATAAGAATTGAGAAATACAGACCAATAACCCTAATGAATATTGATGCAAAAATCTTTAACAAAATATATATTTAGATATCCAGGCACCATCAGCTTACTTCACCACATTTGCTTATGCACCCAATTTGTCTTCAGCAATCATGTTGGGAAGGTGAGCATCACAGAATGCCGGATTCTTAGAACAAATTATTCTTGAGTTGAGGAAGTACTTGGGTTGCTCAGAAAAAAATATATAAAATTTTAAATTACCAAGGATTCATTAGGAATGGAGGGTAGGGTAGGGGGAAATGAGACACAGATATCAAGGGCTCAAGTAGAAAGACAATGCTTTGAAAATTATGAAGGCAACATATACATATGTACACATGTGCTTGACACAATGGATGGATGTATGGATTGTGATACAAACTGTAAGAGCCCCAAGTAAAATGATTAACAAAAATCAATGAGTAAGATAACTAATGCAAAAAATATAAGGTAAGATAGAATTTAGTGTGTGATTAGGTAAATATAAAGCGATAGCATAATCTGAAATAAAGGAGTCAAGCAAAGTTTTTGACAAAGTGAAACTTGGTCAATCACTTCATGATGTGGCTCTCACGTTCCCAGTGGGTTGAGATCATTTTAGTGACAACACAAAAGTGGCCATTTTAGTATAATGAGATGGATTGGATCATAGAATTATTAGTGGGGATGTATTCATGTTTATTATAGATCACATTTTCTATAAAGAGAGCATTCCACATAGTCAACAGCAAAGTTATGAGTCCGTGCACTCATTTCAATAATCTGTTAAAAATTCTGTTGATTTTCCAATACAAAAAATGTACTTTCACCAATTTTACTTTAAATGGCTCAAACTCTAATTTTGATGCTTGTTTCCTAATAAATGTGATAATTATAGATGAACAAATTAAAAGATGTCACAAAAGAAATTTTAATGATCTGAATAAAACAAAAAACTGCAATAAATATTTGATCACTAACATAATTAAAAGTATTCCTTTGTATTTTCTTTTATAAATTCAATGATTTCATTAAGTTTCAGATCAATATCTAGTACAATATTGAATCAATATAATGAGCCAAAAACAACCTAAGCATCAAAGTACTCAATACTCATCAAATAGATTTTACTACTTCAAAAGGCCCACTGAATCTAAAATAAGCCTTCATTTGGAATCTTTCAGCCAATTATTGGTGAAAGGGAATGTGTTGGCTTTCCCTGACATAACCTGTGAGAATATCTCTTCTACGTTTAGGCAATTATATTTTCACATAGAACATTTCAAATGGCATTCATAAATATCTGGTAACACTTAATTTTAGAATAAAAGCAAATGATTTATAAGTTTCTTCCTACTTTTGAGTCATGTCATGAATCAGTGTGTATGCCAGATCTATTCTGTTTCCCCTCATGTCCCTTTCTTCCATAGTCATTCCCACAGGCAGCAGTTCTAGTAGAAGATGTGAATGCATATCTCAATATTCTATTCTTGCCAGACATGGTTTTATCAAAAATGAATGCTGTTGTCCAGATGACATTAGTAACTTTTCACATTATAAATGATCATTATTATTGATATTAGGAATAGTAACTTAGATGGATTTTAAATGTACTTAAGAGTATATAGGACATATAGAAATAGAATTGAAGTATGTTTTAAAAGAGACAGTCTCTGAATATGGACAGTAAATTGCTTATGATAAAATAGCTTCTATTTGAAAATGAAAAAGAGGGCAGTGCCTGTATTTTCTTCTTTGACTGATGTAGTACTAAAATAATGTAGAGGCTAGATGAAAAAATATCAATGTATCTGTGAAAATAGGGGCAATCTTTGCAGAATTTTTATAATACTATTTTTACATAAATTAAATCCTATTCAGCATGTTCCTTAGAACACGACATTGAATTCTCGAAAGCATTTCAGGGAAACTGGTGAATAGTGGAAGCCAACAGCTCTGCTTGCTTTTCTGTGGCTCTCAAGTTTTATGTCTTTGAAAGGATGCACTCATTATTCACCAATTGCTTGTTTTAATGGGAAATATTATATTTTCTTATTCTGACAGGTATCTGCCTTATATATGTCTTAGCTTCTAAAATTTTCACAATGATGTTAATATTTTTGAACAGAGTTACTATCATATGCCATTTTTCAAGATCCTCAATTCCAAATATATATGTATATATACCCCATATTAAGGAAATTAATTATTAATTTAACTAAACAGCTTTTTGACTTGCACAAGGCTTTCTTATTAGAGATTCTGTGTATTATAAATATCTGTCTAAACCATTTCTTCTGTTTGAATAGACTTCTTATCTCAGACCTAAGAGGCGAATTGATTATAAATAGTTATAACCTTTATACTCTTTTTCTTTACTTTGATCCTTCCCATTCCATCTCTGTTGAGTCACTTGCCTTCTCTTCTTCAGTGGGTATCTTAGGAAGCGGATCATCAGGGACCGTATTATCTGTTTTCTTGTTGTGCACCTTTTCATCTAGGTTAATCAAAGCTTATATCATTGAGAAGGAGGAGAGTCCTGATATATATATTTTGTTCCCTAGTTCTCTTCGTTCCAGAATGTACGCTTTGCAATTGTTACATTTATTGATATTTGATATTTTCTATTAAAGATATCAGTTGTTAATGAAACCTCTTTTCCTTTGTTACTCCGGACCTTGGGATTGGAATAAGTTCTCACTGTTTCAAGTCTGTGATTGCCTCACTATCGAGCTTTGTGGTTACTTATGCTGTTAGGTGCCATCAAGCCTGCTCCAGCTCACGGTGACATTTTGTGCAATAAATGACCCTGCCTGCTCCACCCTCACTGTTGTTCTAGATCCCGAGTCCATGCTTGCAGCCACGAAGTAAATCCATGTCTTCAAAGATCTCCCTTTTTGATAAGCTATCCTTGGTTATCTTAAGTTTATCAACACATTTTTACAGCCATCATATTCATTATCTACTTCTAAGTATAGCATATGAGTTCTGTTAGAAACTTATAGCTGGTACCAATATTAAACCACTGTATATGTACACATAAATCTTTAAGGAGGAGATCAAGTTTCTTTAAGTAGTTACTCTGCAATGCACAACCAAATATACCCTATGTTACTTTTAAGTATATATCATCCTAAAATGAGCCACCAACCATATATTAAGGTTATTCTTTGATCCAGGATATAAGGTAATGTTCTCCAACACATCAAGAGTGTGGATGACGGTGAGAATAATGTGGATGTTGGCAGGAGGATACTCAGATGTTCAAGGCTCAAAGTGATTGTAACACAAATCCTTAAGTTTTCCTCTTCTTTTTCCTTTGATCCTAACTGAAGTAGGTTGAACACTAAATGTAAATAGTCCTACAAGGATACATTTAAATCCTTCTAAAACGATACATGGAAGACTTTCTTCCTTTTACATGGAAGAATTGATAAAGTCAAAGAACTGAATAGAACATTTCAAAGGGCAGCTTCAGAAGACAACATCAAATATTATAATGTAATGTGCAAAGAGCTAGAATTAGAAAAACCAAAGGGGAAAGCACAATAAGCATATCTTTAACTGAAATAACTCAAAAGAAAATTTAAGTCTCAATTTCATTATTGAAATATTCTATGGTGAGATAGTTAACATTTGTTGTACCAACGTGGCCAATGAACACAACAGCAGAAACCAAATTTGAGTCCAAGGTATGGGACCATTCTTTGGGGAGACCAACTGGCAAATTGGTGGCACATTGATTACATAGGACCACTTCCATCATGGAGGGGGCAGCGTTTTGTTTTTACTTGAATAGATACCTACTCAGGATGTTTTCCTTTTTTTTAACCCTCCCTCCCCACTTCCCCCTCCCTCATGAACCCCTGATAATTTATAAATTATTATTGTTAACAGCCTGTAATATACAGATAACACAACCTTGCTTTCTGAAAATGAGGATGATTTGAAGCATTTGCTGATGAAAATGGAATATTGCAGACTTCAGTATGGATAAAACTTGGGGTAAAAAAGAAAACAAAATCCTCACTGCTGGACTAATAGCTGAGAACATGTTAAATGGAGAAAAGGTTGACGTTTTCAAGTATTTTGTCTTTCTTGAATCCACAATAAATGCTTCGGAAGCGGCAGCCAAGAGACCAAAAGATGCATTGCATTAGGTAACTGCTGCATAAGGTCTCTACAGAGTGCTGAAAAGCAAGGCTGTTACTTTGAGGCCTACGGTGCACTTGACCCTGGTCAAGGTCTTTTCAGACATCTCAAATGAGAGTTGGACAATGAATAAGGAAAGCTGAAGAAGAATCATTATGTTTGAATTGTGAAACTGTCAAAGAATATTTCAGTACCATGGACTGCTTTAAGGCACAAAGAGATTTGTCTTGGAAGAAGTATGGAAAGCATGCTTCTTAGAGGCCAAGATGCTGAGACTTTGTCTTACATATTTTGGACATGTCAGAAGAAACTAGTTCAAGAAGGACCTAATGCTCAGTAAAGTTGAGGGACAGCAAAAGCAAAGTAAGGCCCTCAACAAAATGGACTGAAACAGTGGTTTCAACAATTGGCTCAAGTGTAGGAACAATGGCAAGGATGGACAGGATATAGCAGTGTGTTATTCTCAAGTGTGTAGGGTCATTATGGGTATGAATGGACAAGATGGCACTTAATAACAATCACAACAAAGTTTCTTCACGAACCCTTATAGTTTTCCTCCATCACCTTGTCTATAACTGGTTAATCCTGACTGATACAACATTGTTTGGGTAAATAGGAAAACATCAATTAACTTAGAGGCTATAGATTTATAATATTGAAGAAACCTGTGATGAGAGCCCATTAAGAGTGGAATAAAATGACAGAAATCATAGCATTTTAAAGAGATACTATAAAACACATAAAAATATTCCTCCCCTCAAAAATGTAAGAAAGTAGGACAAATTACAATATAGCCAGCATGTTTGAAAATATAATTTGCAGCACGTGTTTAATGGTTAACATAAAAAATAGAAGTTTGAACCATTAGGATCTAGAATATTATTTATAAAATAAGTTAGTACCTAAAATAAAGATCAAATTCAGGGACACAGAACAATAAAAACTTATTTTTAGTATGCCATAAAAGACTTTGTAAAAAATTGGTCATTTAATATTAATTGAGAGTATTAAAAGAGTCTATTCTTCCTCGTGTTAGAAAATAAAAGAAAACAAAAAAAACTTACAGTAGCATTAAGTATGTCTTGCCTGAAAATCTGACAAATAAGAAAACTGAATTAATTTGATAATTTGCCTTTCCCCATAAATTCTAACATGTAAGTACCTTGAAATGTTTGGGAATGTATAAACAATTTCCTTCCTATACTGCATGTAGGAAAATTTGATGCAAAGATTCCTGAAATGTGGTCTAATGTAAAATAAGAAAAGAGGAGAAAAAAATGATTAGGGCAAAGACTGTACAGATGTGCTTTATACAATTGATGTATGTATATGTATGAACTGTGATAAGAATTGTATGAGCCCTAATAAATTGTTAAAATTTAAAAAAAAACCATGTCACTTCAGGCCACATTATTAAAAGCAGTTCTAGATCTAACAAATCAAACATCTGGAATGTAAATACAATAGAAATTATTGTCCAAATTCTAAGAGCAGGCCCGTGGGTGTTAAAAGGTTGGGATGCAGCCTGTATATACCAATTTTGAGAATTGGGCATTTTCTCCCATTGAATGACGCTCTAGGTATTTGTGTAAGTACAGCAATATATTTATACAGCCATGTGCAAGATTGCTCCCTTGGTCTCCACAATTTACTACCTAGGGAAGCAAGATTATTGTATTTAAAAGATTTTAGTGTGCATAAATGTCCACCCATAATCTACTCCTAAAAGTATTTATTTTGTTTTTCTGCAGATGAATGCCAACCTCTTGTTAAAATTTTAACTCAATCCCTCCTATAAAAGAATAGCAGTAATAAAAGCTATATTACTATATCAGCTTTACAATAATCTTCACAAAGGCACTTTCATATATGTGTGTGTGTATAACCCACTCAATATTGATTTATATGTGCCTTATTTATTATTCACCTGAAGCCAATAAAATGATTATTATCTATAAATTTTATTTTTCTTCAGCAACTAAGCAAACAATAAAAGAATTGAACAAATCAAGACAAATTAAATTCTAGTGAATACAGCTGCAGATCAACACTTGGACATTTTCCTTTTTTGTAATTATTCAAGGAGGAATATGCTGTGTATAGGTGCACCAGTAATTAACACTCAGCAGCTAAACGGAAGGTCTGCAGTTCCAACCCATCAGTCCCCCACGATAGATGGTGGGGGGTGGTCAGGGAGACAATTACTCTGTCCTAGACAGTTGCTACTAATTGGACTTGGCTCCACAGCACACAGCAGTCCAATTCTCCGTGCTGCTGTCTAGTTCATTCAGATTCATAATGACCCTACATGGAGTGTCTGAGGTTGTAAAGTTTTAAAGAAAGAGACGATTCTTTCCCCCCCTTCCCGCCCCATCCCCCGTGGCTCAACTGGTGGGTTTGAATCATTTAACCGGTGGGTAGCAATCCTGACAATGAGCAACAACATATGTATAAATTATTTATTTTTATTATGAAAATTAAAAAATATGACGCTTCTGTGTAGAAGTAGCAAAATGACCAGTTAGTAATTCTTATTAATACTGTGCACTTCTTAGGAGAGTTGCTTGCCCTGTCCAATACGCACAGAAGGGCTGCAGTGTAGAGGACAATCACATCACTTTTGGACAGTCGCTGGGTGTCAAGAAAGGGGAGAAATCACCTTGTCAAACGAGTTTTAGCAGGTTGTCCCTTGGACTAGGTACAGTTGGTATAAAAAAGAAGTGCAAAAATATGCTAATTCCTCCCACTGAACCTAAGGAGAGGATAAATCAAAACCAGATTCACTGCCATCTAAATCATAGGGACCCCTGTTGTGTTTCCAGTAGCCATGTCTTTCTCCCAAAGAAAATAACATATATAGATATAAATATATACACACATATATATAAATATATATATATATATACACTCCCAGAGAGTTGATTGGCTTTTAGTGAGGCTATAGGTTTTTGAGGCTCTAAGTCTTTACAGAAGCAGAATATCTCTCATCTTTCTCCCATGGTGTATTTGAACTGCTGACCTGACAGCTGGCAGGCCAGTACATAACCCACTAGGCCACCAGTGCTCCCTAGGAGAGGAGATAAGCTCACTGCTGTTGAGTCCATTGAGACCATAGCTACCCTGCAGGGCAACGTAGAACTAACTAGTCCTGTGGGTTCCTGTGATTAACTCTTTATGGGAGTAGAAAGTCTCATCTTTCAGAGAGGATAAATTAGAAATATAATTGTGAAGAAGTAGACTCCAGTTTTACTTATAAGAACCAGCAGAATGTAATGGAAGACAACTATGATATGTCCCTTAGGGTAAATTAAATTATATCAACAAATTGAAACCCTTGGTAGAAAGTGAAAGAGAAGCACAGTTACCCTTAAATTACCTATGGGTTAAGAGTGCCAATTTCCTGTGCATTCCAAAATCCTTGTATAATTTACAGTTGACCTTTCAGCAACATAAGTCTGAAATATGTGAGCTCACTTACAAATTTGTTTTCATATTGCTGTTGTGGTGAACTCAACTGTTCTATGTGTTTGCTTAAAACGCCTCCTGGTGCCGATCGACTCAGGGTGAGCGGTTCTCTCTAGTTAATGGAATCAGAGGAGGAAAGGCTAGCTAGCAGGTACTGGTGAGGTTAACTGTTCATGTGGAAATGATTAGCAGCTCACCACGTATTAAGTGGAAACTTAGAATATTTTAGCACACTGCAGTAACCACTGGAAAGAACATTTGCATATTAAGTGAGCCCACTCAGTTCAAACTTAGGTTGGGCAAGGATCATTTGTAGAGCAAAAAATAATAATAATTCAGGTATGCATCCCTGTGTCCATTCAGGTAACATCAGATAACATATACATCTGTTGTCCTATTACATGTGTTTTGTTTATGTTTGTTTTTTGCAGCTATCCTTTTGTTGCAAATATCTCCGTTATGGTTTTAAAGACCTCAAATCCCATCCTTTCCCATCACTGGATGAAGGTTGGGATACAGGCCAGTGAGACAGAAGATATGGCTCTGGGCATTGGCACTTAGGTTTTGTCCGGTGGGCAGGTGGGCAGTGGTGGCAGGGGCTGCAGGACCTCAGGCTGTTCCTGCTGCTCAGACAGTTGAAAGAACAGGTGGTGCTGGGTGCCATCCATCCCCTCCTCTGACTCAGGATCTCACACTGCTCCCACCACTGACTTCTCAGCAGCTGCCCAGCCCTGCAGTCTCTGCCAGGAGTCAGCCACAGTAACAGTGTCTGGGGACAACAAAAAGGGGCTCCCACGAGGATTATTTTTATCTACCTATGTATCTATCTATCCATACGTACATACATACATACATACATTTCTTTTATTGTCATTTTGTAAACATGTAAAATAAATTAGTTTTCTATCTAACAACTATACACACATTTTATTTGGTGACATTTTTTGAAATCCCCTCAATGTAAAACCTTCTCTCATCTTCTTTCCTGGGTTCCCTATTTTTATTTTCCCCCCTGCTCCTTTCTGTCTCCTAAGCTTTCTTTTTAGAGGAAAAAGCACCCTGCTCTTTTCGTACCTTGTGATGGATTGTAGTACGCTTCTCGAGAGGTTACTATTCACTCAATGGGCCTACTGTTCACCTGAAATCTGATCCTTTCAGTTGTAGGTTCTGTTCTGGTTTGAAGAGTTTCTAAGGGCCACATTCTGAAGGATTTAGCCAGTTTATATTAGACCAGTAAGTACAGCGACTTTTATAGTATTGAATTTTGCTCTATAATTTTCCCGCTCTCTGTGAGGACTTTCTCTTGTGATCCTGGTTAGAGTGGTCTGTAATGGTAGACAGGGATCAACTAGTTCTTTTAGTCTCAGAGTAGTGGAGGCTGAGGTTCTTATAGCTCCTTACACGTTGGGGGTACTTATTTATTTGAGTCCTGGATTCCTTTGCTCCCAACAAGAAGAGAGCATTAGTTGTATCTTTGGATAATCACATGGAAGCTGTTAAGATTCTAGTCACTGTTCACCCAAATCAGATAAAGAACATTGTCTCGATGGACTATGTTATGCCAGTGGAAGGATATGATCGTCTGGCCCTACCTTCTGAAGCTCTGAAACTCAAGATGTTGGGTTATTATTTAGAAGTTTTGAGAATAGTGCCACCAGTATGCTCTACAATATTTTGGATATATTTGAATCACGTATATAGAAAGGGGCTTCAAAATGTGCATAAAAAATAAAGTTAAAATACAATCAATTTTCCCTGTACTTTTTGATGGCCCTCAACACATATGTAGAAATTTCTATTTTCAAAAATGCCTGAAGGAGCCCTGGTAGTGTAGTGGTGACACGTTGGGTAGCTAACCCCAAGATAAGTAGTTCAAGACAACCATTGGTCCCAAGGGAGAAAGAGGAGGCCTTCTATTCCTATAAGGACTTGTAGTTCTGTGTTCCAGGGACAGTCCAACCCTGTCTTTTTCTTTTTTTAATCATTTTGTTGGGGGCTCACACAACTCTTATCACAATATATACATACATTCATCTTGTCAAGCACAATTTTACATTTGTTGCCATCATCATTTCCAAAGCATTTTCTTTCTGATTGAGCCCTTGGTATCAGTTCCTCATTTTTTCCCCTCCTTCCCCCACCCTCTCTTCCTCATGAACCCTTGATAATTTATAAATTATTATAATTTTTCATTTCTTACACTGATCAATGTCTCCCTTTACCCACTTTTCTCTTGTCCATCCCCCTGGGAGGGGGTTATATGTAGATCGTTGTGATTGATTCCCGCTTTCTCCACCCCCACCTACTCCTTACCCTCCTGGTATTGCTACTCTCAGTATTGGTCCTGAGGGGTTGATCTTTCCTAGATTCCCTGTTTTTCCAGCTATTATCTGTACCTGTGTACATGCTCTGGTGGAGATGGATCTGTAAGGTAGAATTGGGATCATAATAGTGGTAGGGATGCATTAAAGAACTAGATAAAAATATGTTTCAATGGTGCTATACTACACCCTGACTTTCTCATCTCTTCCTTGTGATCCTTCTGTAGGGGGATGACCAATTATCTACAGATGGGCTTTGGGTCCAACTCTATGCTCCCCCTCATTAACATTGATATGATTCTTTGTTCTGGATCTTTGATGACTGATACCTGATCCCATCAAGACCTCCAGATTACACAGGCTGTGTGTGTCTTCCATGTGGGCTTTGTTGCTTCTCAGCTACATGGCTGCTTGTTTATCTTCAAGCCCTTAAGACCCTAGATACTATATCCTTTGATAGCCAGGCACCATCAGCTTTCTTCACCACATTTGCTTATGCACCCATTTTGTCTTCAGCGAATGTGTCAGGAAAGTGAGCATTATGGAATGCCTGGTTATTAGAACAATGTGTTTTTGCATTGAGGGAGTACTTGGGTAGTGGCCCAATATCTGTCTGCTACCTTAATACTAAACCTGTATGTATATGTACATAAATCTATTTCCCTATCATTATATATAAATATTTACATATGTACATGCCTGTATTTAGACTTTTATACATACCCTATGCCTCCTAGTTCTTTCCTCTATTTCTTTTTACTTTCCTCTTATCCCACTATCATGTTCAGCCTTCATTCGGGTTTCAGTAATTTCTTTCTGTTACATTGCACATGATCAAGTCCTACTAGGCATCCTACACCCTCCTCGCCATAGATTTTGGATCACTTGTTCCCTTGTCCCTGGATTTAATTACACTTACGTCCTTTCCCCTGCTTCCCCCTCTCTGGTGTTCCCTAGAACTTTCAGTCCCGTTTTCTCCTCTGAATTGTTTATCCTGCCTGTCTTATCTAGATAGACATGATAAGACAATAGTAAGCACAAAAACAAGACAAGCAAAACAACGGAAGAAAACAACAACAAAAAAAGATGACCAAGAAAAAACCAAAAAAAGCCTATTAATAGTTCAGGGTCTGTTTATTGACCTGTAGGAGTGTTTTTCTGGAGTCTAATGGAGTGCCATGCCCTGGTCCAAAGTCTATTTTTAGTATTCCCCTGGGACTTCATTGCTTTGTTCCCCTTGCAGCTATGTTGCATGCCCTTCACATTTCACCCCATTGTGGTGGGGTCAAATGGAGAAAATTCCTTCACTGAGCCTCCAGTGTTGTCCCTTGAAGCGCTATGGGTTAGTAAGGGAGGTTGTGTCTCATGGTGGGGCTGACCCTATGGTCCTCTAGGTGCGTTGGCTGCATTGAGCAGGAATATAATCCTTGGGCCTTGGTGGGTGAGGATGTATTCTACTCTTTCTCTTTCCCTCGTCATTTGCTTCTGGGTGCTCTGATCAGACATGTCCCACTCCCTGAGTTATAGCCTCAGTGCTGTCTTCTGAAGTGAATTCTTCTGGAGGGAGTGGGCTGGGGTCTCCACATAGGTGGGATTGGGGCCAGCCCCGCAGATCTCTCTATTGCCAACCCTGTCTTAATGGGACTCTATGGGTTAGAATTAACTTGATGCCAACATTTTGAAGATTTGTTGTTGTTTGTTGTTGTTCACTGGTATTTATGCCCGGGTTTACTCTCATTTGCCTTTCAACATCTGTTTGGGTTACATTTCTTCATATATATATATATATATATATATATACTTGTAGCTATTGTCATTTTAACATCATTGCATAGTTGTGTATTAAACAGTATTTACTTTTTTGTCTTGGACAGTTGTGTACCTCCTTGCATTTTCCATGGCCATTGCCCAAAATGTGTGGCCTTTCCCCTATTATCTTTACATTCACACAAGAAAATACATTTCTTCTTTCTAGTTAATGATTACTCTTCATTTCCCTACCTCCCTGAGAAATGTTAAGCAATGTTTCTTTCTGAATCTAAATCTTTTCCTGATATTTTACAATTCTAGTTTTTAGGTGCATTCAAGCCAGATTCAAACACCGCCTAGACCTGTGGTAGCCTCACAAGTATTGTTATGTTCGACACCATGGTTGGAACAACTCTGTCACTATGTCTCCTCCCAGGTTTTCCTTATTTCTGCTTCTTTTCTACTGTGCTAAGAGGTTATTTTTCAATCACTGGTCATTCCTCATAACATAACCAAGGTACATGATAAAAGAAGCCTTGCTCGATCACTTCCAGGAAGCATTCTGGAGGCACTTCCTCCAGACAGATCTATTTGTTCTACTGACCATCCCTGGTACTTTCAATAGTTTCCAATAGCATCATAACTCACATGCATCAACTCTTATTCATACTTCTGTTTTCAATGAGCAACTTTCACATGCATTGGCTATAATTAAATATGCTATTGTTTGGATAAGATGTGATCAATTAATCTGATCATTATATATTTTGTGATGTATGATGAATTCTAATAGACTTATTTATATGTTATGCTATGGCCGGCTTAAGGGGTGGTATATTCTGAGTCTCCACCCCAATGGAAGATATGAACCAAGTCACCACTCTTTGTTACCTTGGGGATATAGTCAGCTGAAAGACAAAAATCAACCTACATATAGGAGAGCTATCTTAGAAGCAAGAAAGAGAGAGGGGTTGGGGGGACAGAGAATCCCAGAATCACCAAGGAATAAGAGCCCCCAAAGAAGCACATTCTAGATCTCTGTCTGAAGTGGCGGGAAGTCAAGACCAGAGACGCTAAAGGCTGCCACACAGAGACCAGAGGACATAACAAAGAAGCCAGCGTGAAACAAAAAGTCTACCAAGCAGAGCAGAGGAGCATCAACAAGACTGACACAGTGATGCAGAGCAGCAGGTTGACTTCATAGCCTACAAAGTCAGAGGCCAAGGGACCGCATGGCTGAGAGTCAAGGACCCGAGAGACACTTGGCTGCTGGTGGAGGTCACAGGCTGCTGTGGGTCTATGAGTATATCCTTACTGAGCCTAATGTGCGGTGAACTATTAACTTCCCTTGTGTTAGGCGCTATTGAGTCAGTTCTGACCCATAGCAACCCTATGCAAAACCAAAGAACTTTTTTTGTGTGTTGCCTAGTCTTGCATCATCCTTAAATGTTTCCTATGCTTAAAGCCATTGTTGGAGCCACTGTGTCAGCCCAAGTTGTTGAGAGTCTTTTGTCCGCTGCCCCTCTGCTTGTCTCTCAGTTTGTCACACTGTGGTGGCTGGTGTGTTGCTCTGATGCTGGAAGCTTTGTCACTGGGATTTCAAATGGCTAAAGGGTTACCCATAGAGCACCCATTTCACAGGCACTTCCAGTCTAAGAGCAGGCTACAAATCAGCATTCTGCTGCACATTGCAGAGGTAGTAGCCACGGAAAACTTTATGCATAGTATAGAAACTTCCTTAGTATACTCCTTAATTTTTAGTCTTGCCTGTGCTTTTTGTTTACCCATCAAAATCTATTATTGAACAGAGGAGAACAGGTGGTATGAGAATAAGGTAAGAGAATGTTGGAGGGTGCAGACATAGCTAACCTCTGCCTCATGGCCATCTGCTTTGGACTGGGGAGAAATTAGATTCTCCTACTTTGTGTAGCCAGAAGACATCGGTTATGCCTCTCCATGTCATTTAACCCACGCTCTTTAGTCCTTGATGTGACATCCTTGCTTTTCCAGAGTTTCAAAATCTCTTGTGCAGAAGATTTCTCAATTGCAGTATATCACTTGATTTCTTGACTGCTATTTCTGTTTCCATAAGCATTGATTATGAATACAAACAAGAGGAAATCAGTTTCCACAATGGAATGGCTTCAAGGGTCATTTGTGTAATTGAGGGGTAAAATTAAAGAGTCATCAGACAAGATAAAGCAGGCAAGTGTTCACCTTCAGGACTGCCATGACTCCAGGAGCCACATCCTCACAGAGAGAGTGAATATATTTCCTACTAAGGCTTATTTACACTCTAAGGGTATGCCAGTCACCCTCCTTACAGGTAACCACATGTATAACAGATAGGTGTTGTACAATACTCACACGCATGACAGGAAGGCATACACATAAGACAGTGGGCTATATAGTCAAGAAGGTGCCCTAACCTGGTCATCCCTGAGTTGGCTTGACCATAGAATTCTTTGGGCTCTCTTTCAGGGGAACAATCCATTATCCTTATGAGAAGGGAGTGGGCCCTACTTAGTGTGAGACAGACAATAGAGCCTGATTGCCTTAGGTGGCTGACAATCTTCAGGTATATAACCTTTAAGCAATTGACTGCCCTGTGTATAATCAATAACCAGGTGTTTGCAAATAGTGCCTTAGGTTTGGCATATATTATAGTGGGATGTCCTGGGGAATAACTTTCCTGTTTTCCACATTGACAGCTTTAGTTTTTCTCCTTTCATCATGGTATTACCTATGGGCTCTTGTGAGGCTTTAGGTGATCTCTTTTAAATGTTGCCAATTTTTTTTAATTAAAAGATAATTTTTGGGTTAGCTCTTACAATTCTTATTACAATCCATACATCAATTGTATTAGGTTTATTTGTACATATGATGCCATCATTCTTTTCTAGACATTTAATTTCTATTGATCCCTTGGTATCAGCTCCTGTTCCCCTCCCCCACCCTCATGACCCCTTGATAGATTATAAATTATTATTTTCATATCTCACACCAACCACTGTCTCCCTTCCCCAATGGTTTCTGTTGTTCTTAGCCCTGGAGGAGGATGTGTGGTTATGTGTTGGTCATTGTGATTGGTTCACCTTTCTTTCCCCTTTCTTCCCCCCTTCTCTTTACCCTCTAGTATTGCTATTCCCATTCCTGTTCCTGGAGTCTGAGTATCATGAGCTTTTTTATCTCTTATCTGTACCTGTGTACATGCTCCGGACTAGTCCAGAGTGAGAAACAGCACTGAGGTCATGATAGGGGGATGAGGAAGCGTCAAGGCACCAGAGGAATATTGTGTGTTCCATCGGTGCTATACTACACGCTAGTTGACTCCTCCCTTCCCTGCTACTGCTTTGTGGGGGGATGATCCATTGTCAACAGAGAGGCTTTGCGTCTCTGCTCTGAACCCCCCCATTATCAAAAATATATTTTGCTTGTTTGTTTGTTATGGGTTTTCTGAAGCCTGTTACCCAGTTCCAATGACATCTCATGATTGCACTGGGTGGTGTGCTTCTTCCATGTGGGTTTGTTGTTTCACTGCTGGACAGCTGCATGTTTAACATCAAGCCTTTGCTATAGCTTTTAATAGCCTGGCACCATCTGCTTTCTTCACCACATTTTCTTATGCACCCATTTTATCTTCAGCGATTGTACCTGGAGGGTGAGCATCACAAAATGCCAGTTAGAACAAAATGTTATTCTGTTGAAGGAGGGTATGAGCAGAAGCCTGAAGTCCATGTCCATCCACTACCTCAGTGTATAGCTATATATATGCCAATACCTCTATTTTTATGAATTAATGTATTTACATATGTACACACCTGTGATAGTTAAGGTTTATTGTGCCAATCTGGCCAATGGGCACATGTGGGATTAATTGACTTGTGGAGCGATAAATAGTTTGGTGAGCCTCTCCTTTCTTGTTCCCTGGTCTCTTGTTCTCTGATGGTCTGACAAGTGTGTGGCTGCCTTAGCTAGTTCTTTGCCTCAGCTGGCAAGGCTCGCTTCCTGTGAGACATCCCTGAGGAAAAGCCACATAGACCTACCCTGATGTAGCCCTGGGTGCTGGAGCAGCTGCATCAGGGTAGGTCCAGCGCTGAGATGATTACACATTCACTGATTTGGCTTTCCTCCTGCAGTTGGCTTTATTGCATGTGTTTTGCGAGTTGGAGGAGGACTTTGTGGATGGGTGTCAGACATAGTCTAATGTTGGACTTATGGGCTTGGACTGCACTGGATTGGGATGTTTTCTTAATGTACACTTACCTTTTATATAAAACTCTTTCTAATGTATATCAGAGTTTCTGTGGATTTGTTTCTCTAGTCTACCCAGAGTAACACAACACCTATGCTTATACCTCTATGCATAATGTTGCTTCCTAGATTGTTCCTCTACATGCCCTTGGCCTTCCTCCTGCCCCACTATCATGTTCTCCCTAGTTCTGCCTCTTAGTACTTCTTCTCAGACAGATTGCTCTTGCTCTAAATCCCAAAGGATCTCTACATCCACCTTGTTGACCATTTTAATTCCTTAGTAGTTCCTCTGTTTATGGCATTGCTTGCTCACTACACCATCTTCCAACTACCTTCTCCTCCCCCCCAAGACCCTCTAGTACAGTTGGTTCCATGCTTTCCCCTCAAACTTGCTTTTCATGCCTGTTTTATGCAAGTAGGCAAACCGAAAATGAATAGACCAAAGAGAGCGAGAGAGAGAGAGAACGCATTCATAATTCCAGGCCTGTCCTCTGACCTTTAGTACTATCTCCCTGCCTCTCCTAGACTGAAGTCTATTATGGAAGGTCTCTAGGTGAATTGTGGTTTGACTTTGCTCCAGTTACTGATCTGTTATGTTTCCTTCTTGGTCTGCCCCACTACAGGGAGTTCAGACCACACTACCTCCCTGCTGTGTGTCCCCGTTATTGTCCTCTGTCACAGTATGCTCCATTAAGGAAACAACATGTCGTGAGCTGTTGTGGGTTCAAGAGTCCTCTGTGCCTTAGCACAGACATCTCTAAGCAGGGACATCGTCCTCTGGGCTTGATGTGTCAATATGAAGTCTAGGCCAACTGTTCCTTCTCTTTTTCCTTCTTGGTTTGCTTCCATGTGGGTGTGACATGTTGGCGCCTTTCCTCAACCAGTAGGTTTAGTGTTGTTCTCTGTCACACATATGTCTAGGGAGGGGGTCAGTTTGGCTCTGCTTGGGGTCAGCCCTGTGGCCCAATCTTTTCATGCATTCCTCCACGTGGTAACGTTGCCCTCATGGTTTGGTGCACTGTGGTGGGGTCTGCATGCACACTCCCAATTCTGTGGAGACATAAGGCTTTGGGCTTTCTTAACATAAAGTTACAGTCTATACTGAAGGTTGTAGTCTTTGATCTTCATCAGCAGATGCTTCAAGTGGTCCTAAAGGTTAGCAAGCAAGGTCGTGGCACCTGCACACTGGCTTTCCTCCCATCGGAATACCACCTTTGTCTTCATGGAGTCCAGATACTTTGACTATTTGCTCAGCATACAGATTAAATATGAATGCTGAAAAGATACTATCCTATTCCACAACGTTGCTCATTTTAACCCATTCAGTATTCCCGCATTTTGTTCAGATGACTATAGCTTGGTTCATGTACACATTGCACAGGAGCATAACAAAGTGCTCTGGAATTTCCCTTCTTCTCAGCGCTCTCCGGTCTGTTATGGCCCAAACAGTCAAGTGCTTTGTAACAGTCAACATAACACAAGCAGAGTACTTTATTTTATATTCTGTTCTTTAGGCAAGATCCATCTGATATTAGCACTAATGTATGTTCTGACACGTCTTTTGATGAACCTGCCTTGTATTTATGGCAGGGCCTAGTCCATGTATTGCTGCAACCTTTGCTGCGTGATCTTCAGCAATATTTTACTTGCCTGTGATATTAATGATATTTTTCATTCGTTTCTGAATTCTGTTGGGTCTCATTTCTTTGGAATGGGTACAAAGTTGGATATCTTCCAGTTAGTTGGCCAGGTACTTGTTTTTCAAATTTATTAGCACAGACCCGTGAGGAATTCCCATGCATCATTAGCTTGTTGAAACAGTTCAGTCATTGTTCTATCAGTACCTACAGCCCCAGGGGTTAATGCTTTCAGTGCAACACTGACTTCTTTCTTCAATATCATGGGTCCTTGCTCATATGCTACGTGATTGTGAGAGTTACGTAATCTCATGTCAATTTGTGGATTTTAAGAATGAAGGGGTGGGGTTTATCCTGTCAATCAGGTCACAAGATAACACTCCCAGAAGGATTCTGGGAAGTTTCCTCTTTTTCTCCTGGGAAGAGGACTATACTCTCTTTCTGCTTGGCATTCCTGTTGACAAGCCACATGGAGCTGAGCTTAGGGCAGCCAGAGCTCTGGAGCTGGAGGAGCCATGTGGAGACGCACACCAGCGCTGAGATGCCTCCACCACCCACTGCATCCATGACTTTGCACCATGAGCCTGTGATCTTCCTGCATTCAGCATCATTGCATGTATTACATGAATCTGAAAAGGAATTTAGGGACTGGTATTGGACATATGGGTTAATATTGGACTTATAAACTTGATCTGGCCCAGGCTGGGATGTTTTCTTAATATACAATTTTATATAAAATGTCAGATGGTGTAAGATGTGACAAAATAATAATAATTTATAAATTATCCATGGTTCATGGGAGAGAGGGGAGCAGGGAGGGAGAGGGAAAATGAGGAGCTGATACCAAGGGCTCAAGTAGAATGCAATTGTTTTGAGAATGATGATGGCGACATATGTTCAAATGTGCTTGTCACAATGGATGGATGCATGGATTGTGAGTTTTATGAGCCCTCAATAAAATGATTTTAAACAAATAAAATAAAATGAGAAAAATATAAATAGATAGAGAATTAAAAATATTATACACAAAATATTACAAATAATTAAAATAACTTAAAAATAGAAAAAAATAAAACTCTTTCTTCTACATACACGAGTGTCCCTGGATTTGTTTCTTTAGTGTACCTGGGCTAACACACTCATGAAATGGTTGAATGTCAACCAGTTCTTTTTTGATTCAGTTACTCTGTGTAGTCCTTCTTTCTTCCTTTGATGCTTTCTGAATTGTTCTATTTGTTTTAGGTACTCTACAAACAAGAGCAAATCTCTTCTGACATTCACTTTAGTCTTATCTTTATTTCCTGTGTTTGTTTGTTTTTTACTTTTTGTTATTTTCTTCTGTCATCAAGGGGCAGTTTTGCTGGATATATCATTCTTAGTTTGAATTTTGTTTTTCTTTCATGGTTTAAATATGCCATACCATACCCTCCTTGTCTACATGGTTTCTGCCAAGAATGTAGAGCTTATTCTTACTAGTTATTTTTGTCTACACTTCATCTCTGACTTTTTGGATATTCCTTAAAGAGCCTACGTTGAAATAGCCTGGATAGGAAGGCAATTCTTATTCATATATCTCCTTAGTCTCTGTTTTCCCTCTATTTGCTACTTCGGATGGCATGTGATCTACTTCTTTATCCTTTCATTTGAAGGTTAGAGTTTGAAACTCATCATCTACATATTTTTCATTTAGTGCCTTTGTTGTAGTGGGAAAGTGTTAAGTATCTAACTAGTTTGCTTTTTAATTCAGTGCCTATTCATAAGGTTTTAAGATGTTGTTCACATATGCATTAAATCTCATAAGATCCTATTTTACAGAATGTTTTTTGGTTATTAAATGATGCACACTTGTGCTTTCAAAAACTGTCAACAGTATAGTACCCCAAAGAATATAAAGTACTTCTTATCATACACTCTTAGGTGAGTAAGGAAATGTGTAGAAACCGCATCTAACTTCCTCTGATTATAAAAAGATAAATACAGGATCCAATTCTACACTAGCCCAAATGTGAGTGCTACATCACCACGATCACACATGTCTCCACCATCTGTCCTTCTTTTGTCATAGTCTGATACCACGCATTCCTCCCACAGCACTCTACATTTCTGGCTGGGTTTAATAGTTCATTGCATTGACTGCATAGATTTCATAGCAACCCTCATGATTATGGGGCTTGCTAGGGAAGTTAACAGGTTACAACCATCCAGGATCAGAAAACAAAGGAGTCAGTCATTGGTCCACAGCAATGCCTTTCCTCTGCCAGTAGCCAAGTTTTTCTCTGGTCCTCAGCATCTCAGCCATGAAGTAAGTACTTTGGCCTCTGCCTCTTTGGGCCAGGAAACCAAATTGTCACCCTACCTCACTCACTCAGGAGTGCAACTCCTCTTTTCATTTTCTCTGTCTCTCAGTCTCTGTGGTGCGACCCCTGCTGCCTTTCCTTCTTCAACCAGGATTGTACATTTTACCAATGTTCTGCTGGTACCTCTTCTCTCTTGGTGGATCCAATGGCAATGGAATCATCACAGGGCTCTGGTAAGTCTCTGCATGGCTCGCCAACAGGAAGATGAAAGCAAAAAACGGTGGAGGTTCCCACAACTCTCTTTATGAGAAGACCACACCCAAAAATAGGCACAATGCGGTTGTAGCATGATTGACAGGCTAGCCCCCACCCCAACACTTTTATATCTTCAGGTTGACACACAATTATTATATAGCTACCACACTGAGCAATCCAGTTGTTAGAATCCTTTACATCTTATTTGCATGGATGTGAGTCATAGAGAAATAGAAGAGTCATATTAAGAAATTTCACTTCATCACAATAAACATAACTAATGTGGAGCTAAAGAACACATATTTTGTTTATAAGTTACAGATATAATATGCATCTATCAGATAGCTAGGACTATAAACCAAAACAACCATGAAACATTGAATATTAAAACAACTTTGTCTTATTTTGCATGACTCGCTGTGTCAGGAATTCTGGCAGGGCTCAGGTAGTTTGGCTTCTTTGGGGATTTTGAATGTGGCTACATTCAGCTGGAAGCTCATCTGTGGGTGAATGTCCAACAGGTCTAATTCATCTAATTGCTGGTTGATGCTGGCTGCAAGCCTTATTTTCCCTCCACATGGCTTCTCTTTCCCAAGCAGTCTAGAAGGTATCCTACGGAGCTGCCAGCCATATTCAAACTATGCCAGGACAGGATCCCTTCTGCCCATTTTAATTATTCAAAAAAATCCGATCCACATTTAAAGGGAGGGGAAATTGGCTCTAAATCTTGATGGGACAAGAAGCATACAAGTGTGTGAAAAAGATGAATCACTGACAGCTACATTTAGGGGAAATCTATCATAGCACATTTTAAATAGCATGCGGTAGTACTTTTTTCATATAATTTGAAATAATGCAAAGCCAAAATTTGTTTCAAAATTCTTCCATAATTTTACAAACTAAAATCTGGCAGACCCAATAATTGGAATCTGTACATACACTGTTTCCATAGGAAGAGGACTTGTGCTGGCAAACAGCACATAACACCCCAGCTCTGCAGGTTCACTTTGAGACAGATTACTGTTTATGTGAGGCAGAACTTCTGCCATCATTTTACTGACAATTTTTCTCTCTTTTTAATACTCCTTATAATTTAGAATTTTCTTCTAGCTGTTAACATTTTAATTATATAATGATCCACAGTTCTAGTGGTGAAAAATAAACCATGAATGTAATATACAATGAATAAGGCCAGGCGACTACTTCATAAGAGAACTTTCATAAGAAAACAATGCTCATGAAATTTAGATGCCCAAATAAGTAAATTAATAATAATAATCTGAAAGGATGCTAGGGGATTTCCTTTGTTCATTCTTGTCAGGCTTTTCTTTTCTAAAATCCTCCAGTGATTCTCCATGACTATGGGGTGAATAAAGTCTCCTTGTTAGAGGATGAGAACACATGCATTATCAAACTATCACATATTTCAGAAATACTGATCTAACTGACCAATCTAAAAATAATTTTTGAAAAGAGAACACACATATATACATACCGTATAAGCCGAGTTTTTCAGCACAAAAATGTGCTGAAAAACTGGCATTCAGCTTATACACAGGTCAGTGGTACCCCAATGAGGTATAACATCTCTCTGGGCCGCCCTCCCCACACCCCCAGGTAAAGGGAAGAGGGCCCGTTATCTCATGGGTGATTGCCGTTTCTCCGCTGTTCATTCAAAGCCCCACTGACACTGCAGGGCTTTTAATGTTTGTTTACTCACATACTACCAATCAGAGCCATTCTATGACGTGGACAGCTCCAATATGCAGAAGTACCTGTAGTGAGTCACTTACACCACTCCTGAACTGGTAAGGATGTGTCTGTTGTCTGTGACTGCACTCCGTCTCTTCCTTCCAGTCTCTGTGTTAATTCACATCCTGCCTCCCCCGCACCCACGGACTCCCCCCAACCTCCCGACTAACACGTCGTGGGGGTGGGGGTGGGGTGGGGGAGGGATTACCATTGAAGTTCTTTTTCAAAGTCTTGTTTTTTTATCCTATTATAAATGGATACTCTTGAACCAAAAACACAAACACTGGTCATATGATGCTGCTTTCAAAAGGAAATGCTTTCAAAAATCAAGAGCAGAAGAGAGCAATAACAGTATTGCAAGTAGGGAATTCTGTGTTGACGAAAAGCAAGTGAGGGAGTGGGGGAAAATGAAGGCTGACTTGGAACAGATTCCCAAAGCTAAAAAAGCTCGTCGTGGTTTAACATCTATTTATGGGGCTCTAGATGGGTTACGGAGTGTCGTCAAAATGGTTATTGCGTAACACACATGGTAATCCGCATATGTGCTGTACAAATGGCTAAGGATGACAAATATAAAGCATCAGGCATAGAAAAATTTGCTGCATCAGCAGGATGGTGTACCCGCTTCATGAATAGGTTTGACCTACTTTGTTTGAGACAAAGAACAAAGATTTACCAGAAATTGCCACAAGACCTTGAAGAAAAAATTATGTCATTCCAGTCATTTATTATAAAACAAAAAAGGATTTATAATTATGACCTGGAAGATATTGGGAATATGGATGAAACTGCCATGACTTTTGATCTTCCAAGCAACAGAACTGTGACAAGTTTAGGAGAAAAAAACATTTTTCTCAAAACCACAGGAAATTAAAAAAACAACACTCTACAGTTGTTCTATCATGTTTGCCTAATGGAACTAAGTCCTGTCATTGTTTTTAAAAGAAAGACCTTACCTAAAAGATCAATTTCCCACCAAGAATTACTGTGCATGCACATGTTAAAGGCTGAATGGATGAAGACAGACCAAAAAAAATGGCTGGAAGGAATTTGGAACCGACGACCAGGAGCAGCCTTAAAGAAAAAGTCATTGTTACTTGTGTGGGATATGTTCAGAGCCCAACTAACGGATGACATAAAAAAAATTGGCAAAATCTAGTAAAGTTACTTTAGCCGTTATTCCAGGTGGGCTTACATGTAGGAGACCAGAGGCTGGTCTAGGTGTTTCTTGGTGGGTGACCCATTAGTCCCCTGTGCCTCTGTGTCTTTGTAGACAAAAGCATTGCAAAATAACTCAGTTATTTTTATAGCCTTGCAGCCAAAAAACATTTTGAGATAACTCTGTTATTTAAGACCTCTTTTAAGATTCTTTTTAATCTTGCATATCCGTGTGCTGGTCTTAGAACATAGTGCTTTTATTATTCAAGTGTTAAGAAAATGTGACTAGTTAAGTAACATTTGCATAGATAAGAGTTTAGGAATGTTTTTAAAGTTCCTTGATGTTTGTTTTATAACCATCCCCTTCTAAGAAGAGTATAAAAACCAAGCTTTGAATATACTCCATACTTCAGTCCATCAGACTGTTGTCCTCTCAATCCCATGCTTTATATATATCTCTTTCTTTTCCTTTCATCTGCACACCTAATTTCAGATGCAGCTTGATGTGGGATAGCTGGTCTAATCACCCACACTTACATCTGTACTGCAGCCTCTGGATGTATCTTTGAATAAGCCTTTTAAAGACCGTGTGTGAAGGATGTGGCATGAATGGATGTCATCTGGTCAAGCCCCACTAACAAAAGCAGGAAATCTCATGAAGCCTGACATAGAGTTACTGGTAATAGCAAAGTGGGTTCAAGATGCATGGGAAGACATTCCAGAAGACATGGTGTGATGTGCCTTTCAGAAATGTAGTATTAGTAATGCTATGGATGGCAGTGAAGACTGCGCTTTGTATGAAAATGATAGCAGTGATGGTGATGACGTCGATCTCAGTGAGGACAGCGTCTATGATGACCTCACACCAGCTGAAGCTCTGCATTGGGATACAGATGATGATAAGGAATCCAGGTTTGAAGGATTTTAACTCTTTACATTTTAGCTTGGTTGCTGATTGAGCTCAGGGAATAGTACTCTTAAGGTATCATTGTTGATACCTTATTGTTTTTGTTGAACCTATGTCCACTTACTATCTGGTTTACTAATGTTAAATGACTTGTCCTTTTATTTAAAATAAATATTTAAATGCATCACCCCAGTGATGTCTCAGTTTTTAGTAATTTTCATTTGTTTTGATTATTACTGAAACTCACCAATAGCTTCTGCATTTTCCAACCTAGGCTTATACTCGAGTCAATCAGTTTTTCTGTTTTCCTAGGTAATAATGGGGTACCTTGGCTTATACTCAAGTCAGCTTATATTCAAGTATATATGGTATGTAAAATATAGGTTATTAATATATGCTATATAGTACACAGTATATATAGCATAGTATATAATATATGCAACTCTATATATGATATGTATGCTATATCTACAGAACCAATATGTCTCTCTAATCTAGTTTGTACAATGGACTAAAAGGGAGGCATGTTGCTTCTTCTCACCAGTCCTTCACATATCTTGGCATTGGGTGCAAATTGGGGTGATTTCACTTTTGGGGATAGATGTGCATATGTACATAACATAAGGCAATTCTCTTAGTCTATGGTCAGATTCCTGCCTTTTGTTTTGGGTCTATATGCTTGTTTCTCTAAATATAAAAGAAATAAAGAAAAGAAAATTTCAGGTCAGCTCTCAATGTATCCTCAGAGTAGACAAGAAAGATTCACATGCCCAATGTATTCATCTTTTATTGTGTGTATGGTTCTGAATTAGGGATCCCTGATGGATCTGTGGGCTAGGTGTTGAGCTGCTAATTGCAAGTTTGATGCTTCAAATCTACCATCTGATCTTGGGAAGAAAGTTGAAGGTGTTAATTCTGAACAACATTTACAGTCTCGGAAATTTATATATATGGTCACTATGAGTTGAAATCAGATTTATGGCAGTTAGTTTGGGTTTTAGTTTAACATATACATAGAATCCAGAGATAGCACTTGCCATTATGGAAGTTGATTAGGGAAATTAACAGGTCACAACAAAGCAAGGTCAGAAAACATTAAGGAAAGTCTTTGGTCCACAGTAGCAGCTCCTCCTAGGCAGTAACCATATCTCCGTCCTCCTGGGCAAGGCAGCCTGCCACTCTGCCACCCTGCCTCCTGGCCTCAGTGTTGCCTTCTGTTCTACCTTGTGACCTTGGCACTATCACCTCAGGTGTCTTGGTGCCTCTGCCACTTCAGACAGGGATCTGGCACATGGTCCACTGTTGGCTCTTCTTAATGTTCATGAGATTTCTCCTGTTCTTGCATCTGCGCTGCTACTCTTAACCCAGATGCATGGCAAAACTCATCAATCTCTGAGTTACAGCCCCTATCCCTTATTTGCAGTCCCTAGTGGGAGATGCAAAGTCTAAGGATGGAAGAGTTATACAAAACCATTACACTTGTCCAAAATTACATAAGATTAATTTGGAGCTTTGAACCACAATGCTTCCATGAATCATATTTTGGTAAATATTAACTTTAAACAAAAGCAATTATATGTACAATCTGCAGAAACAAATTATTAAAGTTACATCTTTCAAACTATACAGAGATGAGGAACTTCCCAATAGTTCATGGAAAAAAATCTCATTGTATTTTAATTCCATTTTCCTACAAAGTTTTTGAAGCTTCTTCATAGAGACATCTATTCTTAGATTTGTTTTATTTTTCCAGATTTTCAAACTCAACATATTTTTAAAAGATAAGCTACAGTACTTAGGGGTATTCATTTAAACAGATTTAGTATTGTACTAAACAACACTGTGCAAAGCCCAATGGTTTTTAATGACAGAGAGTAATGTTTAGGTATAAAAAGGACATGTTTCTAGGTGACTGCTAGAGGGATGAAGCTGGCACAGGATACTAGAGTTGAAATGGGAGAAGAAAGAAAAAGTGAGATTGAGGTCTATGGACAAGGAAGATGGAGGTAAGGTGGATGTGGCATGTTCACAAGGAAAGAGTTTGCCATGATTGGGTGTAGGACTATGAAAAGATAAGTAAGAGCAGGGAGCAGGTACGGGGAGTCTTATAAAATAAGTAAATAGGACTGAACTTTACAGTAGCAACAATGAGAACATTTAAAAATATGTAGGGAAACACTTTCAAATCTGCATAATAGTGAGATAAATTTAATAGAAGGATTCAAGACCTCAGGACAGAACAAAAATGGAAGGAGGTAGTCTAATTCAGCACTTATTTTATTGAAAGAAAAGAGAAGAGAGAAGATATGATATAGGAAAAAATAGAAGAATTCAAGCTAATATGCATCAAACATAAAACACATTGTGGAAAAATCAAAATAATTATGGATTTTACGACTTATTTTTCCCATATTCTGTAAGGACACAAAGGAATCACTTTCATTTTTTAATATAAATGATTAGTAAATTATTTGTTTTGATTGGTAAACTAATTTAAATATTATTAGTAATCATAGTTACCCTTGTTCCTCACATCCACCAAGAAAGAAGCATCTTTTAAGAAAATCAATCTATACAGTTGTTTCTCTAATACTGGATCAGATAAGAATTTCTATGAAAGTATTTAATCACCAAACTCACATAAATTTACCTAATGAAGGACATAGCATCTGAGAACATTTTGACAAAGAAAAATTCTGATTCAAAGGACTGTACTTGCAAGTTCTAGCAAATATTTAAGGAAAATATATTACCAAAGTTTTCCAAACTTTGAGACAATTATATTACAAAACAAGAATAAGCTGGACACTAAAATTTGACAACACACGGCAAATTATCAAAAACATATCCAAATAAATAAAAAAGAAAATCTAATTTTGAAGAAGTCATGATTGTTTGTATAGAAAAAATACATGTTGTTGGTAGCTATTCACTCATTAGTCCTAGATTTGTGCCACTCTATGTCCCACAAGGAACAACTGCCTCATGGAGTTCTCTTTAGCGTGATCCATAAGAACTGATTGCCTCTGGGGGAGCCTCTGCATGAGTTTGAATCAACAATTTTCTTTTACTAGTCAGTGCAAACCGCTTGTGCCTCTGCCTCTGTAAAAAGCATTAGAAAACCTAATGATTAATTTTAAAATCTTAAAAATCAACTTTTTAAGAGGCATATTTTTTACCTAGTCGCATCAAACAATTATAATATCAACTAGTTTAAGTACGCTTAAGGTAGAATCGACATATAAAATAATTAGAAATTCAATATAATAAAGACATGTGGCTGACCAAGAAGTAATATAGAAAACATATTAAGTGCATAAAACAGTAATCAATCATAAAACCAAACCCCCAAAATGGACAGGAAATAAACGAGTAATAACCTTGGCCAATATATTCACAAGGGAAGACATACAAAAGGTTAATTAGTACATGATAGATTAAAAATTAAAAAAAACACCAACTAAATAAAATAGCCACTTCTCTACTTTACTATTAAAATCAAAATCAGTACCATCAGTTCGGTTCAATCTCTTCATAGGTTCCTGGAGTTCAAGTGACTGCTAACCAAAGTTGGTGGTCTGAACCCACAGCTGGGCACCACAAACGGCCCAGAAATTTGCTTCCATAAAACTTACAACCCAAACAAAATCCCATAAAGGATTTCTACGGTATTTTTCATCAAACCAAAAATCTAGCCCAGTGCCATCAAGCTGATTCCCACTCACAGTGACCGTGTGTAGGGTTTCTGATGCTGTAAATTGTCGCAAAAGCAGATCAGTTCATCCTTCTCCGGAGAAGCAGCTGGTGAGTTTAAACCATTGACCTTCCAGTGAGTAGTCCAACCATTAGCCAACAGCTAAAACCACAATGAGACAGCAGTGGACAAGTACCACTGCCTCTGAAAGAAACAGCAATAATGCGATTTTTGTTAAAAAATAAAATTCTTGAGCAGATTATAATCTTATATTAGAATTTCTGAAGCCATAAATCTATATAGTCAAAGACTGTATCACTTTCACCCAAAGGGTGAGGAGTGGGTAAGAACCACCTACCTTGTGGTTCAAAGCCAAGTGCCTAACCCATAGTATCATGGATGAAATTAGAAATATTATCAGTAACAAATGCTACAAAGATATTAAAGAAATATTACTGGTTGCAAAGAAAAATTATGCAAACACTTTTGGAAAAGAAAGAATAATTGCTTCTACAGTTAAGTATACACATATTCCTCAATTCAATAATTAGATTCTTATTTCTCCAATAAATGAATTTTATAAGGATATGTGGCTTGTATAAATAAAGAATATTATAAGTACTCTATGTCTACATTAGATAAGTTTTAAGAGATGAATCAAATTTTGAAAAGTTTAAAATCTACTAAAACACACACAAGGAGAAATAGATATTCTGAATAGCTGATAATGCTTTTATAAAAGTATTAAAGAAATTTAATCAACAAATCAATGTTCTTACAAAGCTTAAAGCACCAGGTTCAGATGAATACATTGGCAAATACTACCAAACATTTAAGAATTAAGACAAGTCATTTTTGAAATTCCTCCCCCAAATTAGTTTATTCTATAAAAGCTACATTAACCTAACTCTAAATCCAGACATAATTAGAAAGAAAATTGTAGAGCAATATCTCACATTAGTATAGATGTAAAAATCTTTAACCAACTATTAACTCTTAGACTCCAACTATGTATAAACATCAAGTTAAATTTACCTCAGGTATATAATGCTGGTTCAATACTTCTGATCCATTATATAAACAAGCTAAAGAAAAGGGTAACGTGATCATGAAGATAGATGCAGGGGAAAAAAAGCGATAGCATCCTAAAGGAAAGTATGATAAAAATGTTCAGTGAACTAAAACTAGAGAAACACTTCTAAAAGAAATACTGCATCTAACAGCATATTTAGTCTTGAGAAAGTGTTCTTTTTTTAAGATCAGAAAGGAGAAAGGGTGTACTTCCTTCCCACTCCTATTCCATACCATGTGTTCAGAGCTAATGTCCCTGAACACATCACTATTGTCTTACTAATTCATCCCAACGTGATCTACAGATCACAGAAAACAATTAAATCCTGCAAGTTATTTTCCGTACTGAGGTAGTACCTGGCCGATAAACATATGTGGGATTAATTGAAGGGTGGAGAGATGATACATGGCTTGGCAAACCTTGCCTTTTTGTCTCTTGCTCTTTGATCATTGGACCAGTGTGCAGGTGCCTTGCTTGTTCTGTGCCTCCATTTGCAGGCTACACTACCTGTGGGACACCTAACCCATGGGCTGTGTCACTGTCATTTGAGGTTCCTTCAAGAACTGCTTCGCCACACCATTGGAATTTACATCTCTTGAGCTGGGGACTGTCAGACCCTGTCATCTGGCTGACTGTTGGTGACCTGCCTTGCTGTTTGCCGCCTCTGCCAAGAGAGCCTGAATTGCTCTACCGAGGACTATTCGATGACCCCCAAGACTTGAAGGACTGCCAGTGTCTCACAAATGTTTCATGGGAGTGAGTTGCACTGAGCCATTTATACTGCTTTATAATTTAATTAACTGTTTATTACTTATGTTATCTATCTATCTGTATAAATATATAAAAATTATTAGTGTTCTGTTTTTGTTTCTCTAGAGAACCCTAACACTCATACATTGAAAAGAGATCACATCTGAAATTTATATGGAAAAGCAAAGGGATTGAAGCAAAAATCATAATACTGAAAAAAGCTTGAAGGGATGACATTACTCAAATTCAAGACTCTCTTTAGTTTAAATGATCTGTTAACTTGCCCTTGAATACAGAGTAGCTGACTCAAACAAGAGAAAATGAAAAGGACTGAGCATAAGACTTCAAACAGCAACGCCGAGAACAAAGTAAAGCAGTATAACGAAATGTGAAAAGGAAAAAGAAAAAGCAGACGTAGCATATTTCAAATAAAAAATGAAGTTAAAAAACAAGCTTTTATTTACCATATTGAAGAATTCGGTGGGTAAAATACTAAACAGTGGAGAAAGCATCCCAAGAAGAGGAGAGAAGTTCATCGCGTCACTGTGTACACACCGAAAGACAGTCAGAGTACAACCATTTCAAGAAGTGGCATCTGATAGAAAAACCAATGATACTAAAGAAAGAGTTCCAACCTTCACTGAAGACTTTGGTTAAAAACAAGCCTCTATGAATGGACAGCATACCCATTGATACGTTGCAAGAAGCTGATGCAGTGTGGAAGCATTCACTAGTCTATGCCAATAAATTTGTCAGAGAGCCATATTTCTACCCTTCCAGAGAAAGGTGACCCCACAGAATATGGAAATTATCCACCAGTGTTCCTAACAGCACATGCAAGTAAAAGTCTGCTGGGGGTAATTAAAACGCGGTAGCACTATAGCAACAGGAAGCGGTGAGGAATTCAAAATGGATTTATAAGAGGTCACGCAATGTTGGAGGCCATTGCTGACACCACTTCGATTTTGGTTGCAAGCAGAGATTACTACAAGATGGTTTATTTGTGGTAAATATGCGAAGGACTCCCACTGTGTGGATCATAACAAACTATGAAAGGACCAACAAACTAGACCAAGAAATAGCTGTTTGGGATAGAACAATGGAACACTGAATGGTTTAAATCAGGACAGGTGTGCTTGCCACTCACCAAACTTCCTCAATGCTCAGTCAATGAACTGAAAAGGCAGGGAAGACAGATGAGGGCTCTTGTTTGAAGGAGCTTTATTACCAAATGGTGACACTGAGGACAATTGTTGCTGGAAGCAGTTGCTGATGAAAATAAAGGACTACAGACTTCGGTATGGATTTAAATTCAAGGTAAAGAAAACCCAAATTCTCAAAACTGAACAAATAGACAGCATTATGAAAAATAGAGAAAGATTGACGGTGGCACAAATTTAATTTTATTTGGACACACAAGCAATGCTGTGGAAACAGCAGTCAAGAAAATGAATGACATAATGCTTTGGGAAAATGTGCTTCATTAGACCATTTTAAAGTACTGAAAGCAAATATATATCATTTAGAAGGTTAAGATGCACCTGACCCAAGTAAAAGTGGTTTTCTATCACTTCATTTGCATATGGAAATTGGTCAATGATTAAGGCAGATGACAAACATTTGAATTTATGCCTTTGGTGACAAATATTGAAAGTAACATGAATGGCCAGAAGAAGAAACAAATGTGTCTTAAAATAAGTACAGCAAGATGATTCTAAGAAATGAGCACAGTGAGGCTGTGACACACTTTCAGTCCCTGAAAAGGAACTCCGGAGGATCTATAAAGCAGCGACCCAACAAAGAAGAGAAAGAAAGCCAAGGAAATGAGTTGACAGACTGGCTGCAGCACTGTGCTGAAATATAACAACAATTGGAGGATGACACATGACCTCCTTGATCCAGAAAGCAGCTGTGACTGGACAGGAGCCAAAGAGAAATGGTGGTAGGGGAGTGATCCAAGCAGAACCAAGAGCCAGCGCATGACCCAGAACAGCGGACTTCCTAGCCCATGGAGCAAGTAAATCTGAGAACTTCTCAGCAGAAAACTGACTGATGGGATGTGGTACCATTATGTACTTCATTTGGGAATTTAGAGTGTAGACCAAGAATGTGGAGCTGAGGGCGTTGAGCTGATTGTGGACCAAGGATGTAGAACTGAGTGCGTTGAGCTGATTGTGGACCAAGGACCTGGAGCTGCGTACTTTCAGCTGAGAGGTATGGCAGACTGGAGCGCCTACGCAGCCTGAAAGAGCTTTGTAAAAGCACATGAGCAGGAAAGAAGCTAACAATCTGGTTTGGCTGAGAGGCCAGAGGCCAGCGAGAGTCCTGACTGTAAACACAACTATAAAAAAGGCTCTCCTGCTTGAATAATTGTATCCAGAATAGTTGAAACCTATGAACTTCCGTAATAAACGCTATAATGTTCCCTTTGTGTTGGAGTTCTGCACCGCTCTTGTAATGTGTTAACAGAACCCAGCAAACAGGTGAGAGTGCTGTGGGAGGGAAAGTTGGCATCACACCTGGGATTAATGTCTGCGAGTGGAGGAGCACCTGAGCGGCCTCTCAAAGGAATCATGGGAAGCTGACCGGGATGACGGGGCGTTTCTCGTCCCCACGCTTCTAGCTGGAGGCCTTCAGGTATTTTCCTCATGTCATTCTCTTTTTATAAGTAGATCAATCAATACTAAATACACAGATACGTGCATGGACATACAAACGAAGTGGCTTTGAAGTCCATGAAAAAATGGAATTAAAAGATAATAGAATGTTTCGATGTTGAGGCCTCAGTGTGTGAATGTTCGTTTCTATACGTGTGTGAGAAAGAGAGAGTTGGGGACAATGCCCAGTGTTCTGTGGTTGATTCTGACACAGAGTAATCGCTTAGGATGAATTTAAAACAGCCCCATAGGGTTTCCCAAGACTGTATATTTTTAAAGACACCAACTGCTACATCTTTCACCTCGATATGTAGTGGATTCAAGCTGCTCATCAGTAGATGAAGGACAAACCCTGTACCACTAGTTTTTCAGTAATTCTCGTGTGGTTTCTTGTTAGGAGCCTTGTACGTGTTTCAACTCGTAGACAAAATTTACAGTAGAGAAAAACCTCCCGTGGTCCTTCACCATCTTCACAATCTTTTCAACACTCGAGTCTATTGCTGCAGCCACAGTGTCAATTCACTCACGAAGGATTTTCTGCTCTTTGTGTCCACCGTCTACCACACATGATATCCCTTTCCGGGGTCTGATTCTCTTGGATAATGTGTCCAAATTTTTAAAATGAAGTCTTGCCATCCATCCTTCCAAGGGGGTTCTGGTTTACTTCTTCGAAGACAGATTTGTTCATTCTTCAACACTATTCAAAAGTACTATTATTTAAATGGATCAGTTCTCCTTCCATCTTCCTTATTCACTGTGGAGCATACACATGTGTATGAGTTAATTGGACATGTTATGTCTGAGACCAGCAACCCCATGTCTTTAAGGTGACGTCTTTGCTTTAAAATGTTAGTAATAGGTATTTTGAGTCAGATTTGCCCAATATAATATGACATTTGATTTCTTTTGTGTGCTTTTAAAAAATAAAATATCATTTTATTGGGGACTCTTACAGCTCTTATAATAATCCATACATCAATTGTATAAAGCGTATTTGCACATATATCACCAGCATTATTTTCTAAACATTAACTTTCTGTATGAGTCCTGAGTATCAGCTCCTCTTTTTACCCTCCTTCCTACCCTAGTAACCCCTTTAATAATTATAAATTATTATTTTCATATCTTACATCAGCTACTGTCTCCCTTCCCCCATGGTTTCTGTTGTTTGTCTTCCTGGGTGGTGGGGTGGGTGGTGTTGTGTGTGGTTATATGTGGATCATTGCGATCAGTTCCCCCTTCCTTCTCTCATCATTGCTATTTGTGAATCAAATAAAAATGAAATTAGTTACAATATTTTTTGAATTTACCATGGTGTTTATAATTGGCCCAAGTGAGATGATTTGGGGTGTTTTTCTTAATGTGCTGAGGTGTAATCAATACTGAAAATTATAATCTTTGATTTAAATCAGTAAGCACTTTGAGCATTCTTTGCTTTCAGCAAGCAAGTTTGCATCATATGCCTATTACTATCAATATGCTTATCTCTATTATCTTTTCTTATTTGTAGTCCACTTCTTAGAAAAGGCTAATGCTAGTTATTTTAAGAATTCTATATGCATTATTAAAGTTATCTCCTCTGAAAATAAAAAGCTTTATTTGTTTTACATACAATAAACTCCCCTTGGATCTTAGATGTATACTCTTGTATACAAATCTAAGCACTATTTAATTATTTCTAAGGGTGATCTTTTTATTAAATTGGTCATATCTGTGTTTTAGAATGTGTCTCCCTTGAAACCCATTATATTCTTAAGTCTTTACGAAATTCTGAACTGAAATATATTAGTACTCCTGTAATAGGGCATATATTAAAGGTACTATTGTATGTCACATATTTTACCTTTACATTGTAAAGGTGAAACTTATTCGTGATTTCATCAAAAAACAATGTATATAAAAATCCACTCATGGATAGAAAATAAATATTTTTAAAACTACCCTTTATCTTAATCAATAGCTAACTCAGTAATTTGCAAGCTAATTTTATTTTAGACCTTGCAAATCACCATCTTCTTATATTACAAGGAAAAACTACACGGCTTCATTGTTTTCAGTGCCGTCTTTTATGCACACAGCTCCTGGCGAGGCTATTCGGAAGTGTATATGCTTACTGTAAAGCTTTTATGAAGCCACTTTATGTACTTCATTATTAGAGAATTTTGAACAACTGCTTTTCTCATAAACAAGTTTATTGCTTCTAATACAAATAATAAAGTGGGAGGTAAAATTTTAAGGAGAAGAGATCTACATCATGTAAAAGTAGACGAAGGGCGGACAAAGCTAGAAAAATCGTCTAAATTTGACACATGATTGCCATTCACACAAATTCAATATAGAACAGATTCAAGATAAGAAAAATAAATACTGTTAGTAACAATTAGTCATTTACAGTCTCTTTAAAAGAGAGTTCCATCAGAGAGATGGAAAATTACCAGGACTTTCAGCATATGTGAACATCTGCTCAATGTACTGGCTGGTTGTTGCTGCTAGTTGCCCTGGAGTCAGTTTCAACCCACATAGACCCTGAACGCAAGAACTCAACACTGACTGTGTCTGCGCCGTGCTCACAATTGTTCCTGAGCCTGACCCTGTCATTGCAGCCACTGCGTCATCGTCTCATCAAGCGCTTTCTTCTTTTCACAGCTTCTCTGTTTTAGGAAATATGATGTCCTTCTTCAGACTGGTCTCTCCTGAAAATATGTACAAAGTAGATAAAAGGAAGCTTTTCCATCCTTGCCTCCAAGGAGCGCTACGGCCGTTATTTCTTCCGCGGTAAGCCGGTTGGTCCTTTTAGCAATCTCTGATTACTTTCCATATCCTTCTCCAGCACCACCGCTCAAATACATCGATTCATCTCCAGTCCCCCTTAGTCTTTCTCCAACCTTCTCATGAATACGAGACAATGGAAAATGCCATGGCTTGGGTCAGGCACACTTAGTTATCAAAGAAGCATACCCCTGCTTTTTCAGTAATCTAAAGAGGTTTTGTGCAGCAGACTGACTCAGTGCAATGAATCATCTTATCTATTGATGGCTGCTTCCATGAGCACTGATTGTGAATACAAGCAAGTCAAATCCTTGACAACTGCAACTCCTCCATTTTTAATAGCATGTATTAATAGCATGTATTAGTCTAGTTGGGAGGATTGCAGTCCTTTATATATTGGGTTTAAATCCTGTGCTAGTTACACAAACTGTTGTCAATTTGAGACTTAAGAGTGAAGGGGTTAAAGTTAGCCTGCCGATCAGGTCACAGCTTGATGACCTCATTTGCAGGTGCTAAGGAGGTGTGTAGCTCGCTGGAGGTGGGAGACACCTGCACTCCCTGTGAGACATCCTTGTAGACAAGATACATGGAGCTACGTTCGAGCCTTGGAGATGAAGGAGCCACGGGGAGACCCCTGCTAGCACTGAGATATTTACATCACTGAATCCACAAGCCTTCCCACCTACTGGCATGTGAGCTTCCTGCATTCAGTGCAATCATTGCATGTGTTGCATGGGTGTGAAGAGGACTTTATAGATTGGTATCAATCATAGGCTGATATCGGGCTTTGGGACTTGTACTGGACTCGGCTGGGAGGGTTTCTTAATGTACAATTACTCTTTACGTAGAGCTCTTTGTTATGCACATATGAGTGTCTACCTGGATTGGTTTCTTTAGAGTATCCTGACCTACACAAATCTATACTGAACACTATAATACTTGATCTTCATCAAGTGCTTCAAGTCCTCCTCACTTTCAACAAGTTGGGTTGTATCCTTGAATATCAAAGATTGTTAATAAACCTTTCTCTGATTCTGATGCCATATTCTTCTTCATATTATCAGTTTCTATAATTATTTTCTCTGTGCACAGATTAAACAAATATGAGAGGATGCAGCCCTGTCACAATTCTTTGCTTTTTTTAAGCCATGCAGTAGGCCCTCGCTGTAGTCATATAACTGCATCTTGGTCCACATACAGCTTCCACAGTGGTCCAATGATGTGTTAAGGAATCCCCCTTATTATCAAGGTTGTTCATAGTTTGTTATGGGACACACAGCTAAATGTCATTGCATAGTCAATAAACAGAAGTCAACATTATTTTGATATTCTCTGTTTTCGGTCAACATCAATCTGGCGTCAGCAATGATATCCCTTATTCCATGCACTCCACTAATCCAGCCTGAACCTATGGCCTTGCCCTGTCAATGAATCCCTTTTGTTGGACTTCAGTAAATTATTACTTGCATATGATATCAATGATACTCTTTTACAGTTTGAATATTCTGTTGGCTCACTTTTTTTTGTTGAAAGGACACAAATATGAATATCTTCTAGTCAGTGGGCCAAGTAGCTGGCTTCCACATTTCATGGCATAGAGGAATAAGTGCTTCATCAGCTGTTGAAACTTTTCAATTGGCATTCCATCAATTCTTGGAGTCCCCCCCTTTTTTTTCTCACTAACCCATTCAGTGTAGCTTGAACATGTTCCTTCAGCATAGAAAATTCTTGCTCATATGCTGTCTGTTGAGATGATTGAATGTCAACTAAATTTTTTAGTGCAGTGTCTCTGTGTATTCTTTCCATCTTTTTTTGACATTTCCTGCATCATTCAATATTTGCAGAAATTCAGGATTTCTTAGTATGGCAACTTGAAGCTTGAAGATTTTTCTTCATTGCTTCAGTTTAAGATAAGCTGAGAGTATTCTTCTCTTTGGGTTTCTAATGCTGGGTCTTTGCACATTTCATTATAATGCTTGACTTTGCATTTTTTGTGCTGTCCTGCGAAATTTTATCTTCAGATCTTTCACTTCATCATTTCATCTATTTGCTTTAGCTGCTCCATGTTTAAGAACAAGTTTCACTTTTGCTGTATGCAGATGATATGATCTTATATATTGAGAATCCGAAGGGGTCCACAAGAGGATTGTGGAAACAGTAGAGTTTAGTAGAGTAGCAGGATACAAGAAATTAACAAGTAGAAATTGATTGGATTCCTGTATACTAGTGATGAGAACACAGAAACAGAAACAGATCTCAAGGAATCAATATCATTTACAATAGCCAAGAGAAAGCTGAAGTACCTTGGATGAAACCTTACAACAACAACACCAAAAGACCTTTATGAAGAGCACTACAGAACATTACTACAAGAGACCAAAAGAGATCTACAGTAATGGGAGAATATACCACATTCGTGGATTGGAAGACTCATTATAGTGAAAATGTCAATACTATCTAAAGCAATTTACAAATTCAATGCAATCCCTATCCAAATTTCAGCATCATTTTCCAAAGAAAAGGAAAAACAAACAAACTGTTTTCCAACTTGGAATCAGGAAAAGGGAGGAGCCCAGGAAAGTCAAGGAGCGCCTCCAGAAGAACGAAGCCGGTGGCCTTGTTCTCCCTGACCGCAAAACCTGCTGTGCAACCACAGTTTCAAAACAGCCTGGTGCTGGCATGATGACAGATACTAGGACAAATGGATCAGGACAAAACAAAAAACAAAAACATCCACATACAGATAATTAATTGTTGACAAAGGCACCAAAAAACACAAAATGGGAATCATATGCCCTTTTTAATAAACAGTGTTGGAACTAGACTGGAAAACATTCCTAAAGGCAAACAAACAGTCCTTGAACTAACAACAATTTTTTTCTTTTTTGTTGTGTTTTCTTTTGTTGTCATTGGTTTGTTGTGATGGTGGTTTTGTTGTATATTGTTGCTTGGTTTTGCTCTGTCTTGCTTTTGTGCATGATACTATCTCTGCAGGTCTGTCTATCTAAATATGATGGGCTGGATGAAAAATCTGGAGGAGAAAACAACGGGACTGGCAGTTCTGTGGGGGACATGGGAGAGGAGCAGGTGGGGGGAAAGGTAGCGATGTTAACAAACCCAGTGACAAGGGAACAACAAGTGACCCAAATTAGTGGTGAGGTGTGTGTAGGAGGCATGGTATGACATGATACAAGAGGAATTACTGAAACCCAAATGAAGACTGAGCATAATAGTGGGACAAGAGGAAAGTCAAAGGAAATAGAGAAAGAGCTAGGAGGCAAAGGGCATTTATACAGGTCTAAATAAAGGCATGTACATGTGCAAATATATTTATAGATGATGGGGAAATAGATCCATGTGCATATATTTATAGGTTTAGTATTAAGGTAGCAGAAAGACATTAAGCCTCCACTCAAATATTCCCTCAATGTGAGAATACTTTCTTCTATTAAATTGGCATTCTATGATGCTCACCTTCCTGACACAAAAGCTGAAGACAAAGCTGGTGAATAAGCAACTGTAGTGAAAAAAGTTAATGGTGCTGGGCTATCAAATGATAGAGTGTCTGGTGTCTTAAAGGCTTAAAGGTAAACAAACAGCCATCTAGCTCAGAAGCAACAATGCCCACATGGAAGAAGCACACCAGCCTGTGTGATCATGAGGTTCTGAAGGAATCAGGTATCAGGCATCATCAGAACAAAAAAATCATATCATAGTGAATGAGGGGGTGGAGTGTGGTGTGGAGACCCAAAGCCTATTTGTAGGTCACTGGACATCCCTTACAGAAGGGTTTCGGGGAGGATATGAGCCAGTCAGGGTGCAATGTAGCAACAATTAAACATACAGCTTTCTTCTAGTTCCTAAATGCTTCCTCCTCCCCCAACTATCATGATCCCAATTCTACCATACAAATCTAGCTAGACCAGAGGATGTACACTGGTACAGATTGGAACCAGAAACACAGGGAATCCAGGGCGAATGATCCCATCAGGACCAGTGGTGTAAGTGGAAATACTGGGAGGGTGGAGGGAGGGTGGGTTGGAGAGAGGGAACCAGTTACAAGGGTCTACATGTGACCTCCTCCCTGGGGGATGGACAACAGAAAAGTGGGTGAAGGGAGAAGTCAGACAGGGAAAGGTATGACAAATTAATAATTGATAAATTATCAAGTGTTCATGAAGGAGGTGGGAATAGGGAGTGAGGGGAAAATGAGGAACTGATGCCTGGGGCTTAGGTGGAGAGAAAATGTTTTGAGAATGATGTGGGCAATGAATGCACAAATGTGCTTTACACAATTGATGTGTGTATATGTATGGATTGTGATGAGAGTTGTATGAGCCCCTAATAAAATTATTTTTAAAAACTGGTGACCCAAATATATGTAACATAACACTTGCCATTTCAGCCATTTCAGGAGAGGGTTGGGGGAATGGTCAAATTTGGGGGAACATAGGTGCATGTATGTTGGGGGGAGGGGAGAGAGGTCTGACTGTCAAGTGTAGGGAGGAGAGACAGGATGCTCTTGGGATCATTAGGTGGGGAGGGTCTTTAGTGGGGTGCAACAGGAGGTCAGAATTGACCTAGGGTATCTGGGGATAACCCAGGAACACAGGTTGGTTACCACAGAACCCTGAGACATAGAATTCTGACCTTTGGGGTACATATCATGCTCCAGAGAAAGTATCAGGGAGACCCCAAATAGAAACTCCACTGGGTGAACTGGACTCTACCCCAGACACACTTGTAATCTGAGGATGTCAGCTGGAAAACACATGGAATCTGAAGAAGCAGAAGGCAACTGTACCAAGAGAGGTGTACTGTCTTGTTGGCGGACAACAAGGTCATGGTACATCAACACCGGCATGTTGTATTAAGACACGTATTTTCCCGGCAACCCTGTGAGACATTTGGTTATATTATGCTGAAGTTCGTTTACATGAGTATCTCAGAGGTGTGTCACCATTGTGGCTCACCCTCTTGAAGCGGTGATATTTCTTTTATTATTTTTAGGCAAATGAATGCCAGGGATGTTGAGCCTACGGGGAAAGAAAATATAACAAAGGGTGGGGGAGGCAAAGGGGATACAATGTCAAGAACTCCAGGAAGAAGAAGTATGATTTAGAAAACAGGATTATGGGAAGGAAAATGTACAACTGGTTCCCAAATTATAGAAAAGTCATTGTTAAAAAAAAATAAAATTAAGGCCTAGATCCAGCAATGGGTTTTGGACTCATGCTAAATTCTGGCCGAACTTAAGAACAATGAGTTCTTACAACATGGCCCTGTTTGATACTCCCCTCCATGAAATGATCATTAAAGATGAGGGTGCTATAGCATAGTGTGGGGAAGAAAGCAGATGGTGCTGGCCATCAATTGGAACAGTGCCTGGGATCGTAAAGGCTTGTATTCAAACAAACAGGCACATAACCAAGGAGTCACCTAAGTCCACACTGAAGAAGCACACCTGCTTCTTCAATCCAAAGATAATAATTTAAAAACTCATATATGGTGAGGAGAAAAGCATCAGAGCAAAAGTTATGAACACCGAATTTGTGGAGGGCTATGCGGGGATGGTGAGAGCCGAAAAGCCATCAGCAGAGTATTGGTCAGACCGAGCCACTGACAGATCTGTTCCAGCCACAGGCAAGAAAGAGTCTTTATCACTTCCAGGCGGAAACCATTGTACTTTGGATTATGGTGGACTGAACTTGACACTTGGCCAGTTGACCACCCTATAGACTCGACTTGAATTAGTTCTGGGTCCAAGTACTTCTTACTGGTTCCATGACAGGAATTTCTTCCCTGTTTTTTCTAAATTATTATTATTGGTGGTCTTTTCCTTCTTGCACTCCATTAGTAATTTGTCTGTATATTCTTATGTCTCTGCCCTTACTACCTTAGCATAATTTTGTTCTTTATTGTTTTTGTTGGTTCTCCCAGCCCCGAAGCACAGGAGGAGAGGATGCATAATGAGAATAATGGATACAAGGGGATACAGGGGGTGAAGGGTCATAGGGAGTAATGAAGACGGGAGGGAAGGGAGCACTGGACAGATAGTCACTGTGTAAGGCATCTTTAAGGGGATTAAACTATGCTGGGGAGGATGCTCTAAATAATGATGTGTGAGTGACTGTGCACTTCTCTGTGATAAATGATTGAACAAGTGAATTATAGGATATATAGGATATGCAAATTGCTTGCCAATGAAACTATTAGAGAAAAAAAGAGCAATATTCAGAGTCTCCTCTGATACCTCCTTTGATCTTTTCTTTCTTTCCTGTCTTTTTGTGACCATTTGCTTTCTTCATGAATGATATTTTCAATGTCCTCCCACAGCTCATGAGGTCTTCTCTAATTTATGCTCAACATGTCGAATTTCTTTTTGAGACATTTTTGAAAATCAGTAGATCCTATTTTGGTTGTAATGACTTATTTTCATTTTCTTCAGCTTTATCTGGAACTTACATGTGGGCAACTGATGATTTGTTCCACAGTCAGCCCCAGGTCTCCGTGTAGCTGCTGATTGACTGTCTCCATCTTCTCTTCCCACAGATATAATCAATTTATGTTTTCTATCCGGGGAAGTCCATGATTTTCTGATTCAAAATGGCCAATACCATAGCTCACTGTTGCCTAAGACCGACCTCATGATCTGTGGTTTGAAATCCCCAGCAGCTTCTCCGGAGAAAGACTGAGCAATGTACTCCTGTAAACAACTACAGTCTTGGAAACCCACCAAGGTTTTAATGTGAGTCAGCATTGACTCAGTGGCGGTGAGATTTGGATTGCCTAAGATAGTGGTCAGCAAAATGCAGATCATGAGCACGTGCAGCTTTTTGTTACATATATCTGTGATTCTGAACTAAAATTTAAAAAAATTAAAGAATATTATTTGGTTAATGGTGATTTCAATTGTTTGTGAAAAGACGTCTATGTCTCTTGCATAAGTCTTACACTTTTGTGTGGGTCCCAATCAGCAGTTTCATCTCAGAAGTTTGCTGATCCTCTATCTCAATCACACTTGTAAACTGAGGACATAAGAGTAAGAATTAATGGTGTCTGAAGAAGCAGGAGACAGCTGTACCAGGATTATTGAACTCTCAGTAGGTGGACAATCGTTGGCTTACTACGTCAATGTCCTATATGCTGTATTAAGTTATATATTATCTGGCAAACGTGTGATTGACATTGTCAGTTAATATTATTGTAAATTTTCCCGGACAACCATCTCCTTTTGTTTGTGTAAATAACGTCCAGTCCTGAAAGGATTGATGCTATACAAGTGAATAATGGAGCAAGCCTACATTGATCCCATATCCCTTGCTCAACAGGTGAAACAATAAATAAATAAAGAGTACCAAGGCCTAATCAATCACAATATGACCAGAAGATCTTTATGACCCAGTGTTGGAAACCCATAAATTAACAGGGAGATCTCTAAAGGGAGCCAAAAACATTGAAAAAACCCCAACAAAACATAGATCCAGGATTGACTTTGGGGCTCACACTAAATCTAGCTACTATCAAGGACAATTAGTTCTTAGATCATTGCCCCGCTTGATACTTGCCCTCAGGCAGGGAACATAGAATATATGGGTGCTATGGCAAAGTGTGGTGAAGAAATGAGATGGTGCCTGGCTATCAGGTAAGATAGCACCTAGGGTCTTAAGGCTAGTTTCCAAACAATCCTCCATCTAAGTGAGACATCGACCATTTTGTCATGGAAGACACACACCAACAACCATGATCTGGGGATTGTAAATTTTATAGTCCACATTTGAAGGAGGAGATCGTATCAGCGCTTAAATTGTGAGATTATGGTATGCACCATGCTATTGACAGTGGAAGCCCAAAATCTATGTGCAGCATCTACACTTGGAATAAGCCTCTGGTGATTTTCCTCTGACCATAATTAGGGTAGGGCAATAACCTGGTTATCTCACAGAGCCTGTTGGAGAGACAACTGTCGGGGAGTGAAATGATCTATCTGACGTGGGTAGTCAAAATTTTGTCAGTTGGTCCCCCCGCTGATGCATGTTGAGCCTGAACGTGCATTTATTGTGTGTTTTGTTCTTTTTCAAATTGGAGTTTATCTTAGATATATTTTGTCATTGGGGTGACCCTCTTAATTTTTTGATATATGGCTTTCAGCTTTTCAGGATATAAAACGCCAAATTGATGATGCTATAAAGACAGCAAGTAGAATAAGGGTTCTGGGGGCTATGGTGCAGGAGGGTTGGAGGAATAGGGGAGCTGATATCAAGGAGTTCAAGCAGGGAAGGTTTTAAAACTGATGATGGTGTAGTTGTATAATGCTGCTTGGTATGATTGAACTATGGAAAAATATTATATCTGTATTAGCTCCCCAAAAATGGTTTTGAAAAGAAAAATGTTTGTAGACCCCTGATCTAGGATATTGACCTTTATGTGTTCCATTTCAACTTCACCATTTTCAGTTTTCCTAGATTCATGCTTGGTGCATTACAAGTTCCAGGCATTAGCAGATATGTGCAGGGGTTTCTCCTTACTTTGAATTGACCTCTCTCAAAAAAATGAAGATCCAGAAGGCTGCACCCCCACAGGCTTTACTCGGCCCACATCAGACAGATCAGCTCTTATCGACACCGAGATATCAGCTCCTCCTCAGTCACATTTTGAGTGTCTTCTGACCAAGGGGCCCATTCTTCAGCATGATTTCCAACAATATTCTGCTTCCATTCATGAGGCCTTCAGCGTCTGACAATGTTCCAAAGCTATGCATATGGTTTTCAGGGGTCCTTTCCTCTAAAGTAGGGGGCTAAGTCTGCTTTGTTTTCTGTACATAATCTGGAAATTTCACAATAATCTTTGGATATCTCTGCTGGCATTTCACATATCAGGAAAAGAGTCTCTAGCATCACAAAAAGACACCGCAGTAAGAGAAACTGAAAGAAAAGTGGTTGAGGTAAATGTCAAGCCTTAAATGGTAATGGTTTAATAGTTAACTAAAGAAAGGGCAAATATTTCCAAATCTTAGGTAAAAGTAATTTTGCAAAGATGGATTTTATTTCTTTCACTAAAATCTAAAAAAAACGTAGTTATTTTTCTAGGTCATCATGACCAATAGCAAATAATGAAGACAATTTATCTACATAAGCCTATCTATGCACAATTACACATTTGCCAAAGATATTCTTCTTTTAAATAGTTAAAAATGAATCTTAACAAAAAACACTTAAGTAGCATAAAGAGGTGAGTTTGAGAAATCAAAACACTAATCTTCATAAATTACTCAGTTTTCTTCAAGTGACAACTCAGGCCTGGTTTAGTATCTGAGTATATATGTATATATATACACACATATACACATATATAATATATATTGACCCCTACATGTATATATACATTGTGTATATATATTGATCCCTACAAGTATATATATTGACACACACATATTTTTTGACCCCTACATGCCACTGTTGTTTAAAGGGGTTATTGGAGAGTCTATAGGAGACTCATCTTTTCAGGCTCTTTTTCAGGTCAACAGTTGCTCAGATAATCTAAACAGCTGTGAAAACCATGAGCAATTGGGGTAATGAGCATTTATAGAAATGTTCCAGGGAGGTACCAGGTGTGTCTTTGCGTGTCACAAGCTTCACAAATTTTCTAATATTTCTTCATCACCAACCATTTTCTTATTTTTTGATTTCAGTTTTAATATTATCTTTGCTCTGAATTCTCCTGAATGATACAAGTCTTAAAAATGTATTACTGCAGAATTGCAGAGGCATTTCAAATTTTCTTATATTCCTTACTTCTCAAAGATGAGATTCCCTAAGCATGCTAAATAAATGGGGATTTCAGTGCAAACTGCTCAATGGAAATATGCCTCATGCTGTACCCATCAGTCCCTTTCATAGGTGCACACAAAATAGTTTCCCTCAATTCTTTAGTTGCAGCATCTTTCAATTCACTTGCATTATATTTGTGGTTAATAGTTTCTTGTAGAAGAATTAATACCAGACTGGTTCAAAGGAGTTCGCAATTAAAGATGTCACAAATGTCCAAATCACTCAAGATTCTCTTCTGCTTCATTCCCCATGCCTGCCCCTTCCTGATGGGTGTTCCCTCCTGTCCCGGGGTTCTGCAATCCAGCACAACATCCCGCAGAAAGTCAGGAAAAACTGAGGAAATGTCTCCTATGGTTATGGGTCTCTTCCATCCAGATCCCAAAGTCAGACAGGGGTGAGTCACATGCAGGGTCCAGAGCCAGCAACCAAACATGACCAAAACGCACAGCAGGTTTTCTTGCTTTGACCAAAGCTTCATGAGGAAATAGAGGCTTTCCTTTGATGTGTTAGACAAAGTGTGTTAGAACTGAATAATGGAACCATGATCCCATTATATATTTAAGCAAACAGTGGAGCTGGTTTGATTCACACTGCCTACTGAAATCTTACTCTCAGCCTATGCCTGTCCTTTAGGAGAGAATATGCTACAAAATAGTCTATAGCTATAAGCATATATTCCAGATTTAGATTATCTTGCATGTGGGATTATGGCTAGAAGGACCATAACTCAATTTTTGATATATTTTTAGAGATATTTCTTAAAACCTGATGATGCTTTCTGATTTCCAGTTTAAGCTCATAGAAACATGGTGTAATTTCATCATCTTCGTGTATTAGCATAACCCGACTGAGTCCCAACACTAAATCTCGTATTAGGCAGACATTTCTTTCTTTCTTTTTTAATAATTGTATTGGGGGCTCATACAACTCTTATCACCATCCATCCATCGTCTCAAGCACATTTGTACATTTGTTGCCATCATTGTTTACAAAGTATTTTCTTTCTACTTGAGCCCTTGGTATCAGCTCCTCTCTTTTTCCCTCTCTCCTTGCCTCCCTCCCTTACTAACCCTTGGTAGTTTATAACTTTATTTCATGTCTTACACTGATTGATGTCTCTCTTCACCCACTTTTCTGTTGTCTGTCCCCCAGGGAGGGGGTTGTGATCCTTGTGATTGGTTCCCCATTTCTACCCCACATTCTGCTTCCCCGCTTGGTATCTCTACTCTCATTATTGGTCCTGAGGGGTTTATCTGTCCTGGATTCCCGGTGTTTCTGGTTCTTATCTGTACCCTTGTACATGCTCTGGTCCAGCCATATTTGTAAGGTAGAATTAAGGTCATGATAGTGGGTTGAAGGAAGCATTAAAGAAGCAGAGGAAAGCTGTATGTTTCGTCGGTGCTATACTGCACCCTGACTGGCCCATCTTCTCCCCAAAACCCTTCTGTAAGGGGATGTCCAATTGCTTACAGTTGGGCTTTGGGCTTCCACTTTGCACACACCCCTGCTCCTGCCATTCACATTATGATTCTTTGCTCTGGGTCTTTGATTAGACAGACATTGAAAGGCTTAGAACTTGCACTGCTTTAGCTGTCAACATCAATGAGTGTCACATATCCTAGCTTTCCAAGGTCAGAGTATCCCAGTTTGGTTCAATTACTTACTCTGTGGTCCTTTGCAATTGTCACGGGTAATGTCCATTGTCATATTAACGCAGCAGTATGTGGGACAGATAAGTTTTCAGTTGAAAAGAACGTTCTGCAGCAAAAGTTGTACAACAGTATGCTGGGTACTCACAGGTATTTGGGATGCGTGTAGTACTTCAGGTGTCTCATTTGGTATTCAAAATGGAAAGTCCTTCAGTTCTTGATCTTGAATCGTATTGGTTGAGTTCTAGAGCATTATTATAGGATAAGCAATAAAAAGTCAAAACCAGTAAAACGACGTCTTTAAACGGTAAGAAAGAAACCAGAGTGGTGCAGGACGAAGACTGTAAAGACTTGTAGGAGAAAGATCGTTGGGAGTAGAGAGGGATGCAATTTCTAAAGGTGAATGCAACAGAAAAGAATGCTTTTCTTTGCGCTTGAACTACAGTTCCAAATCTTCATATTTGTCAGATGGCACAAATACTTATTTTATGGTTCTTTATAGAAAGTAGTCAACATTGATTGAACACTTCCTTTATTACAAAATAAATTCATTTTGAGTAGTTCATAATCTATCATATCATAAATAAGTTTTTATGAATACTAGGAGGAACTTAAAACTAATAATATTCATAACACATTTTAGCTTAGAATCTGTATTAAAATAATGTTTACTGTCGCTGTAGAGGAAGCTAATTACACATAAATAAATGCAATGAAAAGATATAAATTCTCAAAGCTTATATAAAATCTTAAGTATCTACTTATGAAAGGGGAAATATTAAAAATGGAATCAAAAGAAAAGATTTGACTATAAATGAATTTGGGGTATGTGCTAGTTAGTAATTCAAGCTCTATGCAAATATTTATTCTTTTGTTGGAAGTTATTCGTCAGATGTATTAACATAATGGCATTGTTTGGTTTTAGTACAACACTAATAGGATTCCTGATGCATTTGCGGAGCTGGGTAACTACCATAGAGGGTTCCTAACTTTATTTTGATGGAAAGTAGCACCATTCTTCATGTACATATGAGTCCATACTTGTATTAGCTAGTTATCATAAAGCCATCTTTAAAAGTCTTAGTTTATAAGTCTGTTTGCATTTTGAAAGAAAGGAAAATAATTCTTAAAAGAAGGAAAGCTTTCACCCAAGCGTTTGTCATTACTACATCTTTCTAATTATTATATGATTATGCGGTACCAGTCACCAGGGAACATATTTCTAGGTGCTAAATTGAGTAATATACCGAAATGACAAAGCTCTAATCTCCACTACAATTTTAAGGAAATTACAGCTATATTTGACTAAGGAAGCTGCCACTGATTCATTTATGGAAGGTTTTTTTTTCATAGCTACAGTAAAGTCACAGCCTTTACTTTCAAGGCTATCATGCATTATAAAAGAACAAGATTTAATTAATTCAATTTCCAGTAGAAGGATGTGGGAATAAAATTACTTGAACAAGATACAGTTTGGTCAGTTAAGGGAAAAATGTCTTTTTACAATTCAAAAATGAAATATTCCTTCTACTTAAGATAAGAAGTAATCTAATGATGGCATTGATAGTTATATTCATTTAGAAGTCAAATATTAAACACCATGAGCATAGGAATTAGAATTCATTAGTGCTAGCAGCAATGGAGGATTTAGAATTAGGAAAACTTACAATGACTGTATATTAGAAACACACAAAGAGAAAAATCATACATGTATCACTTCCTCTGTATATTGACTGTCATATACATTCTGATAACATGCATTCATTAGGTCCTTGAATGTGTATAGAATGATGTACTCCCTGGGGAATTATATCTCAAGTCATACCAAAACCTTGGTTCTCATATTTTTAAAACCCATTCAGTGAGGCACATCAGGATACATGCCTGATATTTTATGTGGCAATTCCGTAAGGCAAAGGACTATCCTGAAGCTCAGGAATGAGAGAGAAATGCTAATAAACAATTCTGCGGGGGGTGGGGGGGGTGGTAGTGGGGGCAATCCATGGACAAAAACCTTTTACTTGCAATTAATTAACACATGCGAACATTAACAGCAGGTGTAAGAGGGTGAGGGGGATACATTTCAGATTTGGACATAGTAAAAATAATATATTTAATGTATATACCATGCTAAAAAAACAACAACAGAAAACAACCCCGACAAGCTAACTGCCATCAAGTCTCTGCCAACTCACAGAGACCCTGTAGAGCAGGGTCAAATGAGCCTCTGTGTCTGGGACTATAGCTACAAGGGTAGAAATCCTGTCTTTCTCCTGCAGCCTGAATGGAATTTTCCAACGACTGATCTTGTAATGAGAGCCCCAATGCATAGCCACTACACAACCAGGACTCCTTGGGATACACCATATTCAGGGACAATTGGGACTTCTGTCTTCCTGAAGGGAAGAATTTGTGCTAGAGAACAATGGAAAATGGTTTAGATTAGATTGTGGAATTAGATTGTGGTGTAGAATACTAGGTTAGGCACTTGGGACATAGAGAAAAAAAGTAGATAAACGTGTTATTCCCAATGCAATGACTAAATACAATAGAGGTATCTTCATTTCATAAGTTATGTATTGGGGGAAAATGTTTACAACGAACTATTGGATCATGTATAAATTCTCACAAATAGAATTTGGCATGCCTGTGGCTCTATTACTTTATGAGAAGGGAAATAAAAAAGTGTGTGTCATCAGTATGTGTGTGTGTGGTTGTGTGTATGTGTTTTCCACCCAAAATGTTATGGTACTAGTAGTGGTGGTGATGGTTAGTTGCTATGCAGGTGGCTCTGACCCATAGTAACCCTAGGTACAACAGAACAAAACTGCATGGCCCTGCACAATCCTCACAATTGCTTCTATGACTGAGCCCATTGATGCAGCCATTGGGCCAATCCATCTCATCAAGGGCCTTTGTATTTTTTGCTATCCTTTCACTTTTCCAAACATGATGCCCTTCTCCTGAAAAGATGCCCAAAGTACATAAAACAAAGTTCTGCCTTCCTTGCCTCCAAAGAGCACTCAGGTCTTATTTCTTCAAATACATATTTGTTTGCACTTTTTGCAGTCCATAGTACTTGCAATATTCTATTCCAACACCATAATTCAAATGCATAGATTCTTCTATGGTCTCCCTTATACAATGTCCAACGTTCACATGATTCTGACGCAGTGGGGAATACCATAGCTAGGCTCAGGTACACCTTAGTCATCAAAGTAGCATCCTTTCTCTTTGTACTCTAAAGAAGTTATGTACAGCACATTGACCCAATGCAATATGTTTTTTGATCTCTTGACTGATGCTTCCATGAACATTGATTGTAGATCCAGATAAGTCAAAATCCTTGACCACTTCAAACTTTACTCCATTTATCATGATGTTACCTCTTGGTTCAGTTGTAAGGATATTGATCTTCCTTGCATTGAGTTATAATCTATATTAAAGGCAACCCTTGATCTTCATCAGTCAGTGATTAAAGTCCTCGCTTTCAGCAAGCAAAGTTATGTCATCTGCTTATCACAGGTTGTTACTAAACCTTCCTCTAATCCTGATGCCACGCTCTTCTTTATATAATCCAGCTTCTTTAATGATTTGTCAACATATAGATGGAACAAATATGAAAAGAGGATAAAACCTTGATGCACACCTTTTCTGACTTTAAACACGGCAGCATTCCTTTGTTCTGTTCTCATAACTGCCTCTGAATCCATGTACAAGTTCCAAATGACCACAATGGAATTCCTCTCAAGATTATCCACAGTTTTTTATGGTTCACACAGTTGACTACCTTTGCATAGTCAATTAAACACAGGACATCATCTTTCTGGTATTCTCTGCTTTGAGCCAATATCCAGTTGATATTAGCAATGGAATCCCAAAATTCCATATATGACTTAGTTTCCAAGAGAAGATAAATTCCTGGGTTACTGTAAATTATGCATCATGATGGCACTTAAGGAACCCTCCAACCCACCAAAAAGAAATTCACTGCTATCGACTCAATTCCAACTCATAAGGCCTTACAGGACAGGGTAGAATGGTCCTGGGATGTGTCCAACAGCATGCGGAAAGCCTCGTCGTTCACTTAGGAAAGGAAATCATTAAGAGCCATACCAATTAGTATAAAGAATAGATGTACTTATACTAGTAGTATCCCTGAGAAAAAAATCCCTTCGTGTAAAAAATTGTTCATTTATTTTTCTCTTTATCTTGTTTTATGAATGCATCTTTTGTAATAACAAGTTAATCGGCCATTTTAATGTGTCATACATTTAAAATGGAAAATACTACATACAAAAGGATTGTATATATTGGGAATTAAACTTATAAATCAAAGAATTTTAGTCCATTTGAAACTTATGATGGTGAACTACTCCCCACTATATAGAATACACCTAGATTGATGCTATGTTTTAAACATGATCACATATATAATTATATATTATCATACATAAAAGATTCACATGTAATCATATCTATAATTATACAGTTATTTCATTCTACCCAAACAATAAAACTTATCAAATACTACAAAATCATATAAACCATTTTCTGAGATATATTAATAGGTACCATGGAAAGATGTTAGTAAATTAAAATGTTGGAAAAAATAAGAACCAAGAGCAATTTTATAAAGATTAGCAAATGGCTTCAATACTCAAAAAGTAATAATTACATTTAGAATAAATAAGTTTTTTTAAATAAAAAAATAAAATGCAAAAATGTCTAGACTTCAGTTCCTTATGAAGCAAAGGAATTTCATTTAAAGATGCATGTCATATGTAATATTGTCTGTGTAATGGTTTCATAGAACTCAATTTCACTAAATGAAAACAATACTTGATAATCAAATATGTTCCAATTTACTGTATAATGACTTTTTTCTCTATAATGAAATCGTAGAGGTTTGAAATTCTTATAACAGTGATATATTTATTGCTTTTAGTGCTTTCTAAATGAGCTTAGTTGCCAACATTTCTCTATATTTAATAAGTTACAAAGTAAAATTGGAGAAAAAGTTATATGTACTTAGATATTGAAATATAATATCTGCATCATTTTCTTATAAATTAAAATATTAGCTCACCCGCACAGATCAGCTTTCCTATTTCTTTTTCTTTTTTTTGCGTTTGAGAATTTTATTGAGATTTATTTGAAAATTTAAAGAACACTTTATTTTCCCTCTCAATTTATACAGTTCATTTTATGAAATCAGTATCTTTAGTGGTTTAAACAAAAGTAAGATGATTTTATTTCTTCAATCATAAGTATCTCATTTAAGTTGTATAATCTTTATTATTTAAACAATGCTTATGCTTATAGATTAAATGTATTCATGCGAATTTCTTTATGATTGTTATTATTTATTATTATTAAAGTTAACTTATACATTAAGTTATATTGATAAAGGGGTAATTCATTTTCTCAAGGTTATCTCATTAACCAATATAAAAATATTGTTGTTAGGTGCTAGGGAATCATTCAGGATCAAAGCAAGCTAATGTACAACAACAACAAAACACTGCCAGGACCTGCTCAGTCCTCACAAAATGTAAGTCATATATAATTATTTTAATTGTTGCCTCTTTCCATCACTTAATATGATAAAATTATAATTTATCCAAATGTGTTGGTTACTTTTCATATGTATTGTTTTAGGTTTAGATTTGTATAGGACTATACACATACAGGACTGACAAGATATTATCCTTAGGGTTAGGGTTAGGGTTAGGGTTAGGGAAAAAAAAAAGATAAAAAAAGAAAGAAAAAAAAGATATTATCCTTGATTTTTTAAAAACAGTTTATTGGATTATATTTCACATAGCATATATTTCAATGGTTTCAATATATTTTTGAAAGTTTTGCAATCATCACCATATCAATTTCAAAACATTTTATTCGTTCCTTGAGCAATTATTAATTGTTCCCATTATCTCCTAACATACCCTGGCAATTGTTTTTGTTTTATTTTTTAACATTTTATTAGATGATAATTCACATAGCATACAATTAAATTGTTTAAACATATTTTAGAAAGCTGTTAAATCATCACCGTATCAATTTTAGAACACTTTACTTATTCCTGAAGCTATTATTATTATTAGCTCCTCATTACCTCCGATCCTCCCCTGCCATAATGCTAAGGGGCTATTAATCTATTTGCCTCTGTGGATTTATTGTACCTGGATTTTATATACAGAAAGTCCTACCAAAGTCCCAATAGAAAAGCAGAAATAGTAAAGAACTCAATTCATGGGAAAGTAGGAGATAACAGAATCTAGAACAAATAATAATTGGGACAAAGGGAAAATAAATAATAAGATGTTAAATTTTAACCGAATTATGTATATCTTCAGTCATCTACTTTTTACTACCCTCTGTCTTAGAGGAATACTATTGGTATAGCTGTATGCATTAAGAAAGTGAAAATTATAGCATTATTTTCTAATGTTATAGACTTATTCATGAAAACATACATGCACATTTACAAACAATACTTTAAAATTTTTCTCCTATACTTATAATTTTCTAAGTCTTGAATAAATATGAACAATCAATACAAAGAATTAAAATACTAAATTCACTGGTTTGGCCTGTGGATTAATTTTTATATAAGAAAATCCAAGAGGTAGGGAAAATAATTTTAAATATAACTTTAAGAAACTTCTAAGACAGGCATTAAATTCCATTTCATAAAGTGGAATGCATAATCGCAGGAGTGCTTTACATTCTATGAGTTGGTAGATTGCTATTTTTGAAGTTTTATTTGAACAATATGAATTGGAGATTTATTTATTTAAAATGTTAAGCAGTTTTAGTATGTAAAAATTTTTAGCTTATATATTTTTTACTTTAGTAATGTATGTGAATCATCCATTTGATACTTAGTTAACTTCAAGAGAACAATTTCAAATGTTTCCATCAAAATCATAGTGTTATTATTTCTACATAACAGTAAATATCAAATTATCTCAATTAAAACATTGTAAATATGTCAAAGTTCTAATTTTTTTAACTGACACAAAAAATTGGATTACATTTAACTTTCTGGTTAATTAATTATCAATCTACAACAGAACTTCATTGGAATATGCTCTTATACATAGTAAACATGTTTGGGTTATTCCTAATATTAAATCTATAGTTAGCAATTCATTCCACAGAAAAAGTAACATTTAAAAATCAATGTTAATATTACCTTTTTAATAAACTTAGTGTACCACTTGCCTGTCTCTTTGTCCTACTGTAGTGGCTTGCGTGTTGCTGGGATACTGGACGCTATATCACTGGTATTTCAAATACCAGCAGGATCATCTAAGTGAACAGGTTTTAGCATAGCTTACCAACCAAGAAAAGACTATGAAGAAGAAATAAGCTGTCCACTTCATAGGAATCAGCCACTCCAAACTCCCTGGATAACATCAAACACTGAAGGCCTAATACACAGAAGGAGAACATTGTCACACTTAGTGCCAGAAACCACTAAGGTGAAGAGGCACTCAGAGCATCAGTGGGGAAGAGCTCCTTTCCCAAAGCAGAGCTGAGCATAAGGATGTGAATGGAGTTCGGCCTCTGGGAGGAAAGCCCTCAGACCTTGATCTGCTGGTGGGGCAGGACTCAGATTAGAAGAAACAGCTGCAAAAATCTGGGTAGAACTGCCCAGGTCTGTTTCTGAGACTGTACATTATTACACAAGTAGAAAGCTTCATCTTTTCACTTTACCCAGATTTATACTTCATACATTTCAAGTTTCTAATCATAGTAGATTTAAAAACAGTGATGAAACCAAGATGCACCTCAAGTCATGAGTGAACTTGGAGAACATTAAGCTGAATGAAATTAGCCAAATACAAAGGAACAAATATTATATAGACCACGGTTACAAGGAGAAAACACTGAGATAAAGACTCTCATATCCGAGAGAACAGGTTTAGAAAATTGCCATGGAAGGAGGGAAAAGGTGACAATATAAAACAATGTGCTAGACTGTTCACAAGTGTAACCTGGGTGAAGTGGAAGATAGCGCTTCAGAAGAAAGAGAAGAGAAATCAAAGATCACATGAAGGGCAAGCTACAGAGGGGTGGCCTGTAGTCTAAACTGTTGAATACAAAGTTGATAATCTGGAATATAAACTCCCATCTAATTTATAATAAAAATAATTGTAGAAGAAAAGAAATCATCCAATACATTATGTTAGGAAAATGTAATGCAAAATAAGTTTTAAAAATGTGGAAAATCAAATATGCTGTTTTGAGGACTATGGAACACATTATCCAATCAATAGCTTTATCGATCACTTCGTTTGCATATGGAATCAAACTTTCATGTATTTTTTCTGCTTAGTCCCATCTATAGAATTCCACAACACCTTAATAAGACATAATTCAATTAAAATATGCACAAAGGACATGAATGGACAATTCAACAAGAATGCCTTTTAAATGGATTATTACAAATATATGATGAAATTCTCACTATCACTAGCCATCCAGGAGATGCAAACCAAAACCACATTGAGTTATCACCTTACACTCTGTGTTAGTCTGGGTAGACTAGAGAAACAAATCCATAGAAACTCATTTGTGTATAAGAGTGAGTTTTATATAAAGGATAATTGTACATTAAGAAAGCATCCCAAACCAGTCCAGTCCAAGGCCATATGTCGGATATTAGCCCTTATGCCTGATACCAATATATAAAGTCCACTTCAGACTTTAAAAACATATGCAATGAGGCCAAATGTAGGATAATCACAGGCCAGTGGGTAAAAAGTCTTTGGATACAGTGGGGTTGACAGTATCTCAGGACTTGCAGGGGTCTCTATGTGGTTTCTCTGGCTCCAGAGGTCTAGTTACATCAGAGAAGATCCATGTGGCTTCTCCAGTTCCCAGGACATGGGGTCTATTAGTCTAGTGCTATATGTCTTGTCAGTAGAGCATTGTCTCAGAGAGTGAGCCGAGAGTGGAGGTGTCTCTGCCTCCAAGGAGGAAAATACCAGAGCTCCCAGAATTCTCCGGAGAAGGCCATGCCCATAAAGAGACCTGATTGGCTATCATCTGATTGACAGTCCAGACCCCACCCTTTCACGGGTAAACTTCTCAAATTGACAACAGATTATGTAACTACCACACACCCAGGATGATATAGCCTAATTAAGAGAGAGAGAGAGAGAGAGAGAGAGAGAGAGAAACATATGCTGGATTGATTGTGGATAAATTGCAACTCTTATGCATTGCTGATGGGTTTGTAAACACGTACAACCATTGAGAAAAATGATATGACCTTTCCTAAAACAATTGAGACAAGAAATACCATAAATCTAGCGATACCTCTGCTGGGCATACACCCCAAAGAAATAGGGGAAGGAACATGAATAGAAATATGCTATGCCACATTCATTACAGCACGATAGCAGGAAGGTGTAAACAGTCCAAATGCCCATCAGTAGAAGAATGGATAAACAAACACTTATATACACACAATGGCATTCTACACATCCCTAAAACAATGATGAAGCCAAGAAACAAAAAGACCCAAATGTGAAATGATTGTTTGATGACATCACCTCCCTTTGGTCTGCATTTGTGGCAGGATGCGTTATTATTTTCCAATGCATCCCTCAATATTCTTAGTTGTTTGATTTACATTCCATCAATATAACTGTTTCACTCTCTCCAAGAAAACAAATCACATTCCTTTAACATTTTCATTGAGTTTTGAGAACAAAGAAATTCTTAAGGTGAAAGTTCATAGTTTTCAAGTGGATAGGCTATGTTTTCCAACTGCAATATTCATAGGAAATTCCCTCGTACCCAAGGAGAGTGAGCAGGTTCATTGTCAGGATGGAAAAACAAAATTCCATGAATGGCTTTTCTGATCTTTTTTCTCAATGTGCTTAACGCATCTTCCTACTAAGCCCTCAAGGATCTCTGGTGGCATAATGGGTCATGTATTGTCCACTAACAGCCAGGACAGTGGTTTGAATCCACTACCCGCTCGGTGTGAGGTTACTATGCACCAGTATTCATTCAAAGGCAATAAGTGAATAATCCTCTATGATCATCCTGTGTCCTTCAAGAAAATATCCCTGTGAAGCCCCAAAATACAATTCCCATAACCTTTGAACTGACCTCTCTGTGTTGAATATAATTGACTCAGCAGATCAATTTCATATCCAACATTTTGAATGGATCTTTTAATAGATTTTATACTTTTAAGGCACCCTATAGAGACTGAAATAGTCTTGTAGTGTACTGGGTTACCTACGAGCTGCTAGTCACAAAGCATCAAATTGAAACTTCCTGGGCAGGAGAAAGAGGAGGTTTCCTTCTCTGATGAAGATCTTGAGAAATCCAAAGTGTCAATTCTATTCTGTCCTGTAAGGTTGCCTGTGGCTATCTTGATAGCAGCCAGCAAGTCTGGTTTTGGTTTGGAGAGCATCTAAAAGGAGTCTGGAGGTGCTGTTGGGTACATAGTGGAGCTGCTCACTGCCAAGTTGGGCGGTTGACACTTGTCAGCTGCTCTGCAGGAGCCCTGTGAACCACTAACATCTGGTAAAGATCTACAAGCTTGGAGCTCCTATGTAATGTCTGTGAGTCAGAATTGACTAGATGGCACTGAGTATGAACTTTATCCACACTATCTGTACTTTTTGACTTAGTCTCATATGAACAACATAGCATACACTGATTCAGCAATTTCTACATACATTTGATTAAACTCTCCAAGTGGCGTGATCAATCTCTTTTGTCATTCTATAACTATTCTATACCCATTAGCACAACATTCCTGCCCCTTTAACAACAGCTTCCCTTGCCCTACTCTCTCCTACTCCTGGGAACTATGAATAATCTTTGGTTTCTATTTATGGTTGACCTTGAACCACAGTTTGGAGCTAAGCAAGCCTTATTGCTATTGTTTTGAGCTCCAGTAGTTAGGACTATCCACTTAATTGTATGCAAGATGCTAATCACCCCCTCTTGAGAGTTTCCTAACTCCAATTAGCTGGAATGGAAGAACAAAAGGTTACTGGAGAGATGATCTGCTGATGTGAAGATGATTAACGGCTCAGGGTGCCTTAAGCAGCTATGTAGTCCAACACTTGAACTCACCATGATAGTGAAAGGATAACCAACAAGGATGGAAGTAGGCCAAGCAGTCCAAAGTGCAGTTGTTCAAGTGTCAACTGTAACTAGTCTGAGGGGCTTTGACTGTGTAGGAGGCTGGTGCCAACATTATTCAAAAGTGAACTAAATTTGCTTTGTTCATATAATGTATACATACATACTTATGACTAATTAATTTCACTCAGGAGGTCTTCAAATTTCACCCATGCAGAGGCATGCATTAGCACTTCATTCATATTCCTGGCTGAGTAATGTTCTATTGAATAACTAAGTCACATTTTAAGTTTTCAATTCACCTATTGAAGAGTATTTTTATGTTTATTTTCATTTTTTGAATATCATGAAAAGAATGGCAATGAACCCTGGTGTACAGGTTTGTGTTTTCACATATACTTAGAATTGGGAGAGCTGGGTTATATACTACTTTTAGATTCAGTTTTTTAAGAAATTGTCAAAATATTGTTCACAGTATCTGTAACATTTTACGTTCCCATCAGCAGTGAATGACGGTTCTAGTTTCTCCACAATCTCTTTTTACCTACATTGGCCTCATTCTCTTCCTAGCCATGCCCTTCCCAGCCCTTCCTGCCCCTGCCCTGTCTTGCCCTTCCCTGCCCTGTCCTTCCTTCCCCTGTCCTGTCTTGCACTACAGTCCACCATCTCCTCCCCCTTTCCAGTTTTTCTTTCTTTTTTCCTTAACATTTTATTAGGGACTCATACAACTCATCACAATCCACACATATACATACATCAATTGTATAAAGCACATCTGTACATTCTTTGACCTAATCACTCTCAAAGCATTTTCTCTCCACTTAAGCCCTTTGCATCAGGTCCTCTTTTTTCCCCTCCCTCCCCGCTCCCCCCTCCCTTATAAACCCTTAATAATTTATAAATTATTATTTTGTTATATCTTGTCCTATCCGGCATCTCCCTTCACCCCCTTTTCTGTTGTCCGAACCCCAGGGAGGAGGTCACATGTAGATCCTTGTAATGGATTCCCTCTTTCCAACCCACTCACCCTCTACTCTCCCAGTATCGCCCTTCATACCCCTGGTCCTGAAGATATCATCCACCCTGGATTCCCTGTGCCTCCAGCTCCTATCTGCATCAGTGTATAACCTCTGCTCTATCCAGACTTGCAAGGTAGAATTTGGATCTTGGGAGTGTGTGTGTGTGTGGGGGGGGGGGTAAGGGGGGGTGGAGGAAGCATTTAGGAACTGGAGGAAAGCTGCATTCTTCATTGGTGTGACATTGCACCCTCACTGACTCATCCCTTACTCTAGATCCCTCTGTGAGGGGATCTCTAGTGGCTGACAAATGGGCTTCGGGTCTCCACTCTGCACTTCCCCCTTCATTCACTATGGTAAGATTTTTTTTTCTGATGATGCCTTTTACCTGATCCCTTCGACACCTCGTGATCGCGCAGGCTGGTGTGCTTCTTCCATGTGGGCTTTGTTGCTTCTGAGCTAGATGGCCGCTTTCCCCTAACACTATCTCTTTTGATAGGTGGGCACCATCAGCTTACTTTGCACATTTGCTTATGTACCCGTTTGTTCTCAGAGATCATATCATGGAGGTGTGTACCCAATGATATGATTTTTTGTTCTTTGATACCTGATAACTGATCCCTTTGGAACCACGTGATCACACAGGCTGGTGTGTTCTTCCATGTGGGCTTTGTTGCTTCTGAACTAGATGGCTGCTTGTTTATCTTCAAGCCTTTAAAAAAGACCCCAGACACTATCTATTTTGATAGCTGGGCACCATCAGTTTTCTTCACCACATTTGCTTGTTCTCCAGCTTTGGCTTCAGCGGTTGTGATGGGAGGGTGAGCATCATAGAATGCCAATTTAATAGAAGAAAGTATTCATGCATTGAGGGAGTGCTTGAGTAGAGGCCCAAGGTCCTTCCGCCGCCATAATACTAAACCTATAAATATAGACACATAGATCGATTTCCCCATCCTCATGTATATATTTGCATGTACATGTCTTTGTCTAGACCTCTATAAATGCCCTTTCAGTTTTTCTTTCTTTCTGCCTCCCTTCTTCCCTCCCTCTCTCCTTGCCTGCCTCCCTCTCTTTCTCTTTCTTTTCTTTATCCTTCCTTCCCTTCCTCTTCCTCCTCCCCTCCCCTCCCCTTCTTTTCCTTTCTACTTTCTTTCTCAGCCTTGCCAGTCTAATGGAAATGGAGGTGGAATTATTAGGTAGCTGGATAGGGGATTGTTCCTCTCCATGCCCAGGGGCCCACTTATAGGAAGTTGGAAGCTGCTCAAAACTAGAAGGCCCACTCCAAATCCAGGCTCTGAACCAGGAAGGGGCAGTCCACTTAGGTGAATGTTGCACCTGGATGGGTCCCATCTAGGCCAGGTGGGCTTAATTCAGCCATTGGGGTCAACCAGTACCATCAACCACACCCCCCAAAGAGGGAGTCCCACACAGCTGTAGTTTCACTCCAACAGGCCGCAATCCAAGATCTCTCTCTCTCTCTGAGAGCTAATGGTATTTATAGTGACTACCATTTCTTTCTCTTTTTTTTCTGCCACATGCATTCTTCCTCTATATTTTTCTCTTCTACCAACTATATTATTTGTATAATCAATACCATGCCTTACATTTTCCTCATATGAAACTCTCCATGTTTTGTGTTTTTCTGACTATAGAGAGAAAAATAAAACATGTATATATCCTTAATGCACTTAATGTAACCAAATGATCACAGAGTTTTATCCACATGTAGCTTGGTGTTAGTTAAATTCTGCAGCTAATAGGCAATTTCAAATACTCCAAGTAAACATTTTTATCAAGCCAATAAAATAGAATTTTGTTGTTTCTGGAAAATACACAAAGTTGACATTAGTAAGTCTTTATATGCCAACTTGTTCTCATTATCACGTGGTGAGCTCTGTAGACAGGAAATCTCTAGTCCTCTTTTACCTACTTCTATATGGTATTGACTGTCATAGGAAAAACAAACACATAAATAGTATTTTGCATTTAAAATGGGTTTTGTTTTTTAAAAGCACGATTCCACATAAACCGCAATATTTGAACTTAAGTATAAGCATAACTGTCAATATCTAGCTGATTACAGTGATGCATACAGTACTACCAACCAATTTATGAGCGAAAATTTTGACATTCAATATAGATCAGAAAAAAATCAAATAAGTGAATGAATGAAATAATATAAATGTCATACAACTGCTAACTGTGTAGATCCTGACAATGAAACAGGACTAGGCAACATTTAGTTCCATTGTGCAAAAGGTTGATTTGGACTCAATAGCAACCAAAAACAGCAACATGTTTTGTCATTTTCAAACTGATTAAATCTTTTTATTTGAGTAATAAATTTGAATATACATTAGTTCATCTAATTAATCCATAGTGTCGATGTTTGAATTAGAAAAAACTGACTAAAATAATACTACTGCTGTTGTGGTTAGTTGCCATAGTCAGTTCTGACCCATAATGACCTTATGCACTCTATAAGAAAACACTCCCTAGTCCTGGGTCAACCTCATAATTTTCCTCAGGCTTGATCCCATTGTTCCAGCTAAGTGTGTCAGTCTATCTCCTTTTTCTCCACTCTTTACCAAGTATGGTGTTCTTCTCCTAGGACTAGTTTCTCCTGAAAACATGTCCAAAGTATGTAAGCCAAAGTGTCGATTGACATCTTGCCTCTCGGGAGCACTCTGGTTCACACAGCTTCCAGGACAAATGTTTGTTCTTTTGCAGTCCTTAGTTCTCTCAATATTCTTCTCCAGCACTCAAATTCAAGTGCATCGATTCTCTTGTCATATGTACTTTTTTCAGTGTCCAAGTTTCACACATGAGGCAACTGAAAATAGAATGGTTTGGGTCAGGCTATCCTTGGACCTCAAAGTATGCTTGCGTTTCAATACTCCGAAAAGGCCATGTGCAGCAGAGTGATTTATTGCAGTGCCTCACTTGAACTTGCGACTGCTGCTTCCATGAGCATTGCTTGAGGATCCAAGCAAGGTAAAGTCTTTGAAATCTTCGATCTATTCTCCCTTTATCATGATGTTCCCTATTGATCCAGTTGGAGAAGATGATGTTCTTCTTCGCATTGAATTGTAATTCACACTGAAGGCTGCAATCTCTGATCGTCATCAATAAGTACTTCAGGTCCTCCTCCCTTTCAACAAATATGGTGTGTCATCTGCATATCACAAGTTGTTAATAAACGCTCCTACAATACTGATGCTGCATTTTTCTTCTCTGATTATTTGGCAACCACACGGAGAAAATCCATCGTCTCTGATTATTTGCCAAACACATAGATAAAATAAGTATGGTAAAGAGGATACAATCCTGATGTATACCTTTCATGATTTCAAACCTTGCAGTTTTCCCTTGTTCCATTCCCACAATTGCCTCCTGATCTATGTACAAGTTCCTTTTGAGCATGATGACATGTTCAAGAATTCTTATTCTTCTCAAGGCTATCCATAGTTTGTTATGATTCACATAGCAGAATACAGTTGTGTAGTCAATAAAACACAAATAAACATCTTCTTGGCATTCTCTACTTTAAGCCAAGATCTACCCAGCATCAACATTGATACTTCTGTTTCCAGTCCTCCCCTGAGTCTGACCGGAACTTATAGAAGTTCCTTGTCAATATACTGCGGAAACCATTGTTGAATTTTGTCAGGAATTCTTTTGCATATGATATCAATGATATTGTTTGATAATTTGAGCAGTCTCTTGTGTCACCTTTCTTTGGAATGAGTATACATATGGATATCTTCCAATCACTTGGCCAAGCAGCTGCTGTCTTCCAAATTTCCTGGCATAGACAAGTTAGTATTATCAGTGATTAATTAGGTAGTTGAAATACTTCCATTGGTATTTGGTTGATTCCTGGAGTCTTGCATTTACCTAACACTTTGAGTGCAGAGTGAGAGTCTGCCTTTGCTACCATTGGTTCATGTTCATGTGCTACCTCCTCAAATGGTGGGAGGTGTCCTAGCACTTTTTGGTACAGTGACTCTGTGTTCTTTCCATATTTTTTGAGGCTTCCAAAATCATTCAATATTTTGCCCATAGAAACTTTCAATATTGCAACTTGAAGTTTAATTTTTTCTTGAATTATTTCAGTTTTATATGTGCTGAGTGTGTTTCTTTTGAGTTTGATGTAATGTTCAAGAATTCTTTTTCTAAGTCCAAGTCATTGCAAATTTCATTAGAAAGTTTAAATTTGTCTTCTCCAGCTACCCTTTGAAATTTTCTTTTCAACTCTTTGACATTATCATTTATTCCACTTGCTTTAGCTGCTCTAGGATCAGCAGCATATTTCAATGTGTCTGCTGACATTTACTTTGAGTTTTTCTTTCCTTCCAGTCTTTTTAATGACCCTTTGCTTTCTTCATGAATAATATTCTTGATGTTCTCCCACATCTCATAAGATCTTCTGCTATTAGAGTTTGATTAATCATATCTGTGTGTGTGAGATCAAAGCCAATGTTTTCATTCAATTCTTTTAAAATATTTTTGAAATACTAGTGGGATAGAGTCACAGTCATATTTTGGGTTTCCTGGACTTGTTTTAATTTTCTTCAGCTTCAACATAAACTTTCATTTATAAAGTTTGTCTTGTTCCACAGTCAGACTCTGCCCTGATTTTAGCTGCTGATACTGAGCTTTCCACTTTCCCTTCCCACAGACTTAGTCAATCAGATTTCTGTCCATACCATCTGGAGAAGTCCATGTGTATAGAGATGTCTTTTGTGTTCTTGAACTAAGGTCTTTGCTATGAACAGTAGTTTGCCTCACAAAATTCTATCAAGAAAACTGCAGCTTCATTTCTACCACCAATGCCATATTATCCCAGTTACTAATCCTTCTACCACTCCCCCAGTTTTGCATTCTGATGACCAATCATTGTCTACACATCTCGATCACACATTTGATCTATTTCAGCCTGAAGTCATTCGTAGAATTCTTCAATTTCTTCATCTCTAGCTTTACTTAGTCATGCGTGAATTTGAATAATAGTTGTATTACGTGGATGTCCTTGAAGAGAGAAATAAAATCTTAACTCAGACAGCATAGTTCTTCAAGATAGACCGTTAAATGCCCTTTTAGTTGGTGAATGCAACACAGTTTTTCATAATTGTGTCCTTCCCAGTGTAGTAAACCACATGTTTTCCTGATTTAAAATGGCCAACACCAGTCAGTTCAGATCACTAATGTCTAGGAAACGTAAAACATAAAGACCAATATGTTCGTGATGACTGAGGTGAAAATACTACTTCACTTGTTAATATGGTACATTAGAAATTAAATAATTCTATCAAATAAAGCAAACATGAGCTTATTTAAGTTGGCTTTAAAGTTTGTAAATTAGTATAAAGCAGGAAAAAACAGAATTTTAATATTCCTGTCATGCTGCAGCAATACTTCATTGAGTAATGACAAAAGAACAGATTATGATATGCATTTCTTTCATGCAGGTAACAATGACAATATATTCCCCAACAGGAAGTCAGGCAGAGAAATAGAAACAGCAGCACTCTCAGTTGGAAGGTCAATGCCATACACACACAAACTTAATGATTTTGCTCACGGAGGTATCTTCAGAATAGAGTGTAGCACAGAGCAGATGTTCAAGTACTTACTGGATTGCAAAATGAATGAATGCCTGCAGGATGATTAAGCCAAGTAAAGAGTCAGAGTAGATGTGAAAAAAAACCACAAAAACCAATATTCCAGCCTTTGGAAACAGGACGTGGTAGCTCGATGATGGGGGATGGTAGGCTAGGCTAGTGAGACTAGGAAGTGATGAGTGTGTCTAAGTATCTTTTCAGACAAGATTAGACCGGAAACAAGAATCCGATATACATAGGATTCGGTATTTGGAATTTTTATTGATTACTGTTGGAGATAATTGATGCATTTTGAGCTTCAGGACAGTAAAATCCAGTGTATATTTTAAGGAGTCCATCCAACTTCTATGTAGAGAAATATTGCACTAAAGAGATGCTGCAGTATGAAAACAGAAGACAAGCAGAAATATAAAGCAATATTATTGAATGAGAGCGTTGGCTTAGATTATTCACACACACACACACACACACACACACACACACACACACACACACACGAGAAGTTTGGAGACTTGTTAAAGAGAAATTAAGAGACAGGAATTTGTCCTGGAAAGGAAACCTGAATTCTTGCCTTTATTTTGCATTTATTAGCCATGTGACCTTACAAAAGTAAACGAAGTCTATCTCTGAAGAGAAAATGAGAATTAGATGAACTTTAAGGTCTCTTCTAGTTCTGCTACTGGATACAATTTAATTCTTGAATGAATAGATTATTTAGCCTGAAATTTACAAAGGTCAATTAACCAATGATCTCCAGGAAAATCGATCCCTAAAATAAAGATTCTTGTAGTAATGAAGAATAGAAGTTTGCTCTCAGAACTTAGTCGGCAATTCTGAGCTTTAAGTCAAGAAATGGCTTGCTAACATACAGTTGGCAGAACAGAGATTTAAAGGTACAAAAATTAAACACATAGGGAGCACGACACTTGGACTTTTAAAAATAATAGATCTTAAATAAATTCTGAGTAAAAGAGGAATCAATAACAGTTATGCATAAAGAATTAGACACACAGAACATTCATATGAAATGTGAAATGTCAGAATAGACAGATAATATTAATTAATATTTTGTAGGCAAAATAAATAAAATCATTTGCTGTGTACTGCTACTTGCATGTTGATTTAATTGCAGATGAGAGAATATATGTACACTGGTGGTGAGAAAACTTCAGAAATTTTGAACATATCAGTGATCAGTATCTGTCTGGTAACTTAATTGCTGCCATGCATCTTTAATTAAAGAGGGCTGCCTTATCTTTAATTGCTACAAATAGAGCATCATTCTCTGTTTACTTTCCAGGATGCTACACATTTTCTACAAACTGTTAAAATGACATTTTGTTCCTGCCAAATTTCAATCTAATACCTTTTGAAAATATTCTTTTGAAATTTCAGATAAAATTTTTCTTTTACATAAAATTTTTCAAAAAGGTAAAGGTATATGACAATTAATAGAAATGAATTAATGTCAACTATCATAACTGTGAAAGGGAAAAGCAGCTGATGGTTATTGGGATCTGGTATGATATTGGGAGATGACTCATAAGTTCTCCTTTCAAATATAACTTCATGGAATGCCAGATAACCATCTAAGATAAATGCCTCTGTGAGCCTGATCGAGGTTGTCAGTAGCAAGCCCACCCCATAGAGAAAGCCACCAGGATCATTCTCCAAACAAAACTGACCAAAATCGATTACATGAGTGACTCCAATGACTTTACCATAACCATTTGAGTGCCACGGTTTTCTTCCAATATCCTGGTTGGAATTCGGCCTTTTATTTTCTGATAACATCCAATGCAGAGCAAACTTCCTAAAGGCTCATTAAAAAGTCACCAATCACAAGCCCCAATCCTATAATAATTTCTCTTAATGAGATATCTTGCGGTTTCTCATGGTTCCCCCTTAGCCATGATTCAATAACACCAATTTTGGCCAATTACTGCTATGTCCCTGGTGATAGATTTTAAGAAAATTAAAGTTTCCACAAAATTAACTGGAGGCCTCAGAACTACAGGCAGGACTAATCCTTGTCTGCACCTCTGTATTCCCTCAGGATCCACCCAGGGAAGGCCCCATAGTCACGGTTAGGTTGGAGCACCCATTTTTATTTGCTTTTACCATTTCATATTCTTTAAGGATCTCCAGTGTTGGTTTTATTTTAATTTAATTTCTAACCAATCACACGCTCCAACAGTTTTTGTTATGTTGTTAGTTGCCATCCAGTTTCTTCTGAGAGTGATCATACATCCAACAGAACAAAACTGGATGTTCCTTTGACATCCTCACATTGTTCCCATGTTCCATTCCATTGCTACATCCCCTGTGCCAATCCATCTTGCCAAGGGCCTTCCACTTTGTCACTGACATGCCCTTCACCAGGCATGGTGTCCTCAACGTACTGGTCTGCAAAAAACATAGCTATGTTAGGCCATGTTAACCAGAGAAAGAAATCCAGTGACACTCATTTATGTGTAAGAAATAGCTTTATAACAAGAAGTAATTGTTTATCAAGAAAATATCCCAACCAAGTCCAACTCAAGTCAATCAATCTGATACTAGCCCATAAGTCTTGCTCCCGGCTTACCCAAACACATACAATAATGTGGAATGCAGGAAAATCACTGAGTGGGGTGTGCAAAGTCTTGTAGATCTGAGGTGGGTGGAAGCCTAGCAGGGTTCTTGCAGCTCTCTAGATCACAAGCAGGATGGGAGAGAGAAACAGAGAGAGAGAGAAAGAGAGAGAGAGAGAGAGAGAGAGAGAGAGAGAGAGAGAGAGAGAGAGAGAGAGAGAGAAGTTTCCTGAGCCCTCCTTCTGAGAAGGCCAGGGCCACAAGAAGGCACCATCAGGCTCTGACCAGACTCAGAGTTTGAATGCCACCCTACATTTTTATATATCTTCACGATGATGGGAAATTATATAACTACCACGATGTCCCAAATAAGTGCTATCAAGCCTCACCATCCTTGCTCTCAGGGCATTATGGTTGTACTGTGTTCAAGACAGAATGATTTGTCTGATTGGAAGTCCATTGCAATTTCAATATTTTAGCTTGTGCCATAATTCGAACACATCAATTCTTGCATCTGCCTAATTCAATTTCCAACGTTCACATGCATATGAGGTCGGTGAATACACCAGGGCTTGGGTAAAGTGAACCTGAGTTCTCAAAGTAACATCCCTGGGTTTCCAACTTTGAAGAACTCTAATACAGAAAATTTACCCAGAGAGATGCATCATTTTTTTTTCTTGTCTACTGCTTCCATGCATATTGATTGTGAGTCAAAGAAAGTAAAAATCTTTTTAAACTTCTATCTTTTCTGTTTGTCATAATGTGACCCATGGGCCAAGTTGTCAGGAACTTGCTTTGTTTTACATTGAGTTTAATTCACATGGAGGGCTGCAATCCTTGATTAACATCAGCAAGTGCTTCAAGTCATCCACATTTTCAGCAAGCAAGGTTGTGTCATCTGCATATCGCAGATTGTTAATAACCGTCCTCCAGACCTGATATTGTGTTCTTCATATAAGCTAGTTTTTTTCTGATTATTTGCTCAGCTCAGATTGAATAAGTGTGGTGAGAAGATACAAGTGCTAGAATTAAAATAATTTATCAACCAGTTCATAGTCATTTTAATTCAGGTCATTTAAAGTATTAAAAGTATGAAAGTATAAAAAATAGTAAATAATACCAGACCTAAACCAATAAAAATGGTATTTCAGATATTTCCATATTGCTTCAGGATTGGCATCCTCACATGCAATAATATTTGGTTTCATGTTACCATCGTTGGCTTTGTGGTTTATTCTTAAATATCTTTTCAATATGGGAGCATTATCTCATTCCTTTAGTAGTAGGCCAATTAGACTAATAATCGCTGTGTTTGATATATTAGAGACAGTTAGGCAGCTTCTCTTCTGTGAACATATTTTCTTGTTTCTATTTCTGTTGAATTTATAGCAATTATTCTGAAACTACTTTCAGATTTTGAATACTTTCAGGAACTGCATAATTATGGGAATTTCTTAGAAATGTTTTCTATAAAATCTTCATAATCATTAATATCAATTTAGCAATTAAAATATCATTAAATATGAACAATTGTCTTTCAGCTGCTTTTTTTTACCTTAATTCTTTTTTTATTTATTTTTTTTTATTTTAACAATTTATTGGGGCTCATACAATTCTTTTCACAGTTCATACATATACATACATCAATTGTATAAAGCACATCTGTACAGTCTTTGCCCTAATCATTTTTTTCTCTTTTCTTCTTTTACATTTTATTAGGGACTCATACAACTCTTACCACAATCCATACATATACATACATCAATTGTATAAAGCACATCCATACATTCCCTGCCCCAATCATTCTCAAGGCATTTGCTCTCCACTTAAGCCCCTTGCATGAGGTCCTCTTTTTTTTCCCCCCTCCCTCCCCATTCCCCCCTCCCTCATATGCCCTTGGTAATTTATACATCGTTATTTTGTCATATCTTGCCCTATATGGAGTCTCCCTTCCCCCCTTCTCTGCTGTCCCTCTCCCAGGGAAGAGGTCACATGTGGATCCTTGTAATCAGTTCCCCCTTTCCAACCCACTCACCCTCCACTCTCCCAGCATCGTCCCTCACACCCTTGGTCCTGAAGGTATCATCCACCCTGGATTCCCTGTACCTCCAACCCTCATATGCACCAGTGTACAGCCTCTGTCCTATCCAGCCCTGCAAGGTAGAATTCGGATCATGGTAGTTGGGGGGAGGAAGCATCCAGGATCCGGGGGAAAGCTGTGTTCTTCATCGATACTACCTCACACCCTAATTAACCCATCTCCTCTCCTAAACCCCTCTATGAGGGGATCTCCATTGGTCGACACTTGGGCCTTGGGTCTCCACTCTGCACTTCCCCCTTCATTTAATATGATATATATACATACATACACATACATATATACATATACACATACATACACACACTTATATCTTTTTTTTTTTGCATGATGCCTTATACCTGGTCCCTTGGGCACCTCGTGATCGCACTGGCCGGTGTGCTTCTTGGCATGTGGGCTTATTTGCTTCTGAGCTAGATGGCCGCTTGTTCACCTTCAAGCCTTTAAGACCCCAGACACTATCTCTTTTGATAGCCGGGCACCATCAGCTTTCTTCACCACATTTGCTTATGCACCCATTTGTCTTCAGCGATCCTATCATGGAGGTGTGCAGTCAATGATATGATTTTTTGTTCTTTGATGCCTGGTAACTGATCCCTTTGGGACCACTCGATCACACAGGCTGGTGTGTTCTTCCATGTGGATTTTGTTGCTTCTGAGCTAGATGGCCGCTTGTTTATCTTCAAGCCTTTAAGACCCCAGTCACTATCTCTTTTGATAGCCGGGCACCATCAGCTTTCTTCACCACATTTACTTGTTCACCCACTTTGGCTCCAGCCGTTGTGTCGGGAGAGTGAGCATCATAGAGTTCCAATTTAATAAAAGAAGGTATTCATGCATTGAGGGAGTGTTTGAGTAGAGGCCCAAGGTCCTTCCGCCACCTTAATACTTGACCTATAAATATAGACACATAGATCTATTTCCCCATCCTCCTATAAATATTTGCATGTACATGTCTTTGTCTAGACCTCCATGAATGCCCTTGGACTCCTAGCTCTTTCCTCCATCTCCCTTGACTTTCCTCCTGCCCTACTACCATGCTTCATCGCCACCTGGGCTAGAGTATACCTCTTCTCTAAGCAACCTTACCCTTGATCATTTCCCTCCAGGCCTGCCACTCCCCCTTCTCTACCATTTGGGGTCCCATGTTTTTCCCTTGTCCCTGGGTTTGTTAACACCACTTCCTTACCCCCCCTAATTGCAACTTATAGTTCCTCAATATTCCACTAATGTAGCTCCAAAAATTGAGAAATCATAATTTATTCTTATCTTGAAGTTGGCTACAACATATTAACTGTTCATAATCCATTTGTCTTTTTTCTAGTTCATAATGATGTTTGTTCTCTAGTTTTTCTCAAGGAAGATGAACAAATGGTTTTCTTTTGAAAGTTTTGAAGTAATTACTCTATCAACTAGTTTTTGCATGGACCCTTACATTTCTATTTGGTCATTGGCTCCTCTCTTCCTATTGGTTTTGCAGATTGGGGAACACTAGAACACCCATAATATCTCTGGGGAATTTGGGGCTTAACACAAAGCTGAAACAAATGATAGTGTGTTCCTCTCTGGTTGTTTAGCACTTTTAGCAGTATATATTTGTTTACTGAAGTAACAAACTCAAGGGAATAAAAATCTAGTATTTCTTCAAAAGAATATGAATTTTATGAAATAAATTAACATTACAAGTATAGCTCTGTCTAATTTTTATACCTATGGATGGAATGAACATTACTATGGTCACTTAGAATACAGTCTTGTGAATATGGATATTTAAAATGAGTAAGGAATGTAAATGTGTGATTTCCATCTTGGCCAGCTGTTCAGATGCCCACGCTAGAGAAAACCATAAATACAAGTGTCATTTTTAAAATGGAGTCATTGAGTTCAATAAAATAATTAGATATCAGTTCTGTTGCAGTGTTGCAAACCTGCTGATTCCCACCACTCTAATGCACACTTTTCCAGTATTCCCATGCTCTGTTCCCCCAACTGTCTCTTGATCCATGTTCAAGTTCTGCACGTGAATACATAAAGGTTTTTAGAATTCTCATCCTTCTCAGGTCTATGTATAGTTTACGATGATACTTTGCCTTTGGATAATCAATAAAACACCATAAACATCTCGTTTCCTCTGCTTTCAGCCAAGACCCATCTGAGGTCAAAAATAGTCCTTGTTCTATGTCCTCTTTTGAATCTGGCCTGAACCTCTGGATATTCTCTGTTGATGTTCTGCTGCAGCTGGTTTGGATGATTGCTGCCAAAATTTTAATTGCATGTGATATCAGTGAAACTGTCTTATACTTTGAGCATTCTGTTAAGTCACCTTTCTTTAGAATGGATATAAATATGGATCTCTTCCAGTCAGTTGGCCAAGTAGCTGTCTTCAAATTTCCTTGTATAGATGACTGAGTGCTTCCGGTGCTTCATCAGTAGTTGAAACACTTTAATTGGTATTTCATAAATTCCTGGAGCCTGTAATTTGAATGATACTTTCAGTGTAGCATGAATGTCTTCCTTAATTACCATTGGTTCTTTCTCATATGCTACCTCATCAAGTGGTTGAATATCAACTAGTTCTTTTTGGTTCAGTGACTCTATGTATTCTTTCATCTTCTGTTAATGCTTCCTGCATCATTGAGTATTGTGCCCATCTAATCGTTCAGTATTGCAACTTGAGCTTGATTTTTGTTCTTGGGATCTTTCCATTATGATATGCCATGTATGTTCTTATTTTAGTTTTCTTGTCCGAGGTCTTTGTACATTACATTATAATATTTTATTGTCTCCAACTATTACTTGAAAATTTCTTTACAGCTTTTACACATCATTTCGTTCTTTGCCTAAGCTCTCTATGATTGAGAACAAATGTCAGAATCCCTTCTGTCAGCAATATTTCTTCATTTCCTTTTTTTAATGATCTTTGTTTCTTTAGGCATGATCTTCTTGAAATCTTCCCAGAGTTCAGGTCTTCTGTCATTAGCATTCAATGTGTGAAATACTTTCTTGAGATGGTCTTGAAATACAGATGAGATGGAAACAAGGTTGTACTTGGGCTCTACAGGACTTGTTTTAATTTTCTTCAGATTCAACTTCAGTTTACTTATGTGCAATTGATGGTTTGTTTCATAGTCAGCCCCTAGATGCTATTATTGAGCTTCTCCATCATCTCTTCCCACAGATGTAATCAATTTGATTTATGCCCATAATCCTGAAAATCCCAGGTATGTAGTTGTTCTTTGTGTTGATAAAAATGGCATTTGTGGTGAAGAAGTCATTGTTCTTGCAAAATTCTCTCCTGATTTCTGCAACTTCATTTTTATCACCAATACCATGTTCTCCAATTCCTGTTCCTTCTGTTTCCAACTTTTACATTAAAATCAGCAATAACTATTAATGCATCTTAATTGCATATTTGATCAATTTCTGACAGAATGCATTGGTGGAATTCTTTAGCTTCTGCATCATTAGCTTCCATGGTGGGTGCATAAACTTCAATCTAGTTGTTGTGGTAATTACAAAATCTCTTGTCAATTTGAGAGTATTAAGAATGAAGGCGTAGAATTTAACCTGTCAATCAGGTCGCTACTTGATTTGAGTGTGACCAAGATAAATACCTCTCCGAGGGCAGCTCTCTCTGCTCTCACCTTCCTGTTGACAAGCCACGGGGAGTCCTACTGAGACTTGCTTGCACTGCCATTGATTCCACAAGTCTTTGAACTCACTGACTATGATCTCCCTGCATTTTACATCATTGAATGTGACTGTGTGAGCCTGAAGAGGGATTTATGGAGTAGTATAGGATTTATGGGCTAATATTGAATTTATAGACTTGAACTGGACTGGGACATTTAATTAATATGTAATTATTCTTTGATATAAAGCTTTTTTTATACATAGGTTGAGTGTCTCTGGATTTCTCTAGTCAATCCCTCTAGTCAATCCAGTCTAAGACAATTGTATTGACTGCCTTTTCTTGTATTCAGATAGATCTTATCCTATCACTGACAGCATTTCATTTCAAAATAAATTGGAAAATCCATTTTGGAGATAAATGTGACTTCATTCCTCCTGATTGTGTCATTTCTTCCATAGTAACCATATGACTTTCTCGTGTAAAATGGCCAACACCCGTCCCTCTCAATTCTCTAATGTACAAAATATCAATCTTTTTGTATTCCACTGGGGTTTGGAGACTTTGTTTTTTTTTATGTCTTCCAATATTCCTAACTTTCTACATTCTAAGTTACAATTGTTCATCGATATTTGTAGTTGCCTCTTTTCATTTTGCATAGTGCTTTAATAAATACATGAAGATCCCAAAGGCTTTACTCCCTTAGCTTTACTGCATCCACATCGTTATAAGTGACTCTATTCGGAGAAAGCAGGTCTTCCTTAGTCACATGCTGAATGTCACCTGAGCTTGGGCCTCGACTAACATCACCTCTGACAATGTTCTGCTTCTATTCATTAGATATTCAATAAGTGACAGTGTTTCGGTGCTATCCCTAATTTGTTTTTCAGTGGCTTATTCCACCCAAGCATGCAGCCTATTCCTTCTCTGTAGCTTGGTCTTAGTCTGGAAGCTCTGTTGAAATCTGTTCACTTGTGGTGACCCTCTTGGTATCTGAAATACCAGTGGCCGAGCTTCCAGCAACACACAAACCACCACAGTGTACAAATTGAAACACAAGCTTTTCTGCTTATTTACTTACCCCTTTTAAAACAAAACCGTCTTCAATTTTTATAGCTTGTTTACATTAAGAACTATTCTTTCTTTCATACCTTTTAAGTCATTTCCTTTTCAACCATTTCTTCAATCCTTAATTCAGAAAGCCCTCATTTCTCAGCTAACTCCTCATTCACATAACACCAGGCCATTCAGAGCAAGATCCAGAAATACCCTGCTTCTGCCTAGCCCCTGCCCCTTGTGCTATCCCAATAAAAGGTACTGGCTCTGCTACCTTCTTCTAGGACCCTTCTCAGAGACCACTGCTTCTTGAAAGCCAAGAAGCCTCACCCCTCTACGTCCACGCAACCTGTACCTGGAGTAGCCATTCTACCTCCCAAATTACAAGACCTGCAGTTCCTTAGCTCACACAGCCCACTAGACCTAAATTCAAAGTATACATATTCCTGCCAGTCCAAGCACCCAAATCGGCTGAGCTAATTACTCCTAGGCACTGCTTCCAACGCTCAACTGATCTCGGTCCTATACACTCTTGAGCTCTCCTAGAGTGGAATTTGGACCCCTGCTTCTTTTCACCCCCCACTTCCTTAAAACAACATCTTGTGATATCTATAATAATTCAGTGAGTAAAGGAGCGCTGGTAGCTTAGTCATTGTCCACTGGACTGCTAACTGCGTGATCATTATGCATGGAATGACTAACCACCAGCCACTCTGGGAAAGATCATTCTACTCGCATTAAGAGTTACAGTCTCAGAAAACCCACAGGATAAGTTCTACCCTGGTTATAGGGTCTCCGTGACTCACAATGGACTTGATGGCTGTGAATTTGGTTTGAATTATTCACCAGTACTATCTTTTCTTTAGTCACATTTAACAAAAACATATTTTCCCCCAGCACTTCTATAATCCTCATCTTAGCAATACCCAGATCTCCCGGTCAGCTCTCATCTAGACCATCCCAGACTGCCTGAGGTCACTCAGGGCATTAGCTTCCCGCGAGGACCACTCTTCATTGCCCCACCCCATACACTCACCATCCAAATAAAATGTGCACAATGCTGCTACCTCCTCCGGACTCTTCTCAAAGACTCCTACTTCTTGAAAGGTGTGAGCCCATCCTTCCACATCTACTTAGCTAGTCTGCTCCACCACTCAAGTCCCTCTCCTTCAGGCCACCATGGAACCTAAACGTATCCCAGGAACCCTAAGTTTTTGTTTATAAGATTATACATAGCTCACTTGTGACTTTTTATTTATGTTTTTAACATCTGTTCCTATAGTTCACTTATTTCTCTTTTATAATGGACGTTACAATTTAGTTTGTTTTATGCATAAAAAGGCAATTAATACATGGGATTAATACATGTAGTTTTTAACCACAGAGCCTCTCAAATAGGTTGAGGAAAAGACACTATTGAAACCTGACGTAATTATGTTCCCTTTTCCTTTCTTTCTCTTTTTTTATAAGTGTGTATGTCCAAATGCACTCTTTTGATTCTAAACTGTGTGAAGTTGATAATTACTACAAGTGGACAATGAAAAACATGAATGCATATAATAGATAATAGATTAATTTCTCTTTGTTAATTAAGAACATTATTGCAATTTTTCAAGATGATAAATTTAATGACACATTGTTTTATTTTATATACTGGTTAGTTGATTCTCTTTACTGCTTTAGTTAAAAGCTTTAGGCTCATTGCTAATTTATATGCCCAAATACAAACATACAAATGGTAGTTACTAAATAATTTAATGTAAATTAGTTCAGAAATAATCTATACAAATTATAAGCATATATTTTCCTCTGTATAAAAGCTATTTTTGCTCAGATTAGCATAGTTCCTTTGCACAACCAAAATATGTATTATTCCTGTTTTTACATATTCATGCATCCCACTTCTGTGTATATACTCTAACTTTGAGCCCCTCATATGTACTTATCTACCTATTCATATCTATATAGATGCAAAGTATAATTTTAAACCACAATTAAACAAATGTTAAACATCTTTTTCCATTCAACTAATAAAAGAAAGTACAATAATGTTCTCTGTTAGATGCCTTTTTAAAACATTTTATTAGGGACTCATACAACTCTTATCACAATACATACATACATCAATTATATAAAGCACATCTGTACATTCTTTGACCAATCACTTTCAAAGCATTTGCTTTCCACTTAAGCCCTTTGCATCAAGTCCTCTTCCCCCTCCTCCCTGCTCCGTCCTCCCTCATGAGCCTTGATAATTTATAAATTATTATTTTGTCATATTTTGCCCTGTCCAGCATCTCCCTTCACCCCCTTTTCTGTTGTCCATCCCCCAGGGAGGAGGTCACATGCAGATCCTTGTAATCGGTTCCCTCTTTCCAACCCACTCACCCTCTACCCTCCCAGTATCACCCCTCACACCCCTGCTCCTGAAGGTATCACCTGCCCTGAATTCCCTGTGCCTCCAGCTCCTATCTGCACCAGAGTATATCCTCTGCTCTATCCAGACTTGCAAGGTAGAATTCGGATCATGGTAGTGGGCAGGGTGGAAGCATTTAGGAACTGCAGGAAAGCTGTATTCTTCATCGATGCTACGTTGCACCCTGACTGACTCATCTCCTCCCCTAGATCCCTCTGTGAGGGGATCTCCAGTGGCCGATGAATAGGCTTTGGGTCTCCACTTTGCACTCCCCCCTTCATTCACTATGGTAAGAATTTTTGTTGTTGTTGTTGTTGTTCTGATGATGCCTTTTACCTGATCCCTTCGACACCTCATGATTGTGCAGGCTGGTGTGCTTCTTCCATGTGGGCTTTGTTGCTTCTGAGTCAGTTCCTACTTATAATAATCCTGTGTGTAAGCAAAGGAAGCGCTGGTTAGTCCTGGGCCTTCCTCACCATCATTCTTTTGGTGAAGCCCATTTTCTCAAGTCTGATGTCAATCCAACCCCTCCCTTGAGGGTCTTCCTCATTTGCACTGATACATTTCACCAAATAGACCAATGTTCGGTCTCTCTTGATAATGTACACAGTATGTTAGCTGAGTCCCACCGTCTTCATTTCTAAGGAGATTTTGGCTATATTTCTTCAGTGAAAGATTTGAGTGTTCTCTGGCATTCTGTGGTGTCTTCACCAACTCCATAATTCAAATGCTCAACTCTTGTTCAGCCTTCCTTATTCCTTGTCCCACTTTCCGACGCATGTGAGGTGATTAAAAAATGAAAATAAAAACCATAGCTTGCTTCAGCTGCACCTTAGTCTTCTAAGTGACACCCTTGCTTTATGACACTACGCTTATCCAAATAGTAATTGTTTAATAATATTTCAATGCAAATATAAAATGTGTGTCGACTTTCCATGGTAAAAATATACCTCATATGTACTAGGCTTAAGCTCAAAAACTGTTGAAAAGTTTATAAAAGATTATGTGTTTCTAGTGTACTAAGTTTACAAATTTTCTAGGTTCAAAAACATTTTTCTCCCGTTTTTGTTGGTCAAAAGCTTGGAAAGGCATAAGGACTATTCACTTCATTACACACACACTTAAAGCTTTTTGTTTAGTTTAGCTTGTTTTGTTTCTTTACTTTAGCATTTCTTTAGCGCCAACATCCAATACATACACACTGACAGGGACAGAACTGGCGCTTTTTGCTTGCTAATGGAATGAACCTTCAACTTGCTAAGAATGGACATTCTGCTTACTAAGAGAGTGAACCACGGGCCCTAAGGTAACAAGTCTGATAAGTATCTCAACATGCGATCACCCTGGGGGGACCTCCTGACTCTGAGTTGTAGCTTGGAGGTGGACACCCTGGAGCATCCTGACTTAGAGTTATGGACTGGGAAAAGGCTGACAACTCCAGACTGCTGTTGTAGTCTGAGATAAAACTAGAAGTGTCCTGACACAGAACTGTGGTCTCAGACACATTAGAAAGAATTATGTAGGAGATCCAAAGGCAAATTTTGCATCTAACTAGAAAGTGTCTTGGCTGATGGTCTGTGGAGGGGCAGCTCCTTGCTCCTGGACTGGGCATTTAAAATGAAGGAACAGTCCCCCAGACAGCGTTCTCTCTGATCTCTCCAGGAGACACTGAGCCTTCCCAAGGGGAATCATATTCATGCTTCAGGGGTCCTACTCATCTTGAGAGGGGGACCTGCCTGATTCTTTTTGAAGCATCTTGATGTTTAAATAAAACCTTTGCATAACTCTTGGCTGCTGTTTGCGTGTGAGTATGAGTGCCGTGTATCTCTGGTTCTTAAAAACCCACTCCGTTGGGGGGCTCGATAGCACCCCAGAGGATGACAACATGGTGCTGGCTGCAGGACTTCATTCCTCTGCAGCAGAGAACACCTCTCACACCTCTGCTAATGCCATAGCAACAGCACAGCTGGTGACCTTGCCCGCTGCTGCGGGCGGCTAGGCTGCACTAACTGCGCTGGACGCCAGGCTCTGTAGTCTCCTGTTGACCAGAGCTCTCAGCACAGCGCCGTTCGATGAAGCCGCGCTGCTTCCTACGTCACACGCCATCATCACACTGGAATCCCAGTCATACTCTTTCTACAACCCAGTGAAAGAAAAGCCAAGCGTTGCTTACCTCTCTTTGGAAACGATCTTTGCCATCCAAAGCTCTCTAGAAAATTCCTTGGATGATTGCTATTCAAATAATTTTGTTAATGTTTCAAGCCTCAAAAGACAAGCAGACAATTGCCAAGCAAGAGGTGCTGTCCGAGGGATTCGTGCTGGAAATATATGACTCTTCTAGTTTGTATGTCAGATTATCTGACTGGATTAACTGCTCTAAGATTTCACAACCTATAGACTATTAAAGATCATAGATGTATGCTAATAGTAGATAACAATAGGAATTTGTACAAAACTTCAAAATGCTATGGATGCAGAGATTTCCTGGTATCACAACAAATTAAAAACATTTTATAGGTTTGCTATTTTTCAAGGAGATCATTATAATAAAAATGTAGTTTAGCAGAACTGCCTCTTGATAATATCCATAGTAACAGAAGTAAATTGGTAACAACATTGAACCAAACTTGGTATAATAAATGTAAAGTTATTTTTTACTGAATGTTTTTCCTGGCAATACCAAATGTGTGAAGACTGCAAAGGTAGGTCATGGGCAGAAGCCAAGCAGCCACGGCTCATCTGAAAAACACCAAGTGAGCAATGTATATGTTGTGTTGATTATTATTTTGTTCTAATGGTGGTTTGGAGATTTTCCTTTCTGAAGAGCTATGGGAGTAATAATGGTAGAAAAACACTTAATTTTATATCCTGACTTTGAGTATTGTTCCAGCAAGAATGATATGCTTTCCCCTGATACTGTTATTAAAGACCTCTGGAAAATGTTATCACTTACTTAGAAAACTCTCTGTTCTTATCATCACAAAGTTCTGGGACCATAAAGAAAAGCAAAGAATTCTAAAACTATTAATACCAAAACTCTCAGAAAGCTTGGCACTTCAAGAAGCACAGAAGTTATAATGTTATTGATGATAATTAGATCCACCTTATCTAGGACTCACAAACGATCTCCTTTTAAATTAATGACAAGCTGCCCCAAATATTTGGGAATTTTAATCGCAATGCATAATCCTTTAAGACAGGCTAATATGACTAAATACTACCAGAGACTTCAGCTTTAGCATAAATATATTCAAATTGCCTTTCCAGAATCATCACCATAATAGTCTGAATATGACAGAATGCATGAGATTGGGTCCTCTGGAAAAGATAATGAGAAAAACTGCTTTTAAATTGAATGGGAAAACTATTTAAAGTACTGTTCATTACTGATACAACACTAGAATGTGTATCATTTGATTCATGATTTCAAAATAAAAAGAGACTACGAAATAGGATGCATCATGCTCTTCTGACTACTGGCTGTCAGTTTCAGTAGAAAATCTCAAACTGAGGGTCCTTTAAAGTTTCCTGAAACTATCAAATTTAGATTGAGAATTAGACTACTTTATCAGGGCAACCGAATTGCTTCTGAGCTGGGTAGCAGAAGAAGATGATCAGCTTCTGAAACTAAATGATCAGCTTAAGAAACTAAAGGTCTATGCCTTTAGTACCCCTGTTCTTATATTTATTCTATAAAGAAGCCAATAAGCTTTGATACTTTTACTTGTTTTATATTGTCAACGGATGCTAGTTAACATATGCTTTTGCTCACCTTCACTTTGTTATTAGGAACTACCTGTGCAGTTGCTTGGTTATACCTCACTCAATCCAGCTCACATAGTTCTCTTCTGATATTTAAGTCCTTCTCACATTATTAAAATTAGTTAATTCCATAACTTGTCTTATAAAAATTTAACTTCAAACCTATGCAAACATATCTTTTGTTATGGAGTAATAACAGACTTAGCAATGAAATATACCTCCCAGGAATAAAAATTATATTGGATTTTTCCTTGCTACATACCCAGCTTATTCTTCTGAGAGCATCCCAATCTACTCTGTCGGATATATTTAATTTCATTAAAAAAACTCTGCCCATGTTAAAAGATCAATATTTGATCCACTCCTATTGAAATAAATAATATCATATCCCCTGCAGATTCTGTGTCAATCTTATGGGAATGTAAATTCTGTTCTGAAAACCCAATGATTCAGTTATATTTGAATTTATTAGCCAAAGTTGTCATGGAAAACATAGAGCTTGATTTCTGTTAGGCTAGCCAATAGGGAAATTTTACTATAGCAAGTTCTCCTTGCTGCATGGATGTAAATGCTGCAAGTCACATAGAAGAGGCCATGATGAGGTTAAAGAAAGCTGTCCTCTAAGTCCCTGTGAGAGGCACAGCTGCGTGTTGAACGTCTTTAATGGCCTACTTTTGGTATAACAGGCCTCTGTCTCTTACAAAGACTAATCCTCATTTTGAAAAGTTGTGCTGTCTGTTGTATCTTATCCAGTCTGTTAAATGATTCTACCATTTCAAGTTCATCAACATGAGAGAAAGAATACTTTCCCAACTATATACACATGAAATGAAATCCCAGTACAATGGTTATCCTAATAATTTTTTAAAATGGATGATAGCAAACGTGTTACACAGGCTGTGAAAAAGAGTTGAGCTATTCCTCAATGATGTGAACATAGAAGTGATCTACGATGGAGTGGTTCCACATATAGGTATGTATCCCACATAAATGAAAGTAGTCAATCAAATAAAAACTTGTACAAATGCAAATAGAAGCTCTTTTAAAAAATATGTTTTATTAGGGGCTCATACAACTCTTATCACAATCCATAAATATACATACATCAATTGTATAAAGCACATCTGTACATTCTTTGCCCTAATCAATTCAAAGCATTTGCTCTCCACTTAAGCCCTTTGCATCAGGTCCTCTTTCCTCCCCATCCCTCCCTCTCCGCTTTTAATTATTTATTTTATTCTATTTTGGAGGGACGGCTTCAGAGTTTGCTTTAACACTATGGGCCTTAATGCATCTGCTGTTTTTAGGAACAAAAAGTCTCCAGCAGAATTGTTGGCTTCCTAGATGTCCAACCTCATCTAGTTGGTGTCAATTCTGTACCTGTATTTGGCTGATCCAGACACAGTTAGCGTTGAGATGAGAAAAATCAGCACCATCAGACACAATCAGAAGGAAGTTTTGTAGAGCATTGTTATCATCCTTTTAAAATTTCCATGACCCTTGAAACAATATACTAACATAATAAAATAGCATCCAAAGGATTTCCTATTATGTGATTAAATTTATATGGAATGGCAAGATCAAATAAATTTCAGAATGAAAAATCCTGTTCAGTAAGGGCCAGATATTAGGACAGGGAGGCCTGAGGATTGACTGTTTCATAGATAGCAGGCATGCTTTTGGAATGTTGAAAATATTTTAGAACAAATAGAGAAGTCAATTTTGGATACAGTAAATGTGCTAAATACCACTGTTATGATGATGTTACGTGAATTTTTATTTCAAAGTTATTGTCTTCAAATTGTCTCATTCCATTTTCATAGCCATATAATTATATAAAGATTGTATAGAAAACTTCACACAATATGGGTTTTAATATCCAAGGAAATAACTATAGCATGTGAAGAAATTCACTCATCCAAATGAATTTCTGTGTCGTATAAAAATAGGTATGCATCCAGTTATATTCTGATGGCTCACATATGGCACTGTCACGTAGTTTATGTTTGAAATAATTTTATAAATCTGTTTTCACAAAGTAGTTACAAATAAAGTATTGCTGTAACATGTCACAAAGTATAACATCAACAGAAACAAAAGTGCATTCCTCTGCCATCATTGGAATTAGTGTCTAGGAATAAAAATCTATAAGTAATTGAGTATTATTATATATAAAACTATTAAATAATATTTGAAGTGTCCTAAATATGATAGAATTTTTCTTTCTATTATGATAAAAATGACCCAATTCTAATTTCTTTTTATTTTCCCAGTGGTGAAAGTACAAACTGCCTAATTTCTGGAAAATACAACTACTTTGAAAAGAATAATATGCTGAATCTAAACTCATCATTAAATAACATCGTTATTCTATTTTACAGAAATATTTTCATTTGAAGAAAAGTCAGATCAAATAAATAAATATAAGAATCTTTATAATCAAATAGTTTGTGTGGCCAGAGTGCCCAGGAGGAGATAAAATTAATAACAACTTCCATGGTATGTCAACTGACTTAAGTCTGTGGGAATTCTTTCCTTGGACTTGTTAAGCTGCTACAGATGGGTAAATAACAACATATTTTTTTCTGAAATTATTCTTCAAAGCCTGTGCCGTCTCTAGAGTGAGGATTCTATCTGAATTTGTTTGTTTTTGGGGAAGAGCGGGGGATGTCATCCGCATCCATTTCAAAATCATATATTCAAAATGTATGTAAAAAAGATAAAAAGGGGTATTAATGATAATACTTGATAATTTTGCTGATTTAAACATAGTCACATTAAACATTAGATACCCCGACACAGAGTAAACAAACTTTTCCCTAATATTTCCAGTAAGGTTAGATGAACAACCTTGGGTACGGGATACAGATTAGACATAAGTACTGATAAAATATTAAAAAGGAAATCAGACTGGCTAGGGAACTCCAACAAGCCAAAGCCACTGCTATCAAGTCCATGCTGTCTCAGCAACCCTGTAGGACAGGGTGACCCTGCTCCTGTGAGTTTCAAGAACTATAACTCCTTTTTTCTTTTGTATTCTTTATTATTAAAAGAGCATTTTTGTGGGGGCTCTTACAACTCTTACTACAGTCCATACAGCAATTATATCCGGCATACTCGTACATATGTTGCCATCATTGTTTTCTGGATATTTACTTTCTCTTGAGTCCTTGGTATCAGCTCCTCTCCCCCCACCCCCACTCTCGTGACCCCTCGATAGATTGTAAATCACTACTGTTTTCATATCTCTCACCGACCACTGTCTCCATTCCTCCATGGTGTCTGTTGTTCTTCCCCATGGAGAGGAGTTTGTGGTTAAGTGTCAATCATTGCAATAGGATTCCCCTTCCACCCCTCTCTTCCCCACCTTCCCACTACCCTTCCAGTATCGCCATTCCCATTCCTGTTCCTGGATTCCATGTGCTGTGAGTTCTTTATCTTTACATCTATATATAGCTGTGTACATGCCCTGGTCTAGTCTGAAGTGAGGTGCTCCCCTGGGGTCATGACAGTGGGGGGTGAGGAAGCCTCAAGGAACCAGAGGAAAAATGTGTGTTTCTTCAGTGCTTTACTGCGCCCTGGTTGACTCATCCCTTCCCTGTGACCCCTCTGTGATGGGATGTTCCATTGTCTACAGATGGGCTTGGGGTCTCTGCTACAATGCCCCTTGTTCTCAAGCTGTTTTTGTTTGTTTGCTGTTATGGGTAAGGACTGTGAGTCTTTACTGGGATAGAAAGCCCAGTGTTCCTTCCTTGGTGTGACTGGTGAATTTGAATGGCTGAGCATTGTAGCCAAATTTGCAACCATTACAACGCCATGGGATTTCTTTTCCACTTCCCATATCCCCGCTTCCAAGTGGAAGAAAATGGTGATCTGCACATGCCAATGAATCCAGACAAAGTTCCAGAAGAAACTTGTTCCACTTGTAGTCTATGTCAAACCTAGTAAACATAACTGCAGTTCCTCCTATTACATCGAAACTCCCTGGATCCTAAACAGCCACCGTCAACCAACCAAGGGTAATAGCTCCCTCCAAACTTCTCTGACAGAAACAGCAGGAAGGAGAGTAGCAGATTCTGAACCAAAACAGCAGCAGCATGTCAGTGCTCACCCTACTTTCCTAAACTTAAGTGGTGTCAGATAAAACCAGCTGAAAGTGATTGTTCCAATAATACCCAAAATGGCATACCATAATCTTTCCAAAGGTATATGAGGACATGCCAAAAAATCCCCAGAAAATAGCTTTCTTAGTACACCCTCACCCCTCCCAACCCCCACCCCACCTCCTCTAGGCAAGCTTGATATCTACCAACTCCCTCGGAGTTTGTGCCCCAGTGCGGCATGGTCACTGTGAATTGTTTTGTAAAAGCAGTTTTGCTCAAACCTGAGTGTGATGGTCAATTTAAGAAAACAGCATGCATCTGTGAAGTTTTCTTTCCTGCTGGAAAAAAAAATGCCCCAGAAACAGTAGTGATGCTGAACCCAGCCTATAGGGACAGCGCTATGGGAAAACCTCAAGTGGACGAGTGGTTTTCCCATTTCAATTGATGACAAACCTTGTTCTGGACATCTGTCAACTTCCCGAACTGAAAAAGAGTTGACAAAATTCGCACATTTGTGCTGGAAGACCAGCGAATCATTGAAGAGATGGGGAAGTTACCTCGCCTACGCTGGAGGTTGGTTCGGAGAAAGTTAATGGGAGATTTGGGAATGAAAAGGATCGCTGTGAAATGTGTGCCTCGAGTTCTGACTGCCCAAGAAAAAGAGCGTGGTCAAGTGGAAGAGTGGAAACGTGCCGTGCTTTGAACGAACAGCTGTGGAAAAACCCAGACTTTCCCCCAAGGTCCTTACTGGCGATGAGACAGGGTGCTATTGTGTCAACCCTGAAACCAAGTATCAATCAAGCCAGTGGAAGATGCGATCGTGACTTCGCCCCACAAAGCCTGTCAAGTGCAATCAAAACTCAAGTTAATGCTTTTTGCTCTTTGTTTGTTTGTTTTAGTTTTTATGGGAGGGGGATCATACATTTGGAGCTTATCCTAACAAGTCAGACTGTTAATTACACTTTCTGTTTAGAGGTTCTGAAGAGATTGCCAAATGGTGTGTAACAAAAATGGCCTGATTGTGGCAGAAAGGGGACTTCTTTTGCGACTACGACAATGCACCAGCTCACGCAGCCATCTCAGTGCGCCAGTTTTTGACAAACCACAGCATGCCTCTCTTGCCCCATGCACCAGACTCCACTGATCATCTATCTCCAACAACAAGTTCTTCTTCTTCTTCTCTTCCTCCTCCTCCTCCTCCTCCTCCTCATTCTTCCTTCTTTTTCTGTGAATGAAGAGGGACATGAAAGGACAGCAATTTGATGATGTAGAAGAGGTGAAGAAAATATGAGTGAGGGGCTGTCAGCCATCCGAACAGATGAGTTTGAAACATGCTTTCAAGAATGGAATCGTAGATTTGACATATGTATGAAGTGTATTAGAGAATAGTTTGAAGGTCAGTCATAAGGTTGTTTTGTAAAAAAATTAAATGCATAGTAGCTTTGAAAACACTTTTTTTTCCTGTTAATTTCTTTGTGTTGTTTTTGGTACCCTGCATAGGTCTTGGCACTCTGTGAGCAGGATTGACACAGTGGCTGTAACAGTGGACTCAGACATAGGAACAATTGTGATGATGGCACAGGACTGGGCCGAGTTTGGTTCTGTTGTGTCATTGTGATTTGGAACCAACTCGATGGTATTTAACAGCAAGTCTCATGAGAAGTAATTCATTTTATCAGGAGCTAGGTAGAACTCAAACTGAATGAAATATAAAATCAAGAGATATCAATAATTTGATCAGAGGTTTTAAAATTATCTCAGAACAACTTTAAAGAAGGTTTCATAAATGAAGATGATTGAAATGAGTGGTGAAAATGAAATTATCAGAGGGGTAGAAAAATTCAGTAAAAAAAGATACCAATAAAATAATGGCAATTTTACAACTGAAAATTACAGTAAGATAAACACAAAACTCAGTGGATAAACTCAGCAGAATTAACAGAGGTATGTGCTTATGAACTGGAATATAGAACAATAAATATTTGAATTATGGTGCTTGTGAAGAATATTGAAACCACCATGAGCTGCTAAAAAAAACAAATCTGTCTTTGAAAAAATACAGTTGGAGTGCTCCTTAGCAGCTAGAATGGTAAGCCTTCTTCTCACATGCTTCGGACATGTTGTCATGAAAACCCAGTGCCTGGAAAGAGATCTGTGCTTGGTAAAATAGAAGGGTAGCAATAAAGAGCAACACCCCAAGAAGGTGGAATCACACAGTGGCTGCATGGACGGGGTCAAACATAAGAGCGATTGTGAGGATGGATTATGGCTGAGCAGTGTTTTTTTCTGTTTGACATTGGGTCATTATAGGATGGAATGGACTTTAAAGCACCCAAAGAAAACAGCAATTTATAAACTGAGGAAATGTAAGCTAAAAAGCAAGAAAAAAAAAAAGAAACCAAAAACAGGGCCAGTGCCTAATTTGTAACAAAAAATCCAATAATTGTTTCATCAGAGATAGTGAAAGAGAACAGAAATCGTTTAGCTATGACAAAAAGTTGTAAAATTAATAATGTTTTCAGACATCTCAAATTTGGCGAAAAACAGTTATATGTTATCAGAAAAAAGTTGAGGTGCACTGTAAAATCACACTATTTTGGAGCACTATTGTGGATCTCACATGTTAAATTGAGGATGACGAAATAGAGCCTAAAAAAAAGAATTACATTTTTAAGTTTGCCTTTTGATCAGATATCAGTTTATTGGTCTCAATTCAGTAACTTTAGTCTTAAAGTTAACCTATTTTCTCTTATTTGTCTCATTTGCTTAGTCCATTCCTATCTTATAGGTTCTAAAATTCTTAACTTACTTTTTAGAAAACATCTAATATTTTTCCCAAAAGTTTCATTTTCATGAACCTGAATTCTGCAATTCCAAGTGTTTGAGAGCTTTAACTAAATCATAAGGGTGTCACCAATGATTCTCTCACTCAAGATTAATGTTGGTTTATTTAGTTTAATTATCAAGATTTTTGTTATTTTTATGGTCTTTAGTTTTTCAACCTAAGTTAAAATCATTAAGAAAATATTATGCAGAAGAAAAGCGTAGGACTCAAAATTTTAGGATGGCATAATATTGGCAAAAATGATAAGATAATTAAAGTCTGGCTGGTTTAATAATGTAGAGATATTTTAAACATAGTAATTGAGATGTAGTCAATTTATATGGTCTTTCTGATGGCAATTCCTTATGTAACATTGTATTTCTGGAATTTGTACCTTTGGCTATAATCCCATTTTGGAAGTCATTCTCTGCTACACTGTTGGATAGATTTAGGATGGGATTAAGACTTGACTGTAGTAAAGGCTTTGAACATATTCTTTGCTTTTGCATATCTTTAGACTCTACCTTAGTACATGGTGTGAACCAAGCCACACTCTGGTTTCCTTATAGGTTTCCTTTAAGACCACCCTAGTATAATAAGTACATCAAGACACCATCCTTTGTTTTTGAGAGTATGCTGTAACCCATACCTCCAACAAACACTTTTCTGGGTGTGTAGCAGTCTTTGAGGACACAGAGAGAAACCACAGACCATGTGGAAGATCCCATTCAAACAGTCTGAAGTGGCAGAGGTCACCGAGATCATATACCCCAGAGACTAGGACACCAAACTCAGGGTAGTGCTTAGATTATGGAGTAACTTCTCATCCGAAAGCAAACTATGGAATTTGAAGACAGAGTGATAGGTGACCTGGCTTTCTGGCCCATTCAGGCAAAAGCCAAGGGACCATGTGGCAAACGGGCTGAAAATAGAAGAAAGAGACTTAATTGCTGGTTGAGGAAACCATTGACTGTATCTTTTATAGTTTACTGATTTTGACCTAGGGTAACCTATTAAATTTCCCAATAAACACCCTTAACCAGGAGTATTGTATATGATTTCTGTGATAATTCATTGTCATGAATTATAAAACCCAGTACAGATATGGCATGAGAGGTTGGCATCAAAATAGGTAAAGAAATATGGACTGTGGAGGCTTGCCTGACCACTATCTTGTGGCAGTAGGGGAACCAGAAGAGATCCATTTTGTCCAACCTCTAATTCTGTTCATTATAATATTTAATAAATGGGGTGGAGAGGAAGGGTGCCAATCAATACTTTGGAAATGAGTGATCCCTATAAGTCTATAGGCAAAAGACACAGCATTCAGTGAATGATTTAATGTGTCTCTCCTAGCCCACGTTTCTAACTCCCAGCAAATGACCCTTTCCTGCAAAAATCTGAAAGAAGGAAGGTATTTATAGGATTTACCTGTGAGTAATTGTGAACAGGATTTTCTGAAATGTCATTCTGCTGAAAATGAGGCCTCTGAGAAGCAGAAGGGGAAATCTCATTACCAACATGAGTCAGGAGAGGAACTTGTCCTCTGAACCTGAGCTCCCTGTGCAGTGACGCTCTTGGAACCAGAAGACAGCTATAACATCAGAGGAACAGCAGCAGAATCAGAAACCGGAGCACAGAACAGAGTTGTGTGCACCCAACCCACAGAGCAAGTAAAGCTTTGTGCTTTTATGGAGGTGCCTGGCTTGTCAATTCGGGTGCCTTTGGACACTTAATTGGTGAAGTTGGGCTTGTTGATCCACCTAGGGAAGTGGAGTTGACTGTGACCTTGGTTTGCTGACCCCTGAGCTTGCGCTGAATACTTTCAGTTTGAGTTTTACAGAAGAGTGATATGGTCCTTCTGGCATTTATTAAAAGTCCTGAAAGATTTTTGTAAATGGCCTGATAAACAATTCCACTGTGTGAATTTCTCACTGCCTTTACAATTAAACTTCTTTAATAAAGCTTTAATCATGAATTTTGTCTGTGACTTTTGTGTGACCAGGATAATATCCTTGTGTTGCAAAGGAAATTAGATTCTAGAGATCACATAGAGAGTACTGGTACACATAGTGCACAAGTAATAGAGAAAATAAATCTGCTTTACTTGGGGACATGGATTATTCGTTCCAACATGAAATGCATGACTGCTGGAGTTATAGCGTGAATAGATGGGAGATAATACAAACCAGGTTTCTGTCAGTTAAGTTGCATTTTGTAGATAACCAATGAAAGGAGACTAAAACTTTCCACATAGAAATTGACTTGAATCAGAGAAATCAGTGTAAAACTCATATTTTACTTAATATAGATATAGATGTGTGCAGATATTTAGATATTTGAATATGCAAAAGCTGTTTGCCAAACATCTCCATTCTCTGTGATATCAGATGACTTTAAAGAAATGACATTTCAGTATAAATGGGCATATACCTAGTGCTGAGGCTTTGGTCTCTAATACTATCCTACTACAGAATGAACAAGGATTTTAGAGAAATGGGCGATTCAAACTAATGAATGTACAAGAGGAGGAAGCTTGTGTCAGCAAATATGGAAGTGTTAAAACAAAACAGCAACAAATATATTGACCTGGATATGTAAAGGGGAAATAGAGCCGCATGAAAGTTTTCCCAATGACTAAAGCATGAGAATTTAAATAATAATATTAATCCAGTATAGGGCTATAACCCAAAATTAGACATTTATTAGCCTATGGGAAGTAAATAGTTTATTTCTGTAACAGAGGTGGGGGGCGGGGAATTGAGATCCTCCAGGGCAGAAACATTCCAAAATGCTTGTGTATGTACTTGTCCCTCAGGAAGGAGAAAGCTAACTACTTGTCTTCATATTTGAGGTGTGCATACAGGATCACCATGAGCTGGAGCTGATTCAACAGCAGTGACTAAGTGTGTGAGCATCCAAAGAACATAGTATAAAAATTAAACGAGGATTAACTTTGAAGTAGGTAAACTGACAAACATTATTATAGTCAGATCCATAATCATTGCTCATGGAAGCAACAGCCAAGAGATCAAAAGATAGAGTGCATTAGATACATCTGCTGCACAAGATCTCATTAGAGTCCAGAAGGGCAATGGCATGACTTTGCAGATTAAGGTGCACCCGACTCAAGCCATGGTATCACATGGTATCACAAGGATTGTGAAAATTGGACCATGAATAAGGAAGAGCACAGAAGAATAGATGCATGTGAAGTGTGGTGGTGGAAACGATTATTGAAAGTCTCTTGCCCTGCGAAAAGGACAAATGGATCTGTATTGGAAGAAGTAAGTCCAGACTGTTCCTTAGAGCCAAGCATGGAAAGATTTAATCTTACAGATTTGGACAGAGTGTCTGGAGAGATCAGTCCCTTGGGAAGGACATCCCATTTTGTCATGTGGAGGGGCAGCACAAAAGGGGAAGGCCCTGGATGAGATGGATGGACACGGGAGCTGCATCAGTGGACACGGGCCCAGGACCATTGTGAGGATGGCACAGGACCTTGCACTGCTTCCTTTTGTTGTATTTCCTCTGGTTGAGTCAACTCAATGGCACCCAACAACAACACTGTAGTCAGAGATAAAAGCCAACATCAACTGTGCTAAATAATATAGATAGCATGTATTCTTGTTTGGAATGTGTTAATATGTCACATTATCTCTGATGCCTTCTTAGAGTTATCTAAAAGTGTAAGGGTGGAGTTTAGCCTGTAAATCAGGTCACGGCCAATGACCTCACTTGGAGGTGCTACCAAAATATACCTCTCTAAAAGCCTCTCCCTCTCTTTCTCTCCCTCTCCATTCACCTTCCTGCTGGCTGACCCTGATTGTTACCACTGCCATTAGATCCACATAACTTTTCACCCACAGCCTGTGATCTTCCTGCACTCTCTATCATCGCATATATGGATACATGAGTCTGCAGAGGGGCTTATGGACTTGATTTGGCCTGGGTTGGGATGTTTTCTTGATATATGCTTATTTTTTATGAAAATCTCTTTCTTACACCTATATGAGTGTCACTGGATGAGTTTCTCTAGTCACCTCAACCTAATCGACATGGTAACTAAACTCAGTGTGGTCTCCTGGGTGAGTTTATTGGAACAAAACAGGATTTTAGGTTGAATAAATGCTGGCTAATAGCAATGTTATTAATTGGGAAAAGGAGTGAAAATATATGGAAAATCTGCTCATTTTAATTCTATCAATTTACAGCTATTCTTAAAAAGTAATCTTTCAAAAACACTACACACAAGTGAATTTTACAGTGTAAAGGTACAAAGTGAAAGATCTCATCTATACATATATTTAACAAGTATTCCATGGACAGAATATATAAAGAGTTCTTTAAAATCAATAAGAAAAATCCACCACCCAAACCACTCCCATCAAGTCATTTCTGACTCATAGTGACTAGACAGGGTTTCTGCACCTGTAAGTCTTTCCGTTAGCAGCTCAGCATGTTGCCCACTATGCCACCAGGGCTTTCAGAAGCTGTACTCTTTCTGGGTACACATAGCCTCACCTTTCTCTCACAGAGCATCTGGAGAGTTTCAACCGCTAACCTCACTGTATTCAAAAGATATGCTCAAACTAGATAGAGAGAGGGAAGGGGGGAAATAATGAAATGGGAAATATCAAATGAAAATATTCCATACCTGATTAGTCATCGGGAAGGTGAAAATTAAATATAAAATAGGATGCTATTTCACTCCAACAAAAGTGGTCCAAATAAAAGATACAGATTAAGAAATATATATTAGAAAAGAGATAGAGCAACCAATACTTATCTACGCTGCTGATAGAATCAGTGGTTTATATATAAACATTTTAAGAAACTTTCTGCAATTATAAAAGATGAACCAATGCATATCTCAAGATTTAGCAAGTTGTTTCCAACAGAAATATAAATGTGTTTATATGTATATTATATATGTCCTATTCCAACCAAAATATAAATGTCCATAGGTATATGAGAAGCATAAAGAAATAGTCTATCATTAACAAAATTAGTATTGTCTCCTAACTGACAACTAATCCAATATCAATAAACATCAGAGTAGATAAAAGAATTATGATACAGTCACACAAAATAATGCTAAACAATGAGAATATTTGATCTTGGTATTAACAATATAGATGAATTTCAAAAACATTATATTGAGCAAGAACAATGCTATTTTTTTTAAGTTCAAAACAACTCAGAATTGTGATTAGCTCTGTGCAGCGCAAGCCATAAAGAGAACGGGGATGTGGCCTTTATTTATGCTATCCTTGTTTTCTTCATTAAATTCCTAATTCCATTGGTGACTCACTTGATGAAAAGCTGGCCTATGATGTAATTGTGACATGTGCACTTTTCTGAAAAGCATATTTTACTTAGGTAAAAATGGAAACGTCAACTAATTTTGTGGAAATGGTCAAAAAAGCAACTATGCAGTGAAAGGGTAAGAGAAAGTGTTGTTACAAATCTTGGAGATCTTGATTCAACAAAAATATCAAAATGCAAAGTGATTGTTTCTTTCGACGTCCTGCACCTAGCTCTGTACTTCTGAAGAGGATAGTCTATGTCTCTTCAACTGTGTGAGCCGCTTTCCGGGCACACTTTGCTCTCTTTTTATACATGTAAGCTCTGCTGGCTTTCCTTCGCTAAAGAGCCGAGTGTCACATAGGCACCGCGAGACAACAGCAAAGGACTAATACCGAAGCGTTATTTTTAAATCAGTAAAATTAACATAAGTAGCAAACATAGGGGATTGGCGCATATTTCAATTTAGTATTTTCTCAATGTACACAGATCATACATATTTACAATTAAAATAAATGTTATTATTCTATTATCATTGGATCATTATCTCCCTTCTATTTCTTTTTACTGAGATTCTCTATCCATACCTCCCTCTCTCGCTTTCTCATCGCTCCCTTATTACATTTTGATACTTTTTCTCTCTTACTTATATATTTTAACATTTCCCCCTTCACGTATCTCTATAAAATGCTATTATTTCTTGCAAGAAGAAAGATTATAAGTAAATTATATATACCAACTTAAAAATAAAAATAAGTCAGAAATTCCTCATTTTCTACTAAGTAGATGCAAAGCCTCTCACTTTTTGTCAAATACTTTTGTTTTTTGCCTTATAATTACACTTTTCAAACTACTCCCTTACAGAGAAATCCCCTGTTCAAATCCATCTGGCCCCACAGATATCTTACTTTCTGGTCTGTTACTCTGGTTTGTTTTCATCGTTTTGCCAGCACAGCGTGTCTTTCTGTACGTTTGCCTCTGGTGGAGTAAATATCTTCAAGCCTGTATCTGGTGTTAACAAGGATTTTCCTGTAGCCTGGGCTTCCCAACATGGAAGGGTATTTGTGAAATGCTATGAAGCCTTTCAATTCACACAGTGTTCTATTCTTTATGTGATTTTCTGTCACCTTATTTATTCATGACATTTTATTTTTATACAGAAAATGCATTTTATTGGATTTATCTACATGTTAGTAGTTATTTACTCAATTTTAATATTTTGACTTATTTTTATGGTGAAATAATTTAAAATACTTTTCTTTTTGAAAATGAGATTCTCAAATATTTAGAATGCTTTCTCAAGACCTCATATTCATTATGTACTTCTAGAAAATCCTGCGTTATTGCTTATACTTGATTAGAAAGTTAGCAATCCCCAAATGTATTCTTTCTCCACATCTCTAAAATTCAGAATAGTCACTGCATGTGCTCTTTCGCCTGCAGAGTGATCTTGCTAGAAGCCTCACATCAAATGCCATTTGCTCCATTTGATCCTTCAGTCACAATTGATGAATTCTAGATACTTCACAACAATCTGTTCGAGTCAATACGTGGTCAGGGAATCAAAAGGAAGTGATCCCTCTTCATTTTGACAAACCTTCTCCTACTCTAATTTCATAAGAACACATTCAAACATTTTCTCTCTGGCACACACAGACATGCTACAATACTGCCTTACTATTTGGTAAGTCATAAGTTCTACATTTTTGCAGAATTGAACTCCATTTCAATCAGTCTATAGAGTACATGGGAAATATATATAGAACAATGCTTGAGAAAGTGTTTTTTGGAATATCTAGTAAATCCCACAAAATGTTTTCTTTGCCATCTTATGATGAGATTGAATAAAAATCCTGAAAAGCTATAAAAATTCTCTTACAAACTATTTTAAATAGAGTTTGTGCAAGGGAAAACATACACAAATATAATGTGAATTAACATCATATAATATTATGATATAACAATATCTTATAACATAAAAACTGTATATATAAATAAAAAACCTCACTGCCATTGAGTCGATGTTGGCTCATCGTAACCCTATAGGACAGGGTAGAATTGCCCCTTGTCAATTTCTGAGACTGTAACTCTTAATGGGAATAGACAGCCCTGTCATTCACTCGCAGACTGACTGGTGACTTCAAACTGTGGACCTTGCAGTTAGCTGCCCACATGAAGCAATAGAACATAGTTTGTCACATACTGATCCACACAGAGCACAATGTAATCTTGATAATATAAATTGTACAAAAATCAATGTTTTAATATAATTTAGAAATGCAAAAATATTTTTTAAAGTTGGAAGATTATGCTGGTATTGTTACTAGTGCCATGCCTGTGGAGTGTCTCTTGATTTGGCTCAACCTTGTCTCGATGTCATATGGAACCAAGGGGATTGTGCTTTGCCTTTTACCCCTTCTGGAAGGAGGGAGCCCAGCCAATGTGAGCTTTCCTTTTTCGAGGTGGTTCTTATTAAGTGCACATAAGGGGGGTGATGTATGGCCCGGTCCAGTAGGTGGGTTTTCTATTCCTTTGTTTTGGAATTGGCTTCTAAGATTGTAGAGTAGTGGTTTCATACACCATTTATTGTTTTATGATTGGTTAATTTCTCTCAGCATGATCATTTCAGGTCCTTCCATGGCATGTTGGGTTTCACGTGTTCCTCGCTGCTTTTTAGGCATGTGTAGTGTTCCAGCGTGTGTACGCGCCGCAGTTTCGTTATCCATTCATTCTCCTGCTGGGCATTGCACTGCGCTTGTGAACTTTGTTGCTGTAAACATGGGAGAGCATCCATCCACGCATGTGGTGTCGCTTATTGTGGGGGCTGTAAACCTAATAGTGATACTGGAGCATCAGGGATTTTCATTCGAAGTATTGCCATCTCATTTTTCATAGTGGTTTATATATTATTGTGTTCCAGTCTGTCCACAACCTCTGCAGCATCTATTGCTTCTGTTTTGTTTGTTTTTTTATTTGGATAACATTGTGGATATAACACAGTGTGCCATGTCTTGGGTCAATGCACCCTAATCTTCAAAATGACATCTTTGCCTTTCAACATGTTAAATAGGCCTTTGGTAGTCAACTTCTAATAATACTTCACCTTGTGCGCTGCTTCCGTGGACGTTAATTGTGGATCCAAGTACAGTGAAAGTCTTGACAACTTCAATTTTCTGTTTATTTTCTTATTGCCTATTGGTCCATTCATGGGGATATTCAATAGAATCCAATTCAATGGAGATCCAATGCTTCAGAAACCCTTTGGAGTGGCTCAATTCTATGCTGTCCAGTCACTATCATCATAATTGACCAATTAAAGTGGACATTTTAAAATAGGATTTGTTTTCTTTATTTTGATGTGAAATTCTTGCTGAATATATTTTTCTTCATCAGTGAGTGCTTCAAATTTTCTTCACTTTCAGCAAGCATTTTTTTTTTGGTCACAGATTGTTAATAAGTCTTCCTCTAGCACTTAATCTATGACTTTCCACATATAATCCAATTCATTTCTCAGCATATAGATTAAATAAGTATGATAAACAAATAGCATTCTGATGCACATCTTTCCTGATTTTAACCACGTAGTGCCCACATTGTTCTACTCAACCAATTGCCTGTTGGGCTGAGCCTAAAGAATCCTCAGTCTTTGCATTAGTATTCATAATTTGTTATGATTGACAGGTGTCAGACATAAGAGGAGGTAAGAGTCAGAAAGGTTTGAGAGGCTATAGTACCTGGTCTGAAGTGGGGGGGGAAGTGCCCTGAGTTAGTTCTAGTGACTAGAAAAATGTAGAACATGGCTTCTCCCCTAGAGCTTTCAGAAGGAATGTGTACTGCTGATAGTTTGGGGTTTTTTTAAGCTTGGTGAGAGTACTTTTGGACTTCAACCACTAATTTTCTTGCAATTTCTTAGAGAAGTCAAGGGAAACTTCTTATTACACCTCTCCCACCCCCTGCCTAGGAGGACCGTGCTGAGTAGCCAGTATTTTCTATGCTCTGAAAGTGTGCATGTGCCACACTTTCTCCTGTGTATGGAAGTAAATATTTGTGCATTTCTGGAGGTTAATTCAAGAGATAAGATAGCTAAGAACCTTCTTTGATCAGAACCAAAAAATTTTTTCGTAACTCAATTACCATGGAATCACTTCTTCATAAATGTACATGTCTGCTTGACCACTCAATAAATATGTATGATATTTCAGGGCTCAACATTTCTAATCTGAATTGGATTTATACATAAAAGATATAATTTAGAAAAATATTTAGAGATCTCAAAACAGCTTTGATGAGGCCACCTCCTGGCATAACCTGGTGAGAAGATCTGTTGATTCACTGTGGAGTGAACCTGGAGAGAATTCTAAAGCAACTATGCAAAGCTTATGGAAGCATTCCTAGGAGCCAACCGAACATGAAGAAATAACTACTCAGGACCTGCTATGAGTATTTGGTAAGAAAGGCAAGATTGTGGTATTTGAGGCAAAGCCACTTTCTCCTCAACATTTCCAGCTCAGGAAAACTCAACACCAGACTGCTACAAGAACACAGGGCTTCCCAATCAGGGGATGCTCTTCCCAGAAGGAGCAGCACACTGGCATGCATCATCTTCCACCTAGCTGCCTGTTACTAGGTCTAGCCCCAGGTGAATACAGTCAAGAGGTGGTGACTGCTTTCTTCTTGGCAACCACGCGTTTTGGAATTAAGGCTCTCATTGGAATTTGCAATGTTGAAAATACTGCAGCCCCTACCCACAGATCATGAGGTCAAGGTTACAGGCCCGGGAAGGTCAGCTTAAATGAAATACTGTGCCCACTTCCACTGAGTATTCCGTGCCTATGAGTGTCACACATACAAGGGTTTGTCATTGTCCCTAATTCCAGTGCAGAGCTCGGACACAGAAATTGCCTTAAAGTAGGATAAGCAGGTCGTAAAATAGTTAATAATTTCTTCCCAAACACTTTTTTAACAGAATTTGGAAAAGTTAACTCTCAGGAGTTCCCAAGAGCAAGGGTGATATTAATAAGTGGTAATTAGAAGGAGTTTGCAGACCGGTGGTCAGCTAGTGTGCAGGAGAGACCCAAGAAATCAGATAACTGAGAAGACCCCATCTTTGGTCAGAACAAATTTCAAACACTGACTTCAAAATCCATTTCATCATATATTTGCATAAGTCAGAAAAGTATTTGCATAGTTCATAGGTATCCATTTGTTCCATCTTATTTCTTAGCTTAAGAAACTTTCTGCACTTAAGTATTTTTATGCTGAAATTAATGACTGCTCTAATCAATCTCTGCTTTGAAAGTGAAGTACCACTAATCATTGGCAGGAGAGCGAGGACATAGAATCAAAAGGATAAATCACTTTCCCTGTAGGTATAAACATTCTTTTATTGTTCCACTGTTATAAATGATCTAGATAAAAGAAAATATTTCTTATTAAAATAGGAAACTATTGGACTTATTATTACAGTTAGACCAGTCGCATGCAACTTACATATGCTCACTGAAGCACTATTAAGTAAACCAAACATTTCTGGACTTTCATGAAGTGCAACCTATTTTGACTGAATTAATAAGTTGATTCTGATTTTAGTAAATTACTGTTCCCCCACTTCACAAAAAATCTCCAGTGTAATATTTCAGGCAATTCTCACATGTGTAATGCCACTATTCCTTTTATCTATATTCTTTTCTCCGTTGTACCATGGTCCCTGGTTTTTTTTTCTTTGCAGGGAAGGGGTATAGGGGGGTGGATTTATAATGACTACAATGGAATAATGTTTAATGGCCTCAAATATGATAGAGTAAAACCCCTGAAAGCCAGAACATGTGCAAAACAGAGAAGGAAAATTGAAATGTGTTTTCCTCTAAGATAAATGACAGAAAAGTTGTAGGACTGCATTCTATCAAAAGCAAAAGCTTGTGAGACTCAGAAAATCAAGGGATTTTCATGGATTTGCAGAACCTACAGGTTACACTGTAATAAAAGTACATCTCTATGCCTACACCCTTAAAAATAATTCGTTGGGTGGATATAAACCAGAATGAGAGTGGAAGAATTTGAGTAGGAGTTTTTTTTCTATACGTAGATGTAATTAATTTAACTAGGCGACTACTGAGCCTTATCCTTCCAAGAAAGCTATTTGACTCTTTCCTTAAACTTATAATATTACTTTAAAACACCATTAAGTTACTATTGTGTTGAATAAGCATTTGTATTGCTACAAATATAGAAGTGGTAGTAAAATATGTAATTAATATTTAGAATTGAGAAAAAGAAATGGAGTTGAAGATAAAACCTTGTAATTCTATTTTTTTCCTTCTTGGACTTTGCATTTCTGTGACCAATGCTTGGCTAAACTGAGTTAATTTCTATTTTGCACTTTGCATTTTATGTGCAAACATTAACAGCTGATGCCCAGACTAATTCACATGAGGGTATTTGACCTATTCACAAACAATGCAATAAAAGTTCAGTATAAATGAAATATCCTCCTTTTGCATTTATAAAATAACACAAAAGCTAAAATTAAATGAAAAATACATTATATGACCAAACACTGTTGTCAAACTACATATATATGTAAAAGCACATGCATGTTATACATATACATATAGACACATATACTCTATAAGATCATTTACAAACCTAGAAAAATTTAAATTAGAAATGAGTAAAATTATTCTGAAAATCTCAAACCTGAATATGAAGCGTCAAATAAATCTAAAAATAAGATTAAAAGGGTAAGGAAATATAATATTGTATGTATAAAATTAAGTAAATTTCCTTACAAATTTCTCCATTATTTTATTTTTAATGTAATATATAATAACTTTGGAATGTAATATGTATTAAGACATTGCAAATGTGTGATGTTTATTGTCCAAATCAGTGTTTATTTTCTGTATTACTCTTTTTTTTTTGGTTCTTTTTATGCACTAATTCTGAGGATGGGGAGACTTTGGCTTGCTCACTTTGGAAATGTAATCAGGAGAGACAAATCCATGGAAAATGACATCATTCTGGAAAGAGGGCAAGCCAAAGAAAGAACCATGGTGAATAGTTTCGATTGACACAGCAGAACTCGGAGAAGTCGTTTGAGAATGGCATAGAGCTGAGTAACATTTTATTCTATTCTTGTAGGGTCCACGTGAGTCCATTTTCCCTTACAAACACTTAATTGTGCTACTGTGAAATCTGCACATGCATCACAAAGCAATCTTTCAAATAGAACAAAAGAATACTGTGTGCTTGAAAATCAAGAAAGATGTATGTCACGGTTGTATCCTTCCATCATACCTATTTACTGTTTATACCGAGCAAAGGATCAGGGAATGTAGACTGATGAAGCTGAATTCTGCATACGCAATGGTAGAAAGTCTTTAAGAACTGGTTATTTGCAGATGATTCACCCTTGCTTGCTGAAGGTGAAGATGATGTGAAGCACTTACTGATGAAGAGCAAAGCCTCTTATCAGGATCACAACTCATCATAAATCAAATACAAATCCTTCTAAGTGGAAAAGTAACATCATGATAAATGAAGAAAATATTGAAATGTTCAAGCATTTTATTTTATTTGGAGTCGCAATCAATGTCTATAAATGCAGCGATCGAGACTGCAGGGGCAGTGAATAATTCAATGTGTCTCTTCTTGCCAACATCTCTAACTGCTATCAAAAGACCTTTTCCTACCTATGTCTGTAAGAAGGTGGACGGTGATAGTTGTAGGATTTACCTGCGAGTCATTGTAAACAGAATTCCATAGAGTGGTGTCCTGAAGGTTTACAAAATAAGCCGTCAGAGAATCAGGAGGAGGGAACTCCTTACTATTAAGAGGCAAGAGTTGAGCATGTCTACTGGACCCAATATGCCTGTGCAATGAGCCTCCTCGATCCCAAGACAGCTGTGTCATCAGCAGAGCAGCAGTAGCAGAACTAGGAACCTAAACATGAAGCAGAGTGGTGGACTCACAGCCCATGGCCCAAGTAAAGTGCAGTGTTTTACTGACTTGTAGAATAGCATACCACGAGGCACTTCATTGGAGGAGCTGGGTTTGATGTCCTATAGAGAGGAGTTGAGTGAATTCTAGATGAAACTTTTGCTACTAAGGAGTTAGAGGTGAATGCCTTTGGGTTGAGGTTCACTACAGAGTGATATACGTTTTGTACATTATTAGCCACCCTGAAGAAATTTTGTAAAGTATCTTGATAAACAGCTCTATACTGAGGATTTTTCACTTGCATTATAATTAGTTAAATTCCTTCATAACTCTTCTAATCATGAGTCTTGTTCTTAAGTTCTGTATAGCCATTGAAATACATATTAGAATATAGAGATAAAGTAGAGAAAAATAGTGAAGACAACACAGAAACATTAAATGATGCATTTAACTTTTTAGAAGATTATAAAGAAAAGATGTCACTTTAATTACTAAGGTGAGCCAGAACCTTCATTTACTTCATATGCCTTTAAAATATGCATAATAGAAAAGAATAATGAAGAATAAATGATGTCTTTGAATAATGGTGTTAGGGCCATATCTGGACTTTCAGAAAATGGAAACAACTTTTTTGGGTAAAATATATAGCTCGTTCGAAATTAGGATAATGATACTTCACTTCACATACTTCAGGCATGTAGTCAGAAGGAACCCATTTTAACTCCTGGAAAAGGACATAATTCTTGGTAAACTAGAAAGTCAGGTAAAGATAAAAATCTTCTAAGGGATGGATTGACACAGAGTTTGCAAGAATAAATTCAAGCATAGCAACGATTGTGCATGACTATGCAGTGTTTTGCTCCGTTGTGCAAAAGATCTATATGACTTGCAATTAACTCCATGAAACTTAACATTAAAGCATCAGGACCAACTTGATAGCATTAGCAATAACAAAAACACAACTTCTTTTGAAAATAGGTGAACTCCTATTAACTTTGGGAATTTAAATTACTCTTTAAGGAGACCCAAAGTAGCAAAAGATATCTTTAACAAATCTCAAGAAACAGTTGTTTTATTTATAAACATGTTATAACTTTAAGAAATTTTATGAAACAATGTAATAATTATCAGTTATATCATTGAATACATACATTTATTATGGAAAATAAATTGTACACACTAAAGTTCATCATTTGTTACTAACTTATTTTGTCAATTATATTAAATCAAGGGAACTAACTTTATTGGGTATTTGAAAACTAATCATTGTATTTAAATACTGTGGAAAGAAATGACTGCAAATGAAATATTAGCACAAATTATCAAGTGACACAGACAGGTTAAACTACTCAGATGTAAGAGTTCTTACTTGTGTCTGGTATTCCTTCTTATTTTTCTAGTTCTCAATGTAGAGTTCCTGAGCTGAAAAGCACAGTCTCTGAAGTCTTCATCCATAAATTGGAGAGACAGTCTGCAAATAATTTGAGAGAGTGTGGGTAAAAGTACTAACACATGGCTATCATTAAAAGTGTATATATTCGCGTCTAAATTTATTGTCCATCAAGATGTTTACAATCTGTAGTTGTTTCTGAAGACCAATGTCCCGGAAGTGTACTGGCTTTGTCAAAGGCTAACAAGCTTCAGATGACTGATGGACACATGTCAGAAAACCTTTATTCAAAATTCATAGTTTATTATATGCTATAAAAAGCTCTCATAGTTTGTTTTTTTTTTGTCACCTGCTTTATAATTAATTTAAATAAGAAGCCCTTAATGGTGAAAAAGGGTTCTCTTTAATTTGATGTTAGGCTTATATAAGATGGATAATATTTACATGTTTATGGATTTTCTACTGGGAACTGTGTTTCTGTTAATATGAGCTCTACTTTTAATATTATTTTATTGGATAATTTTGAAATAAGAAAATAGGTCATAAGTACAATAATGACCTATGGTATACTCTTTCTTAAGAGCACTAATGTACAAAAGAATGGCTGTGGAAAATATCAAAGTATGTCAAGTGGGATTTAAGGAGACAATAAACATAAAATGGAGATAAGTGTTTGCATTTTAATTGACTAATATTTTAAGTCTACTTGACCCATCTGATGATTCATTTAGTTGATATTGATAGGTGCAATTGGTTGGTTTTGACTTGTCACTCATGTAACTTAATATTGTTATTTATATTTTTGTGAATTGAAATCTTTTTCACTTTGTATCATCCCTCTTTATGCCTGATAAAGAAACAACAACAAACGTTTCTGGTCCTGTACCATTTATAAAATTATTGTGCTTTAATCCATTGTTGTGTCCATCCCTATCACTGAAGTTTCCCTTACTTTCCATGACCCTTTCTGTGACCAATCACAGTGCCATTTAAAAAAATTAGTCTAATAATTAGTCTCCCACGATGCCCAAAGTAAGCCAGCTGAACTCTTGCCATCCTCACGTTTAAGGTTCACTCTTGCATTTTTCTAATACAATACATAATATAATCAATATCCTTTGCAAGAACTATAATTCAAGTGCATCCATTCTTCCGCATTGCTTTTTTTATTGTCCACTATTCATATACGTTTGACATCATTGAGGGAGCACGCTTTATGTCAAGAATACCTTAGTTATGAAAGTCTCGTCTTTTGTTTTGAAAACTTTAATAAGCTGTGTTGCAGAAGACTTTCCCAACACAATGTATCATTTCATTTCTGGACCACTGCTCCACAGAGGCTGATATTTTTAACTCATCTAAAGTAAAAGTAGTGGCAGAGTCATTTTTTTCTCCATTTACTGTGATACTGGTTATTGGCCCACTTGTGATCTTTTTTGTTTTCTTCACATTGGGGCATAATTCATACTGCAGATTGTAGCCTTTTATCATTAAGTGCTTTCATCATTGAGCACTTTTAGCCATTTCCATTTTCAGCAAGCAACAAAAGAAGGATCTTCCATTTCCATATCACCGGTTATTGATACAAAGTTCTTCAATCTATTTACACTTGTATAAGTCAACTTCTCTGATTATTAGTTAACCGGTGTTATGTAAGTAAGGCAAAAAAACCCCACAATGCAGCCTTACTATCTAGCCTTTCCTTTCATGCAAAATGCCTTTGCTATGTTTAAATACTGCCTGTGGATATAAGTTTAGCTTCACCATGAGCGTAATTAAATTAAGAACCTTAAGATGATTTATTCCAAATTATTATTTTAGTCATCAAGATTTTTTTCAAAAGGTTCCAAATGTTTCACTTTTACAAAAGCTAAAACACAAATGCCTTTATAAAATGAAATTTTATGATGTTTTCAGCACTTTAGACAGCTCATTAGGTTTTTATTTTAACAATTTCTGTATAACTTATCCAGTGACTGGTTACATTTTCTTTCAACACCCCCACCCCACAAAAAAAGCAGAAAATATTTTAAAAAAGAACAAAGTAAAAACACATTAATAGAACACATAATAAAATGTTGATGTTTAACATAGTATATCTAAACTATTTCCTTCTGTACATACTCTGTCTGTGGTCAGGGGTTATCATATGCCCAGTCAGCGGTCTGAGAGGATTCAATGGAGACTTCTTCTTCATGGGCTCTCTGCAAATAGGCTTGGGGATTTTACTGTCCTCAATAGCCTTCTGCAAACGGGTGATCAGAGGGCAATGTTTAGAGCTTAAATTCTGATTTTGTGATTTTCAGTTTGTCACTTCACTCAGAAGCCTGCTTGTCTTCAGAGACATTTTAAGTCCTTAGATGTACCTCTTTTGATAACTGATTTCTTCACTGCAATTTACTATAGCATCCTTCTCTTCAGTGATCCTTTCATGAAGGTAAGTATTGAGTGGGGAGCATTGAGTGGGACCGCATTATAAGACCTGTTTATTCTTATGTTAGGGCTTTCAGTTCATACATTCTTATCTAAGGAAAACCTGAATGTTTGGTTCCATTATCTTTCAAATCACTTAAACTGTAACAAAAAGTTAGTTTTATATGTCCACCGATTGATGCCAGTTTTAGAAGACATCTAATTTTCTTTGTAGATCCAAATTTCTCCTTCATATTATATTTCTTTTGCCTGAAGACCTTGACTTATTATAGCATTTAGTGTAATTATGTCCAATAAGTTCAGCTTTCAGGTGTTAGAAAAAATATTTATTCTACATCTTTTACAGATAGTATATAATTCTAGGCTGCTAGCTTTGTGGATTATTGTGCTATTCCCATTTAAGAATTTTTAGAATTCTACCCTATTTTGTCTTGATGGTATAGCTTCTGTTGAGAAGTCTGTTTTTTGTATCTTTCATCTAAAATATAATAGCAGATTTCTATGCTCTGGAAAGCAATATATGCTCATATGTTGCTCAAATACCAGTTTGTGAGGGCAATTGCTTGGTTTATCTTGTTTAATATTTGTGCTTCTGGGATACTTGGTTTTGCTTCTTTCTATAATAAAAATCAAAACAATTTTTGTCATTATCTCTTCACATGCGTATTTACTCACAATCATAAGGTCATATTTCTGAGATTCAAATTAAGCTAGGCTATTTAATATTGGCCCATATCTCATAGCACACTGTTCTCTTTTCTTTGTTGCTTGGTTTTTATTTAATATTTGGTTTGATTTGAACATTGTTTATTGCCCCATTTCCAACATCATTGAGTTAATTCAAGTCATTTTAATGTCATGCTTTATCTATGTTATATTTTAACTTATATGTATTCTTAATTATTCTATAAGACTGACAATTATTCTTCTTGTCTTTCAGCTAAAGTTAATCATTTACATCTTGCTCACCTTCTCCACTACAAATGTTAACTTATTTCTTACAGTTATTGTTTTATTTAACTTATAGTCCCAATTTACTGCCTTTTATATCTAGCTCTTTTGGTTGCTTAGTTTCTGGGAAGTTTAGTTTGTTGTTCTTTCTTGTATTTCAATTTATTTTAGAATTTTAGATTTGAATCACTAGACTTAGTCAACACATATTTTAAAAAGGTCCTATCAAAATAGGGGCTTCTGAGGGGATCTATTGGGCCAGTTAAATTCAGCACAGGTGATGAAGACTGTATTTCGGAATTCTAAAGGTGTCCCGTCCAGTGGGACATCAACAACGTGGACCTGAAAGACGGACTGGGAATGAAGATGGGCAAGGGCACGGAGAGATGGAGGCAAGACAGGAATCTGATCAAGCCTCATTTTATTGAGTTGAGAGCAGAGGTTTAAATAGCCAGTGAGGGACTGGCACCATTATGTCACATGTAAAATAAGTACAGCTGAGGTAGCCAATAGTGGTGCATCTTCAAACAAGGAAGGAATGGCAGGCAACTGATCAAACAGGTAAGTATGCTAAGGAAGCATTCCTGGTGAGCCTGGGGGGAGATGCCCTCAGTCATGTATTGACCAATGAGCATAGCAGCTGCTAGTGAAAGAGCACCAATTCTAGCAAGGGTCAGGGCAGCCACCCTCTGGTGGGAATTGAGACAAAGGGCAGTAAAACCTCAGGGCAATTTGTATGGCAGGAAACCGAGAGTAAATTCATGGCTTAAATCCAGGGTAGGGAGACATGCAGTTCCCTACATAAAGGGGAGAATAGATTTTCTTAAGGAACGTTAGATCATCATGGTAAATTATTATAAACAAATTTTAGGAGAATTGAAAACTGCTTTGGTGAGAAAATGTACAGCAATTCTTCAAGGGTTCTCCTGTGAAGATTGCATTGGGAAACTTAATTCCGTTCATCCTCTTGTCTTGATCATGATTCTCCAGCCTTCTTTTTGTCACGCAATTCAAATAGTGTGAAAATGGAACACACATTGAGTCCTTCAAATTGTCAAGACAGCTATTTGGATGCGCTAGACTTTGAAGGGGCAGAATTTTTGAGAGAAAGGTTGTTGTTATTGTGAGGAGCTGTCCAGGTGGTCCTGACTCATCGGCAGCCCACACACCACAGAAAAGAGCTCTCACTGCTGGTCCTGGGCCGTCCTCAGAGCTGCTATTATATTTAAGCCCAGTTTTTTCAGTCAGTGTCAATCCGTCTTCTTGATGATGTCCTTTTTCAAAGGATAGTTCTTTCCTGATAACTTGTCCAAACATGTGAGACAAAGTGTCAGTATCTTTGCCTCTATGGAGCATTTCAGTTACACTGCATCCAAGATGGGTTTGTTTGTTATTCGGGCAGTTCACAGCACTATCAATATTTTTTGCCAACACAATAACTCAAAAGAATCAATTCTCCTACAGGTTTCTGTACTCATTCCAGCTCTCGCATACAGATGAGGCAACTGAAAATATCATGGCTGTGTCAGGCACAGCTTTGACCTCAAAGTGCCATCTTTGGTCCTTCATGCTTTAAAAAGCTATAAATCTAGATGAGGGGCAGGTTAAGAAATAATAACTTCATATTTTTAAAATTTGTCTCATAAAGGTCTCAATTAATTTTAGCAGTACTTTGTTATTCACTCATTTATAAGTCATCCTTTTCATGCCAACAAAGGTTAGGTTAAGTAGTGCTCATACCCGGAAATCGGCATTTTGTTTTGCTAATTCTTTAGTGTGCATGCAGATTTAAGTCATCACAATCAGAAAATTATAACATTTCAGATATTTTCATTGCTGTGACTTCTCTAAATTTATAAACAAATAAAAGTTCACAACCACTCTGTTGCCGTTAAGTTTATTAAATCCATGGCAACGCTGTGTGGACAGAGTAAAACTCAGAGAGCTTGAAGGCTGTTCCCACAGGAGCAGGTTTCCAAATGGCCTTCCCACTCTTTAAACACACTTCTAGTCCATTGCCATTAAACTGATTCCATCTCATAGGACCCCTGCAGGACAGAGTAAAACCGATCCACATAGTTTCAGAGATCATAAATCTTGATGAGAGCAGACAGCATCATCTTTCTCTCCTAGAGTGTCTGTTGGCTTTGAACTTCCAACTTTATTAGTATCCTAATTCTTAAACCACCATGTCATTGGTGCTCATTAGCATGCTTTTAGCTGGATTTAAGTCAGTCATCTATTGGTTAGTAATGAAGCCCGCAACCATTTGCTTTTTCAGGGTACAATAAATTCCAAATCTTCTATTATTATGTTTTCATTTGATTAAACTCTGATTTTTACTAAGTATTTCTCCACACTCAGTTGTGTTCTTCTTGCACCTAAACTCTGGTAAGGTATCTCTCTCCAGACCTTCACTCCTCCTCCAGAGACCAGCATCTGCTAATTTCTGCTGGGTTCTCATTAGCCTTTTAAGTGCTGGTCTTTTGTTATTGTTAGGCATCAGTTTTCAGCAGGCGATGTTTCCCTTCATTTTAAACACTCCACTCACTGCCATCGAGTCGATGCCAACTCATAGAGACGCCGCTATGGACTGCTCGCACTGTAAATGTTGACCCCTTTCTCCCACAGAGCAGATAATCATTCCAAACTGTGGACCTTGTGGATCATGGTCCAAATGTAACCTCTAAACTATCAGGCTCCTGTTCTTTTTCTTGGAATGGGGACTTCTCAGCCCTTGCTCTCCATTTCCCCCAGTTTTAGAAAGTCCTTAGTGACCTATTTCCTTTTTCCTGGCTGCGAGGGGTGGCCTTGTCAGTGAAGAGGCTTCCTTGTAGATTATCATTTGCCTGCTTTTGTCTTTAGGAAGATAGAGGAGAAGGTCTGTGACGTGGTACTTGATGCTTTTGCTTCAGCAGTTGCTATCTTGCTTGAGGCTGGCCCCATATGGAAATTTCCCTTCAAACCCTGATTGGTCACCTATCTTTCTTAGTTATACAGAGGTCTATAGAGAAGAGCAGATTGTAGGTTTGCATTACACTAGTGCATGAAATTTATAAAATTTCTGTTTTTCACCATCAAACTCTGTTTTTCACCACTGACTAAATCATTTACCTTAAATTCTTCTCACTCCTTTTTTTGGTGACATTTGAAGTAAGTTACATATATGTTATGGCTAGAATGAACATAAAGTTACCTAGTTCTTCGTAAACAGATAGGGACATTACAATGAAATCTGGGCTTCTCAACATTACAGTGAAAAGTGGCTTAACATTTACATAGAGCTCTACTTATGGCTACCAAAGGTGATTCAGGGGTTAATTGTTTGAATGCTAACAAAATTGTAGCTGCCTCTTAGGGTGGGAACAGCTCTTTCAGTTTGTTTGCTTCTGTACAAAGTGTCAGGTTTCTTCCATAAAAATTAAATTCATGGAAACCTTATAGGGGCACTTCTACCCTGTGCTATAGGATCACTGCATGCTGGCATCAACTCAATAGCAGTTTACATATTGTTTTATGTCATAGTTACGTAAGCCCCCTGTTCCTTCCATCCTCTCCTTGAAATGTTATGCATTAAAAGCAAACCAACCAACAAACACAACACCAAAAGGAGACAAATTTTGGAGATGGACATAAAAAAAATTTTGTCCTGGGGTAAGGAAAAAATTAATGTAGAAGAGAAAGTGCAGAGAGGGGGACTTAAAATACTATTCTTTACCTACATTACTATGCAAAATTTGAAAAACTAAAGCAGCTTGAGATAAATAAAAATAGCTAACCCTTTACCTAGTGATGGTTTAAAAGCCTTTTTTTTTTTGCCTAAATTAAACAGAACAGTGAAAAACAAGTCATCTTTGCTTCATTTACTCTCATGGTGATAAACTGTACTTTCAAAGGGGGAAAACTTACTGAAAAAAATGTAATGTCTTTCAACTGAACAAATTATTTTCATTTTTATTATTCATTACTTGTAGCTACCAAATACTTAGAATATTTACATCTGTAATTCCCAAACACTTATCTTAGCATATTTTAAAAGAAAACTAAAATTCTTTTTTTTAAACATTTTATTAGGGGCTCATACAACTCTTATCACAATCCACACATATACATACATCAATTGTATAAAGCACATCTGTAAATTCTTTGCCCTAATCATTTTCAAAGCATTTGCTCTCCACTTAAGCTCTTTGCAACAGGTCCTCTTTTTTTGCCCCTCCCTCCCCTCTCCCCTCTCCCTCTTGAGCCCTTGATAATTTATAGATTGTAATTTTGTCATATCTTGCCCTATCCGGAGTCTCCCTTCACCCCCTTCTCTGCTGTCCGTCTCCCAGGGAGGAGGTCACATGTAGATCCTTGTAATTGGTTCCCCCTTTCCAACCCACTCACCCTCGACTCTCCCAGTATCACCCCTCACACCTCTGGTCCTGAAGGTATCATCGACCCTGAATTCCCTGTGTCTCCAGCTCCTATATGCACCAGTGTACAACCTCTGCTCTATCCAGTCTTGCAAGGTAGAATTCAGATCATGGTAGTTGGAGGGAGGAAGCATCTAGGATCTGGGGGAAAGCTGTATTCTTCATCGGTAATTCATCACACCCTGACTGACTCATCTCCTCCCCTAAACCCCTCTGTGAGGGGATCTCCAGTGGCCAACAAATGGACTTTAGGTCTCCATTATGAACTTTCCCCTTTGTTCACTATGGTGTGTGTGTGTGTGTGTGTGTGTGTGTATGATGCCTTATACCTGGTCCCTTTGGCACCTCATGATCGCACAGGCTGGTGTGCTTCTTCCATGTGGGCTTTGTTGCTTCTGAGCTAGATGGCTGCTTGTTTATCTTCAAGCCATTAAGACCCCAGATACTATCTCTTTTGATAGCCGGGCACCATCAGCTTTCTTCACCACATTTACTTGTTCACCCGCTTTGGTTTCAGCAGTTGTGTCGGGAGGGTGAGCATCGTAGAGTGCCAATTTAATAGAAGAAAGTATTCATCCATTGAGGGAGTGTTTGAGTAGAGGCCCAAAGTCCTTCCGCCACCTTAATACTAAGCCTATAAATATAGACACATATCTGTTTCCCCATCCTCATATATATATTTGCATGTACATGTCTTTGTCTAGACCTCCATAAATGCCCTCTGACTCCTAGCTCCTTCCTTCATCTCCATTGACCTTCCTCCTGCCCCACTACCATGCTCCATCCCCACCTGGGTTACAGCTATTGGCCTGGTAGGGAATGATCAAGGGTAAGGTTACGTAAAGAAAACTAAAATTCTTCTTTACTTCTTTAAAATACAAAAATTCATTAGAAAAGAAAAGGGAAGCATGAAAGTTATTTTTTAAATATTCTGACAAAAAATAGACATCTTCCTTACTAATTGTGAACAAAGAAGCTGTTTCTCATTTTCCTATTTAAAAAACCAAGGGAAATGTACTGTTAGTCTTTTTTATTTACTATGACTTATTTTCTTTAACTATTTTGTTAATTAGTGTGAATGCAACCTGTTACAACATTCATGTTGTATTTACATCATTCATTAACAGCTAAAAGTTGGCCATTAATATGTAAGAAATGGATACAGTACATATATTTCTTTAAAATTTACTTACCTAAAATTTTGCAGTAGAAGTATATTTAACTCTTTTCCACTTCCTCAAACACAAATCAGAAATTTTAAGATTTGAGAGTTTTCAAATTTTCCTTTCTAGTGATAATTTTAAATCGAAGGGAAAGCATAATCAGTATTTCTTTTTCTTTTTATAAAAATCATTTTATTGGGGATTCTTACAACCCTTATCACAATCCATACATACATCCATTGTGTCAAGCACATTAATACATTTGTTGCCATCATCATTCTCAAAACATTTGCTTTCTGCTTGAGCCCTTGGTATCAGATCCTCATTTTCCCCTCTGTCCCCTCTCTCCCCTCCCTCATGATTCCTTGATAGTTTATAAATTATTTTTTGGTCATATCTTACAATGGCCAACATCTCCCTTCACCTAGTTTTCTGTTGTTCATCCTCCAGGGAGGAGGTTATATGTAATCAGTTGCTTCTTTCCACCCCACCCTCTCTCACCCTCCTGGTATCGCCACTCTTAGCACAGGTCCTAAAGGAATCATCTGTCCTAGATTCCCTGTGTTTCCAGTTTTTATCTGTGCCAGTATACATCCTCTGGTCTAGCCAGATTTGTAAGATAGAATTGGGATCCTGAGAGTGTGTGTGTATGTGGGTGGGGAGGGAAGAAAGCATTTAGGAACTACAGGAATGTCGTATGTTACATCGTTGCTACACTGAACCCTGGCTAGTTTGTCTCCTTCCTGTGACCCTTCTGTAAGGGGATGTCTAGTTGCCTACAGATGGGTCTTGGCTCCCCAGTCTGAACTCCCCCCATTCACATGATTTGATTTTTTTTCTCTTTGATGCCTGATAACTTATCCCTTCGACACCTCGTGATCACACATTTGGTGTGCTGCTTCCACGTGGGCTTTGTAGCTTTTGAGCTAGATGGCCACTTGTTTACCTGCAAACCTTTAAGACCCCAGATGCTATATCTTTTGATAGCTGGACACCATCAGATTTCTTCACCACATTTGCTTATGTACCCATTTGTCTTCAGTGATCCTATCAGGAAGGTTAGCACACAATGATATGATTTTTATGTTCTTTGATGCCTGATAACTGATCCCTTCAGCACCTCGTGATCAAACAGACTGGTGTGTTTCTTCCATGTGGGCTTTGTCACTTCTGAGTTAAATGGCTTCTTGTTTACCTATAAGTCTTTAAGACCCTAGACACTATATCTTTTGATAGCCAGGCTCCATCAGCTTTCTTCACCACATTTGCTTATGCACCCATTTGTCTTCAGCGATCCTGTCGGAAAGGTTAGCATCATGGAATGTCAGTTAAATAGAACAAAGTATTCTTGCATTGAGGGATTTCTTGAATGGAGGCCCAATGTCCATCGACTACCTTAATACTAAACCTATAAATATATGCACATAGATCTATTTCCCCATCCTCATATATAAATATATTTACATATATATATGCCTTTATTTAGACCTCTATAAATACCCTTTGCCTCCTACTTCTTTCCCCTATTTCCTTTGACTTTCCTCTTGTCCCACTATCTTGTTCAGCCTTCATTTGAGTTTCAGTAATTCCTCTCGGTTACATTACCCTTGATCATGCTCCACGAAGCCTCCTACACCCTCCTCACCACTGATTTGGATCACTTGTTGTTCCCTTGTCCCTGGGTTTGTTAACACCACTTCCTTTCCACCCACTTCTCCCTCTCCCATCTCCCCCCAGAACTGTAGATCCCATTGTTTTCTCCTCCAAATTGTTCATCCAGCCTATATTATTTAGACAGATTTGCAGAGATAATAACATGCACAAAAACAAGATAGAGAAGAACAAACAACAAAAGAAAAGAAAACATCAACAACCAAAAGCCAATGACAAAAAAAACATAACAATAAACCAAGAACAACAAAAAAGAAAAGCCTGTAGCTAGTTCAAGTACTATTGGCCTGTAGGAATATTTTCTAGTTGAGTCTGATGGGGTGCCAAGGCCTGGCCCCAGAGTCTCTTTTTGGTATTCCCTGGGGACTTCCTTGCTTTGCTCTTATCCCCTTGCTATTCTGTTGCTGGCACTCAGTGTGTTACCTCGGTGGGGGGGAAGGGGATCTGATGGGGTACAATTCCCACACTGTATCTCCAGTGTTGTCCCCTTTAGGGATATGGGTCAGTGAGGGTTGTCTTGTCTCATAGTGGGGCCAGCCATATGGTCTTCTCTGTGGATTGACTGCTCTGAGCGCGAATATTGTCCTCTGGCTTGGTAGGTCAGTGCTCCACTCTCTCTTCCTCCCCCTGCATTTGCTCCTGTGTTCTCTGATCAGACATGTCCCTCTCCCTGACCTGCAGATTCAGTGCTGTCATCTGCAATAAATTCTTCTGGAGGGAGGGGCAGGTGTCCACCTAGTTGGGATTAGGGTACCTCAGACCTCTAAACTGGTTCCCTGCTCCATGCCAGTATGTTAATTGGCATTTCTTAAGATAAAAAAATGCAGAGAAAATTTATTACTCTGAAGAGTTGCATTAGCAGGGTTCTATGGGTTAAAAAAGTGAGTAAAAAAGAATGATATAAGGAACATCACAAGATGATGGAATGAATACACAAAATCACTACCAGAAATTATAGGTCACTATTCAAACCATTTGATTAAAAACCACTGGCACTGAAGTGCCAGCTGCACAAAAGGTGTGAGAAAAAAGTAAGTCTCTGGGAATGGACAAAATATTAATTAAGATGCTCCAATAAATATAATGCTGAAGATGCTCATTCATTTAATATCGAGAAATTTGGAAGATAGCTATATGACTAAATGAAATTCACATTTATTCCTATTCCAAAGAAGGCCTTAAAATAATATGGAAATAATTGCACAACATTGTTAATACCATATATCAAACTAATGTTGCTGAAGTTAGTTCAAAACTAACTCCGGGACAACAGTAACCAGTATCATCCAGGAAGTCAAGCCCAATTCAGAAGAGACCATACAATGAAAGCTCAATGCTGAAGTCAAAGGGATCTTGGCCCAAAGCAGAGGATACCATACACACATCACATGAAATTTTGCGTTGACTTGCATAAGTCTATAGATTTTATTAGACCATTTCATATAGTGACAGTCCAGCAATAAATTCAAATTATTCTGATTTCATGTATTTCAAACCAGGCAAAAGTGATAGAGTGATTTACCATCTTATGGAATATTTCAAAGATTCATTTTTCAAGTTTTTGTCTGTATTTAACAGGAGGCCCAGTAGTGTAGTTTTTATGAGTAGGCTACAATCCACATGATCAGAAGTTCGAAACCACCAACAGACTTGGATTTCTACTCTCATAACAGTTCCAACCTTGGAAACATAAAGGGCTTACGTAATGTCATCCAGAATTGGAGTAACTGGATCTTGGAAAATGAGCAGGCTACTGAATAATTTGAATTTTGGGTTATTCAAAATTAAAGTACATTAATCTTTGCCTTGGCTATGAAGATACAATTATTTTTATTGCCAAATTTGTTTTTAATTTTTCACATTTTATTTATTTTTACAAAGCTAATATATTTTACCACTTATAAAATAATATCATATAACCATTGCTTTATATAATTTCATTCAACACTCTGGTTGTTAGAGAAAAAAGCAAGTATTTGTGACAGTTATAATTTATCTTTAAATTCATCCATGCAACCAACTTAATTTCAAAAATTTCAAAAATAATAACATTGAAATTAATTTTATTTTAGCAGTCCACATTCTGATCATATCAAGTTAGTGTTTTATCATTGCTACCACAATCAATTGCAAACACTTCCATCCATTTTTAACTCCATGATATAAGCTCCCCCTTATTCCCTCTACCTCCCCTGCCATAGCCCCCAGGAATGTTTATTCTAATTTTCTCTATAGATTCACATACCAATTTCATATATTGAGAAAGATATAAAAGCATAACAGAGTTGAGAAGGCTTCCAACAATGACAAAATACAAATGCGATAAACCCAAATATGAAAAAGTAAAAGCACAAAATATTAAAAACTAGATCATGCACAGAATGTATCAAAGGGGAAATCAAGTGACAAGGTTTTGACCCTTCAAGGCAGATTCATCATTTTTATCTGCTATGGTCATCGCTCCTATACTCTCTGACTGATTATCAGGTTATTCCCATCCTACGAGTATGGTTAGAAGGGAATCGCAGGAGGCTTATTTCTTATGTGGATCCTGCAAATATATTTTAGGCTTCCACTGTCATCGATTGCCTTCCATACACCAAAATCTCACAATTTAAGCTCTAATAGTATGCCCTCCTGTGGATTTGGATTTTATACTTTACAATTCTTAGATCATGGACATTGGAACATTTCTTCCATGTGGAGTTAGTTGATGTCTTACTAAGTGCATGTAACAGTGTGAAACATAAAAAGAAAGGAAGGAAGAAAGGAAGGAAGGAAGGAAGAAGGAAAGACGTGTGCCTGATTTGTGGCAGACAGAGGATTGATTTGCCACAGCAAAAATGCACCTGCTCACATAGCCATCTCAGTGCACCAGTTTTGGCAAAGAAATCCAGCATGCCTCTCTTGCCCCGCACACCTGACGCACCTAAGCTCGCTCTGTGCAACTTTGTTTGACTTGAAAGGACAGTGATTTGTTGATACAGAGGAGGTGAAGAAAAAAACGAGGGGGGTGCTGGCAGCTATCCAAACAGATGAATTTGAAAAATGTTTCCAAGAATGGAATTGCAGATTTGACAAATGTATTAAGTGTAATGGAGAGCGCTTTGAGGTGATAGGTTGTTTTTTTTTTTAAATTAAATACAGATTTTGAAATAAGATTCCTTTATATCTTGGTAGGGGTGTGGGGTACTGCCTCATGAAAAGTGGAGCTGATGAAGTGTGTTAGACCGGGTTGACTAGAGAAACAAATCCACTGACACTCAAAGATGTGCAAAAGGGAGCTTTATATCAAGAAGCAATTATATATCAAGAAAACATCCCAGCCCAGTCCAAATGAAGTCCATAAGTTTTATACTAGTCCATAAGTCCCTTTTCATACTCATGCAGTCAAAATCATTGGTACAGAATGAAGGACTATCACAGGTTGGTATATGCAAAGTCGTGTGGATCCAATGTTTGTGGATGCATCACAGGTCTCAGGCAGCTAGGCAGCAGGATCAGCTAGCAGGAATGTGAAGGCAGAGAGTCAAGGGGAGGTTCACCAGGACCTCCTTATGAGGAGGCCCCGCCCACAAGGAGCACCGTCCTTCAGGCTGTGACCTGACTGACAGGTTTAATACCACTCGTATATTTTTATATTTCATCAAGTTGAAATGCAATCATGTAACTAACACAAGAAGAGATATAGTAGTGCCAGTGGTCATTCAATAATAGATAAGTTGAGAGAGGGGCTGTATTAAGAATACTATTTTAAAAATATTAGTTTCCTATTTTTGTTAATATTTTATATCAATTACTATAGTTCATTTTAATTAATATTTTAACTAGTTCATATTTCCTTAAAATTATTTTTGGTTGTCCACAATTTTTTAGGGGAAAAGATTACATATGAGAACAGGGATAACTTTGTAAGGTGCCTTTGCATTTGAGAGAGATCATGTATTTTATAATTCTGCTGTATCTCAAAAATTGCCTAAAGCAATCCCAATGTAGTTAATATAAGGTATATAGTGAAAAGATAAAATCATGAGGAAATTTCATATTAATCATTTTCTGCAATTATAAGATGTATTAAGCTGTAAGGATGCTGTTTTGTTTTAGCATTTGAAGCCTTAAAATTATCATCAAATTAGTCCTGATAATAGCAGTTAATGGTTGTTTCTTGGAAGCTGTAATGACCCTGTTAGTCTGACTTACAGAGCTTAAAAAACATCTATTAAACAGATTTTGATTACTGGAGTTGCAAAATGTACAGAAGTATATAGATTGCTGCCATTAGAGAAAAATGTGGATACATGTAAGCACAGAAGATCATGCCCTGAATCACATCATTTCAAGGTAGGCATCAGTGCCCCGGTGCGGATGCCTTATTAAAGTTCTCTACAGAGCTTTTGATTTATATGAAAGTAACCCATATTTATATATTTCATGTGCTTCACCAATTTGTGTGAGATTTCATTTCTTCATCTATTTTGTACATTAGTTTCTGCAATTACTATAAAATACATTGCTTAAATAAAATCCCTATAAGGATTTGGGGAGTATATTTCAAAGAAGTTCAGTGAATTTAAATATGCAAACGATAGTGTCAGTGTTTCTGAAGTTCTGGTTTGCAGTTTCAGATACCCTACAGAGCAGTTCTACGCTGGCCTATCGGGCCACTGTAGCATTGTTATAAGTTGAATCTACTCATTAGAAGTGTACAGTAAGCAAACGTGTCCTATGTATGAATGAAAACACATGGAATCTTGAAATGTTCAACATGTTAGTTCTAGTTTCCAGGAAAGTTATGTCTATGGTATAAGTGATGTTGATAATAATTGTCCACATCATATAGTCATAATAAAATACATCCTTTATGGAACTGCGCTAGAACAATACATTTTTGTCTTCAAAGGCTTCTGCAGAGGGACATAACAATGCTCTTAATGTGGACTCTCCTTGTCTTAGATGACTCACGGTGACTTTACAAAGGACACGGTAGGTAATGTAAAGATGAATATGTCCAGTACATTTGTACAAGAAAAATTTCTAAAGGGACACAAATTGGTATTGTTATATATGAGCTATAAGTATCTTAAAATGCAACCACACAGTTTGTAGTTAGTTTGTGTAGAGATCCTTTCCAATACTTCAGGAAACTTTTGCAGCTGAAATAGAAATATGAACACTGCATGTAAATTATGTGAAGCATAATGTACAAATCAGGAATTGAAGGTGCATGAATGAAAGCATACTTGAGAAATATATATATTTCTGATGTTTAGTACAACTGATTATTGAATATTAACAAAAACATACAATCTTTCAGAATATGCAATTTTGGGTTTTTCCCCTCATCGGGTGTTGGCTCAAACAGTTTCTTATTTCTTTATAAATTTGGAAGAGATTAAGGATCTCTCTTGCATAGAATTTCTTAATCAATAATGTAGTTAGTGATTCAGAAACAGAAGAGAATCAATCTTCTACCTTGTGGAGAAGCCACTGCAGGATATGTCAGCTTATACTTGAAACATCAAAGATGCACTATGAGTAGGGACACCTTTTGAGAATTAACAGTATTTATCATAAAAATGTAATGCTAAATAACTGTATATGCTTATTCCAGTCATGCATATTTATTGACGTTTACTATAAAAGATGTTTTTTCTTTTCCACTTCCCCTAAAGTGTGTTTTTCTGGTAAACAATAACATAAATCAGATGCAGGTTTGATTCTAAACGAACGATTAAGCCAACACTAGGATGGGTTGGGAGTAGGAAGGGGTAGGAGGAAAAGGTCTCCTTCCTTAGACCAGCAGTTCTCAACCTGTGGGTTGTGACCCCTTTGGGGGTTGAACGACCCTTTCACAAGGATCACCTGATTCATAGAAAACGTACAGTTATGAAGTGGCAACCAAAATAATTTTTGGATGGGGGGGTCACCGTAATATGAGTAGCTGTACTAAAGGGTCACGGTATTAGGAAGGTAGAGAACCACTGCCAGTGAAGATCTCCGTTCTAGTCTTTGCTGTCCGACAAAACACCACTCCACCTTCTGTTAGACACATTGGTGATCTAAATGTTAATGTTCCCCTTTCTTACATATACTTAACACACTTCTTGGGTTAAAAAGATGCTGGTGTTAGCAGTTAACCTGTTTGAATGTGATGCAAAAGATTGATAGTCAGTCTGCTCATGGCAGCTGAGAAACAAGGTTTAATGATCTAATTCTACAAACTCAGCATTAAAACCCAAAGCAGCACCATTGGATAGCACACATGGGTCACCATAAGTCAGAATTAACTTCATAGAAACTGGTAGGTTGAAAATATATCAACTATATATGTAAACATATTTTAAAATCTGAAGTACTGTCAATTTCCAAAATAAACAAATTTATTTAGGTGTCCATCAGGAGAATGTTCATTCTGAGCAATGTTTATAAAGGGTCTCTAACTCCAGAATTGCATTTCTCATGAGGAAAATTTACTATAAAAATGGGGAGCTATTAATAATGAGTGCAAGAAGGAAATATTCCAAAATGGATTGCTGTAAAAATGGCACAGCTCTTCTTTTTTGTAATTTCATAAAGTTTTTTTTAACTTTTCTTTATTCATTCAATAATCTAGGACCTTGTTTAAAGCATTTAATGTATTATGTGTGAATTTTATGTCAACAAAACTGTTAAAATATAAAATATATATGCTATGAAACCTCTTCTTAGTATTCACAAAGATGTGACAAGTAGATTTTAGTATCCATATCTACCTGAGTATATCTGAAACAAAATAAATCTTAATAAAAAAGTATAAACTTGGAATATGCACTTTTTTCATAGCTCAGTGGTAAATTATTTCCGATTCCACCCCCAAAATTCATTGTTTATCTCATAATGTCCATATGTTAGAAGTGCAGGTACTGTCTAGACACGTCCTCTGTTCTGATTTCACATGGCTGCCGTCAATTTGTCTGGTGGAACTGTAGTTTAAGTCTGAAGATCAGTCTCCTTCCAAGCTTCTGCAGCAATTGGCAGGATCCATTTTCTTGTGGTTGTAGCACTGCGTCCCTAAGCTCCAAAACATCAACCTTTTTCATAAACATAAAGTTATATAATAATAGCAACAACAAACAACAAAACAAACTCACTGTCATTGAGTCAATGCTGACTCATAGGGACCACAAACGACAAAGTAGAAGTGTTCCTGTGAGTTTCCAAGATGAGGACTCCTGCCCGTCTTTTTTTCTGGGGAGTTACTGGTGGGCTTTAACTGCTGACCTTACAGTTAATGGCCCTGTATATAGCCCACGCCCCAGGACCCCTTTTGCCCTCTCCGTGGGTAGTTCATTAAATTGTTTGATGTCTTCAAGAATTTCACAGTTTCTAAAAGACCTCACCAGATTGGGTCAAATCCCACCCAACACAGTCTTTGTAAAAGTTTTTTAATTGTTCCTGGGAGATGTTGTCCACTTGATTTCAATTCATAGAAAACCTATGCATAACAGACAACACACTGCTTGTACCGTCTTGACACATTAAGTAAAACGTGATCCCAGTGCTGCAGTCAATGTCAATCCATCTTACGTAGGGTCTTCCTCTATTTTTCTGCTCTCCAATTTGATAAACATGATGTCCATCTCTGACACCTAGTCTCTCTTGATAACATGTCCAAAGTACTTGAGACAAAGTCTCACCAGCAGTGCAGTGACAGCAAACTGCTAGAAATACAATCCAGATTCACAAGTGGAAACAGAAATCAATGCTGATTTCAGCTGAGGCTTGACTGAAAGAAAAGACTATAAAGCAGATGCTTATCTCTGTTTTAGTGACTATGCAAAGACCTTCAACTGTGTGCCTCAAAAGAAAACCATAGATGGCATTGTGAAAATGGAAATTACAGTCCACTTTATTATTCTCAAACATAATGGTATGATATAAACAAAACCGAGATAGTTGTTTAAGCAGAACAAGAGTGTACCTTGTGGCTTAAAAAGCAAGAAAACGTGTACATTTAGATTGTATCATTTCATGATATTTATTCAATGCTTATGCAGAATAACTATTCTGAGAAGATGAGCTATGTTGAAAAACATCACATCAGGACTGGAGGAAGTACATAATGACTTGTTTAAAATGAACAAGACTTGAAGCACTTAAAATTGCAGATCAAAGACTGTTGCTTTTCATATGCATCAGATCTCAATATCATGTAGATGAATATCCTAACAACTTATATCATGATAAATGGATAAAAGATGAAGGCTGTTAAAGTATTCATTTTACTTGGATCCTCAATCATTGTACATGGAAGAAGCCATCAGAAATCAAATGATACACTGCATTGGGTAAATTTACAGCAAAATATATTAAAATGTCCTTTTAATATTTATTAAATTTTATTTAATTAATATTTATTAAATAAATTTAATATACTTAGGAATTTCCTTTCCTTAAAAAATTAAGGAAAAAAGCAAAATGTCACTTTGAAGATCAAGGTGAGTGGACCATGTATATTGACTCCACCATGACACGCCAAACCAGGAAGGCAACCTAAAGCGCGGAGGAATCCACACAGAGACTGGACTATATGCCGGCCCTAACCAGAATTAACCCGAACCCCACCATCGAAGGGAGTACCACAGAAAATGAAAATAGATCATCTGGTGTGGAAACGATATGACCTACCACACCACAGCCAGAAGGAAGCTGAAGCAATGGAAGGAACAAGAACAGAAGAGAGCACACCTGGGCCCACCAAGCTCAGAAGGCAATAGCCCAGCTCAAAGGGTCCAATGTACAGAGAGGACCATAGAGCTGGCCCCACGGCGAGATGTGATGTCCTGCACTGATCCATGACCCTACATGGGACAGCACCGGAGACACAATGTGGGATGTGCGACTGAGCTTACCCACCACACTGCGGCAGAACACTGGGGGCATGCAATGGAGCAGTGGGGCAAGGAGAGCAAAGAGGTCCTGAGGAAGTATAAAGGATGGACTTTGGAACCAGGACATGGCGACAACCCATCAGACTTGTCCAGAAAACACTCCTAAAGGTCAACAAAAAGACCTTGAACTACTAACAGGTTTTTTCTTTCTTTCTTTCTTTCTTCTTTCTTTCTTTCTTTTTGCTGTCTTTTTTTTTCTCTTCTTTAAAATTTTGTATGTCACTGGCTGTTTTGTTTGTTAGCTTGTCGGTGTTTCTCCTGTTGATATCATGTTCTTATGTGCCTCTTTGGTGCTGTCAAAGCCATCCGCATTTTTATGCACATATTACTATATCTGCAGTTCCGCCTAGATAAGACAGCCTGGACAAACAATGTGAGAAGAAAATAACGGGACCAACGGTCCTGGGGGGACATGAGAATGTGGGAGATAGGGGAAGGGAGGAGGTGTTGGCCACCCCAGGGACAAGGGAACAATGAGTGGTTCAAAACCGGTGGCAGGGAGGGGATGAGAGGACTAGTAGGGAGTGACCAAGGGCAAGGTAACTGAGAGGAATTACTGAAGCCAGAATGAAGGCTGAACATGGTAGTGGGACAGGAGGAAAGTGCAAGGAAATAGAGGAAAGGAGTAGGAGGCAAAGGGCATACATAGAAGCCTAATACAGACATGTACGTATGTAAATATATTTATGATTATGGGGGAAATAGACCTATGTGTATATATTTATAGGTTTATTAGTAGGGTAGCAGGTGGACATTGGGCCTCCTTGCTTGCATTCCCTCAATACAAAAGCACCTTGCTCAGATAAAGGATCATTGCATGATACCCACTTTTCCGACATGATTGCTGAAGACAGATGTGTGCATAAGCAAACGTGGTGAAGAAAGCTGATGGTGCCCAGCTATCAAAAGATATAGCATCTGGGGTCTTAAAGGATTGAAGACAAACAAGCTGCCATCTAGCTCAGAAGCAACGAAGCCCACAGAGGATCAGGTAGCAGACACCAAAGAACAAAAACCATCATTGTGTGATCACCTTCCCCATATAAATGCTGAAGACTAATGTGTGCATAAGTAAGTGTGGTGAAGAAGGCTGATGGTGCCTGGCTATTGAGAGATATAGTGTCTGGGGACTTAAAGGCTTGAAAGTAAACAAGCCCAGAGGCAACAAAGTCCACATGGAAGCAGTACACCAATATGTGTGATCCTGAAGGGCCGAGGGGACCAGGTTTCAAGTACCAAAGGCGGGGGGCAGAGGGAAGTCATATCACCATGAATGAGCAGAGTGCGTGATGGGGACCCAATGCCCATATGTAGGCAATGGGACATCCCTTTCAGAGGGGTAGTGGGGAACAGATGAGTCACTCAGGGTTTAGTGTAGCAATAATGTGGCTCACAACTTTCCTCTAGTTCTTAAATGCTTCCTCCCTCCAATTATCATGATCCCAATTCTACCTTGCAAACCTGGTTAGACCAGAGAATGCACAGTGGTACTGATGGGTTCTGGAAACATACGGAATCTAGGACAGATGAACCCCTCAGGACCAACAGTGAGAGTGCCGATACCAGGAGGGAAGGGGGGTAAAAAGGGGGAACTGATCACAGGGACCTACATATAACCTCCTCTGTGGGGGATGGGCAGCAGGAAAGTGGGTGAAGGGAGATGCTGGGCAGTGTAAGATAAGATAAAATAATAATTTATAAATTATTAAGGGTTCATGAGGGAAGGGGAAGCGGGGAGAGAGGGGGAAGGAACAAAGGAAAATGAGAAGCTGATTCCAGGAACCCAAGCGGAAGGCAAATTTTGAGAATGAGGAAGGCCATGAATGTATAAGTGTGCTTTACACAATTGATGTATGTATGGATTTGATAAGAGTTGTATGAGGCCCAATAAAATGATTTATTTTTTCCCTTTAAACTATTTATTAAATTTTATTTAATTAATATTTATTTATTTAATATTTATTAAATAGATGTAATGTATTAAGGAATTTCCTTTCCTTAAAAAAATTAAGGAAAAAAGCAAGATGTCACTTTGAAGGTCAAGGTGAGTCTATCCCACAGTATGAGATTTCCATTTGCCTTATATGCACATGAAAACTAGGTAATGTAAAGAAGAGTAAGAAAGAATTGATGCCTTGCAATTGTGGTGTTGGTGTCCCACACTCTTTTCAGGAAAAAAATTACCCTGCTACCCCTCTGGCAACTAAACCATATGTGTTATAGGCCATAATCCATGAGTATAGGTATTTGCTTTGCCACACATGTCACCCCATATTTTTCCAGCATCTCCTATCCAGGGAAATGGTATATCAATTTCAGAAAACAATATTAAGTGGATATCTTAAAGTGGAGAAAGGTCAATAATCATAGGAACATCAATGCCAAGGTCAACCTGAAGAATATTACATTTATGCTGGTGCATAAGCAAATGTGGTGAATATGGCAGATGGCGCCTGGCTATTAAAAGATAGTCTGGAGTCTTAAAGACTTGAAGTTACACAAGTTGCCATTCAGGAGAGAAGCAACAACCTCACATGGAAGAAGCACACCACCAGTGCAATCATGAGGAGTCATTGGGACTGGATAGTAGGCATCAGAAGATGCATAACAAACAAACAAAACATATTGTTGAGAATATAGGGGGTTGGAGCAGAGATCCAAAGCCCATTTGTAGGCAATAAACAATCCCACCACCGAGGGGCTTCAAGGAAGGGATGAATCAACCAGGGTGCAGTAAAGCATCAATGAAACACATTTTAGTCCTCTGGTTCCTTGAGACCTCCTCATCGCCCTCTACTGTGACGCCAGTGCTGCTTCTCAATTCAGACTAGACCAGAGCATGTCGACAAGTAGAGATAAGAGCTGGGAACTCACAATGCGCAGAATTCAGGAACAGGAGCAGGAATAGTGATCCCAGAAGGGTAGGCGGAAGAGGTGGTAAGGAAGGCAGAAAGGGGCAACCGATCGTAATGATCGACACATAACCATTCATCCCTCTCCAGGGAAAGAACAACAGAAAACATGGGAAAAGGGAGAAGGCAGTTAGTGTGAGATATGAAAATAACAATATTTTATAATATATCAAGGAGTTATGAGGGAAGGGGGAGGGAGGGAGAATAAAAGAGGAGCTGATACCAAGGGCTCAATAGAAAGTAAATGTCTAGAAAAAATGAAGGCCACATATGACAAACTCGCCTGATGCAAGTGGTGCATGGATGAGACAAGAGTTGTAAGAGTCTCCAATAAAATGATCTTTCAATAAAACAAACAAACAAAAAACAAATGCTGTGGTTATTCTGTTTTGGAAGAAGTACAGCAAAAATTCTCCTCCGAGAAAAGAAAAGGAAGATTTCATGTCGAGTATTTTGAACATATTCCCAGGAAGAACAAGTTCCTGGACAAGACTGTCACGCTTGGTGAAGTAGAAGGGCAGTAAAAGAGAGAGCTTTTCCTTGAAATAGGATCAACCAGTGCCTGCACAGGTGGGAGGAAATCCTGGGACGACAATCATGATGGAGCAGGACTGGCGAGTCTTCCGTTCTCGTGACTCCAACCACTCAGGTGAACCCCATAGCAGTGACAGTGACCAAAATATTTTAAGACATTTGTGAATTGTTCCTGTGTACAATTTTAATAACACATATGTATTTATATACTGTGTGCGTGTTGCACTGTGCATGTACAGAAAGTGGGTCATGAACTACTGTTCAGTAGAAGAGCTGAGTGGTTGTGGCTGCAACACATCGAAGACAGTTCAGGAATGCAGGCTTTGTTCTGAATGAATGGAAGCGTTGAACGCAGAAGCTGATTAGATACTCTGTATGGACTGTCCTTTGCATCGTTTCTTTTCATATGATATCTGATTGAATCATTTCATTCTGGTGACTATTTCTACTCAGATATCAACAGAAGAAAGTACTAAAACTAGACAAGCCAATATATTCTGTGTTAGAAACCTAGCACCAAGGTTTCATAGAGATTCACTTCTAAAGGTAGTAACAGCAGTGTATGTTAATTAGTTGGGCACTTCAATTATTAACAGTCGTCCTTTTTCATGTGTTATAACTAGTCACAGTGTCTGCTTTCTTTGGAAAACTGATAAAAACTTCTAACTTAAATTAGTCTTTAAGACAAATAAGGTTTAATTATGATAATTATTTTAACGTCACTGTTGTTCTTTATTTTTGTACTTGATTCTGGTACAGAGTTCACTGCCATAACAATGTCACTCAACAGGGTGGAAAACACTTCACACTGCATAAGAGTTTGGATAAAGTGAAATGAGTGGAAGAGAGAGGACAGCAAGCACTGTCGTCACAGGGTAGCGAGACTGTTTCTTTCTAGCAACGCTGAGCATCAAATTGTAAGTTCTGCCTCAGGCACATGTATATGGGTACAGAGTGCATAGGTTCCAAAATTATTTCAGGGAAAAAAACCCTCAGTACCCTTCTTGCAATTAAAATCACTTATATTGAAGTCTTTAAGCCAGGTTCGGTTTGCTTTTTCTGGCCCCGGGATTGTTCCAGCACCCCACCCAATGAGAATAGTATCTCTTACATTGGAAAACTTTAATAAGAGGATGTCTTAAAGTGGAGAAACGTGGAGATAGTCACAGGGCCATCAAGGACAAAGTCATCTTGAAAATATAAAATAATATTATACATTTTCAGACTTTATGAGTACCTTGAAGAAGAAAAGTGCAAATAGTTCTGAAGAAGATCAAAGTACCACTGTAAGAAGTGGTTGCCGTAGCCCAGCATACAAGCACCGTGCTTATTTAGGATGGATGTTTCTGTGCTCATACTACAGGGTTTCAAATACAGTGTGTTATACTTTCACTTATTTTTTTCTTTTAAAAAGTATATTCCATCTAGGATGTGACCCAGTCTCTTCTATATATTGAGACTTATATGGCGCATAATCTCATGGTGTTTAGAATCTAGAATATTGCTTCTAGAAATGCAGCACATAAAAGAATCGCCTGGAAAACTTACTGAAACCCAGTGGAGGAGCGCACACTCTGAGATTCCATTCCAGTAGGTTTGAGAGGCAACCCGAGAATCCGCATTTCCATCAAGTTGCTAGAACTATGTGGTTTATATACACGCCATGCTTTCATTAGAACTGATTTGTGTAGCAAGTTTATTATGAAGTGTGAAAATGCTTAAATTACATTCTATTTTTTAAATTGTAATTCTCAGAAGTCCCCATGGGCTTCTCCTTTCTAGTAATTTCTTTTAATTACTGTTTAACTGTTCTCTTCTCTGCCTACTTAAATCTGACATACTTTTCATTCTCCATTGATTTCCAATGAAACCCATTATTTCTACTAGTTCTCCACAGTCACCTCTGAGGTGTTGTTTGTTTGTTTGTTTGTGTCAACACCGGCAAGCCTATCATGTCCTTGGCACAGTAAATCTAGAGCTATCATTAATATAATTATCTTCCACTGAGAGTGCTTTAAAAACTGTATTATCTTATTACATTTGTAACCATGAAGAAAAGTCAGTATGTTTTTGAGAAACTTGGATATAAAACCATGCAAGGTAGGACTGCATGGAAAGCAAGATTTTGTAGGAAAAATAATGCCTTATCACCTAATTATGGGTGCCAGCAGCCTCTTGTAGGAGCACAGATAGTTTCATCTTTTAAATAAGTAAAATTTGCAGCAAAAGTACTCTGATTTGAGGGTGGAGCTAAAAATCATTAATAAAAACAAAAAGTACTGTGATATATTGATATATATGTAATCATTTTTGTTATCTCTGTGGTTTAGGCCTCTGTCCCAAGTGATATATTTGTAAGGATAAAGCTAAGCCATCTTTTTAAAAATTCCAATCAATGTGTTCTCTAGAACCAATAAATAGCCATAGTAACTAGTTTTCTCTAATAAAATGCAGATACTAATATTTCTCTCTTACCTACATATGAAAGAGAAAAATATTTCTATGTAATATACCACAGTTTCTGTGATTCTCATAAACCTACTCAATAACAAAAGAAGCACTAGAAACATTTATTAGTTCCTTGATCTCTCTGTTTGTGTCTAATTAACACTGATTTATGATGAAATAATGGAACGAGGATGTGCAAGACTCAGGAAGACTAACTATAGAACACACAATATTGTGGACTCCAGGTATATTAATAAAGTAAAAAATGCAAGTGTGTCAGAAGGAATTTAGAGAGGGGAAAACTGAGCAACAAAGAAATAGCTTGGTGGTTAATAAGTATTTTAAGATGCATACAAAAAGAAACAACCTTTCTATGAACTCTGTGGACATGCTCAGGAGCAATTTCCACTGAGTAAAACAGAATTGACTTTATGATCAAATCCCTGTCTAACATAATTTTTAAATTTCTCATCACCCTTTACCGGCACATATTTATGATAAATATATTTTTAAAGGCTTAGGCTTCTACTGTAGTTAAAATTTATTGATGACAGTTTTTTCTGTTGATACATATACTTTGAATCACTCAGAGCCTATGATCAATTTTTCTTAATGAATGAGAATAAATGTGTAATTAATGGGTTTTCAGGATAGGAGGTGGTGAATAAACCATCTGTAATGATAATTAAGCCTCCTGAATTTCTCATGAGTAGATAACATGATGCATTTTAATTATCTAATGAATAGTGATCAAGTGTGTTTTTTAAGTTCCATTTATACCATAATTTAATATTAATATAAGATGAGAATCTATGGTGAATATAAAGAAGAACTGATCAGATTAGTGTACCATTTCGTATAGTAAACTATTTGGCTCTTTTGAGAAGGCACTCACTCACATACAAACACACAAACTTTGAAATTACTAAAGTAACTTTTTCTTTTTAAAAAAAAAAACATTTTATTAGGGGCTCATACAATTCTTATCACTATACATACATCAATTGTATAAGGCACATCTGTACCTTCTTTTCCCTAATCATTTTCAAAGCATTTGCTCTCCAGTTAAGCCCTCTGCATCAGGTCCTCTTTTTACCCCCTCCCTCCCCGCTCCCCGTCCCTCATGAGCCCTTGATAATTTATAAATTATTATTATGTCATATCTTGCCCTGTCAGACGTCTTCCTTCACCCCCTTTTCTGTTGTCCGTCCCCCAGGGAGGAGGTCACATGTAGATCCTTGTAATCTGTTCCCCCTTTCCAACCCACTCACCCTCTACTCTCCCAGTATCGCACCTCACACCCCTGGTCCTGAAGGTATCATCCACCCTGGATTCCCTGTGCTTCCAGCTCCTATATGCACCAGTGTACAACCTCTGCTCTATCCCGACTTGCAAGTGTAACTTTTCTTGACTGCAAGATTTCTGCCTTAAAAGATGGCCATGTTAAAAAAAAAATCAAGCCATCTTTCGGACTCTCCCACACCAAAGATTAAATAAAAAGGAAACGTGCCCATCTTTTAGGCACTCTAAAACTCTGAGTAAGGGAGCACAGAAAGGCAGTTGGCAACTGAAATCAGGCAGGAAATGACAAGTGTATGAGTTGTTTGAATGAAAACTCTCTTCGACCACCCTCTCTGTCCCTCACTCCACCAGGCAGAGGTGTGCCATCTATGGGGCACTGGCCTCTGAGAGGGAGTGTTCTTCCCTAACCAGCAGTTTCTTGTTTGAGGAGAAACTGCATCAAGTTTCCACCCTAAAATCTACAAAGTCGACGTCCTCAGCATCACCTAAGTAGTTTGCCAACACTTCCCCATCTAAACACTGTCGACCTGTGAAACTGTTGGTCGGCCCCATGCAGTTGGTGCCAACTCATAGTAACCCGAGGTGCAATACAATGAAGCAGCGTCCAGTCCTGCGGCACCCTCAAAAGTGTTAGTATGTTTGTCCATTGTTTCAGCCACTGTGTCAGTCCATCTTGTGGAGGCCCTGCCCTACCATGATATTCTTCTTTAGAGAGTAGTTTTTCCTGATAAAATATCCAAAGTAGCAGAGACAAAGTCTCACCATCCTGGCGTCTAAGCAGCATTCTGACTATACTTCTTCCATGAAGATTTGTTTTTTTCTTTTGAAAATCCATGGTACCCTCAATGGGTTTGACCAGCACCATAATTCAAATGCATGGATTCTTCTTTGGTCTTCCTTCTTCAATGTTCAACTTTCACAGGCATATGAGGCAACTGACAATACCAAGGCTTGGCTCAGACACACTTTAGTGCTCAAGGTAACATCCTTACTTTTCAATACTTAAAGAGTTCTTATATGGAAGATTTCCTGAAAGTAATGTGTGCTTTGAAGTATTGACTACTGCTTCCATTACCATTGATCGTGGATCCAAGCAGAACAAAATCTTTGACAATTTCAAACGTTTCTCAATGTGTCATGAAGAGACTTATTGGTCCAGTTGTGCGGATATTTGTTTTCTGCTTACTGGGTTGTAATTAGTGAAGGCTGCCATCTTTGGTCCTAATTAACAAGTACTTTAATTTCTCCTCACTATCAGCATGGAGAGTTGTGTCATCTACAGATCTCAGGTTGTTTATAAGTCTTCCTCTAATCCCGACGCTGCACTCTTCTTTACATAAACCAAACTCTCTGATGATTTTCTCGGCATAGATTGAGTAGGGATGGTGAGAGGATACAACATTGACACATTCCTTTCCTGATTTTCAAGCAGGAATTACTCCCTTGGTCTGTTCCCATAACTTCACCTTGGTCCATGTACAAGCTCCACATAAACACCATGAAGTGTTGTGGAATTGTCATCTTTTCCATTATGACCCATACAGTTGGAACATTTTCATAATTAATAAAACACAACTAAACATACTTTTGTTGTTCTCTGCTTTGAGCCAGGAGATATTTGATGACAGAAATGGTATTCTCTGTTCCACATTCTCTTCCAAATCCAACCGAAATTCTGCCAGCCTTCTGGAAATATACTGATGCTACTTTTAATTGCAGGATCGTCACCAAAATTTTACTTGTATGAGATATAAATTATATTGTTTTATAACTTGTGCATCCACTTGGCTCATCTTTCTTCATTATGGGTGCAAATATGAATCCCTTCTAGTTATTTGGCTAAGTAGTTATCTTCCAAATTTACTGGCATAGATGAGGGAGCATTTCCAGTGATTCACCAGCTTCTTAAAATATTTCAAGTAGAATTCTATCAATTCCTGAAACCTTGATTTGGCTAGGCTTTTCTTTTTTTTTTCTTTTTAACAATTTATTGGGGCTCATACAATTCTTATCACAGTTCATACATATACATACATCAATTGTATAATGCACATCTGTACAGTCTTTGCCCTAATCATTTTTCATTTTTTCCTCCTCTTCTTTTTTTTACATTTTATTAGGGACTCATACAACACTTATCACCATCCATACATATACATACATCAATTGTATGGAGCACATCCATACATTCCCTGCCCCAATCATTCTCAAAGCATTTGCTCTCCACTTAAGCCCCTTGCATCAGGTCCTCTTTTTTTTCTCCTCCCTCCCCTTTCCCCCCTCCCTCATGTGCCCTTGGTAATTTATACATCGTTATTTTGTCATATCTTGCCCTATCTGGAGTCTCCCTTCCCCACTTCTCTGCTGTCCCTCTCCCAGGGAAGAGGTCATATGCGGATCCCTGTAATCAGTTCCCCCTTTCCAACCCACTCACCCTCCACTCTCCCAGCATCGTCCCTCACACCGTTGGTCCTGAAGGTATCATCCACCCTGGATTCCCTGTACCTCCAGCCCTCATATGTACCAGTGTACAGCCTCTGTCCTATCCAGCCCTGCAAGGTAGAATTCGGATCATGGTAGTTGGGGGGAGGAAGCATCCAGGATCTGGGGGAAAGCTGTGTTTTTCATCGATACTACCTCACACCCTAATTAACCCATCTCCTCTCCTAAACCCCTCTATGAGGGGATCTCCATTGGCCGACACCTGGGCCTTGGGTCTCCACTCTGCACTTCCCCCTTCATTTAATATGGTATATATATACATATACATATATACATATACACATATATACACATACATACACACACTTATATCTTTTTTTTTTTGCATGATGCCTTATACCTGGTCCCTTGGCACCTCGTGATCGCACTGGCCGGTGTGCTTCTTCCATGTGGGCTTTTTGCTTCTGAGCTAGATGGCCGCTTGTTCACCTTCAAGTCTTTAAGACCCCAGACATTATCTCTTTTGATAACCGGGCACCATCAGCTTTCTTCACCACATTTGCTTATGCACCCATTTGTCTTCAGCGATCCTATCATGGAGGTGTGCAGTCAATGATATGATTTTTTGTTCTTTGATGCCTGGTAAGTGATCCCTTCGGGACCACTCGATCACACAGGCTGGTGTGTTCTTCCATGTGGATTTTGTTGCTTCTGAGCTAGATGGCTGCTCGTTCATCTTCAAGCCTTTAAGACCCCAGTCACTATCTCTTTTGATAGCCGGGCACCATCAGTTTCTTCACCACATTTACTTGTTCACCCACTTTGGCTCCAGCCGTTGTGTCGGGAGAGTGAGCATCATAGAGTTCCAATTTAATAAAAGAAGGTATTCATGCATTGAGGGAGTGTTTGAGTAGAGGCCCAAGGTCCTTCCGCCACCTTAATACTGGACCTATAAATATAGACACATAGATCTATTTCCCCATCCTCCTATAAATATTTGCATGTACATGTCTTTGTCTAGACCTCCATGAATGCCCTTTGACTCCTAGATCTTTCCTCCATCTCCCTTGACTTTCCTACTGCCCTACTACCATGCTTCGTTGCCACCTGGGGTAGAGTATACCTCTTCTCTAAGCAACCTTACCCTTGATCATTTCCCACCAGGCCTGCCACTCCCCCTTCTCTACCATTTGGGGTCCCATGTTTTTCCCTTGTCCCTGGGTTTGTTAACACCACTTCCTTACCCCCCCTATCCCCCCACCCCAAATCCCCCCAGAACTGTCGGTCCCGTTGTTTTTCCTCCAGATAGTTCATCCAGCCTGTCCTATTCAGACAGACCTGTGGAGACACTAACATGCACGAAAACAAGACAGAGGAAAACAAAGCAACAGTATACAACCAGACAATAAAACAACAAAAACAAACCACTGACAAAGAACAGAAAAAAAAACAGTTCACAAGAGAAAAGCTTGTAGTTAGTTCAGGGATCGTTTGCTGGCCCTTAGGAGCGTTTTCCAGTCCAGTCTGTTGGGGCACCACGCCCTGGCCCCAAAGTCCACTTTCAGCATTCCCTGGGGACCTTGCCACTCCATTCCCTTGCTGTTCCGCTGCACTCCCCCAGTGCTTTGCCTCGATGTGGTGGGATCAGGTCAGGTGCAATTCCCACCCTGTGTCTCCGGTGCTGTCCCCTGTATCGCCCTTAGTCACTGATTGGCATCATGTCTCATAGTGGGGCCAGCCATGTTGTTCTCTCTGTGGACTGTACATGGTAGACAATGGTGGAGGAGGTGGGGAAAGGAAAACAAATGGTTGGCTAGGCTTTTCAGTGAAGCCAGGATTTCTTCGTTCAATGCCATTAGCCCTTGATAATATGCTTCCTCTTGAAATGTGTGAATGTCGACTGCTTCTTGTGGGGACAGTGACGCGGTGCATTCTTTCAATCTTCCTTGGATGCTTTATGCATCATTCAATGTTTTCCTCATAGAACCATTCAATACTCCACCAGGAGTCTTGAAGTACAATGCTCTCTGTGATGGGATTATATCTTTCCTCATTCATGCAATTCTGATCAATATAACTATTATTGATATTTATGCACCAACCACAAAATGTAGTGATGAAAAATTGAGTTCTACCAACCTCTTCATTCTCAAATTAATCAAACATGCAATTGATATATATTTATGATTATTGTTGATCAGAATGCAAAAGTTGAAGACGACGGGGAATAGTAGCTGCTCATAAGAGCAGCAGTCAAGATATAAAAGGATTCATTTCATTGTGTGAATCTGCTGCACAAGCCTCTCTCAAGTGTTGAAAAGCAAGTATGTTACTTTTAGCGTAACCCAAAACTATGGTATTTTCAGTGACCTTATATGCATGTGAAAGTTGGACATTTAATAAGGAAGACTGAAGAAGAATGAATGCATTTGAATTATAGTGATGGTAGGGAATATGGAATGTACCATGAATTTCCAAAAGAGAAAACTAGATCTGTCTTGGAAGAAATACGGTCAGAATGCTTCTTATGGGGAAGGAAGGTCAAACTTCATCTCATGTACTTTTGATATGTTTTCAGGACAGACAAGACCTAAAGGAAACACATCATGTTTGGTAACGTTGGTGGTTAACAAGATCAGGGCAGACCCTCAAGGAGATGGATTGACAAAGTAGCTACAATAGGCCTAAACATACAACCTTTGTGAGCATGGTACCAAACTTGCAGTGTTTTGTTCTGTTGCATGTAGGCTCCCTGTCAGGTTGAACAAACTTGGCAAATCCCAAGGACAACACCATGGAAACAAATTGATAACAGCAATTAGAAATATTTGATAGAAACCTTAGATGGCACTGAACTGATGCTAATGAAGGAGAAACATCCCATAAAAGGCAGTTAAGATTTCCAGTACAAATCAGAGAATGTAATCAGCGTCTTTTAATTATACATATAGAAACTATCTAATTGTTACTATTTGTTGTTTGTAATATCACCACAACAACACAATAAATGATTTTTAGGAAAACAAAATTAAAAGTTACCCTTACTCTTAAAGTTAATTGTTAGTATGGCTTTTCATTCACAGATCTAGGGGATTAGCAAGGTATTGGGCAGTTACTACAAGCCTTCAAAAACCCAGTGTGAATATATTAAGAAATAATAACCCATCTTGCAACCCTTCATTACACTTTTATTTTATTTGTCATAAAAATCATCAAAATTGTTCATTCTTGGTACAGATGGAAAAGAAAACTACTAACCCATGAAATGCAGTTTTGAATTTAATGCCGCAGTGTCTGGATGAGCACATGCCTCAATTCCAACTGTAAAACAAAATGAAGTAGCTCTTGCTGTTGGAGGCCCTCTTTTATCTCATTTTCCAGATATTAAAAAATTAATACTAACGTTGTCCGCACTTAGCTTCATGCATAATTTGTCCTAAGAAAGTATATCAATTCATATAATACCCTCTACTTAAACAGATTTTCTCACCTTATTGTGCACTCAAATCATGGGGGCATCCTATTAAAATGCAGTTTTATTTAAATTTAATAGATAGAGGTGAGGCTAGGATTCTGGATGTCTAACAAGCCTTCAAGCCATGGCAATGCTACTGACCCTCCAACAATAAGCTGTGGGCTGAAAACTGTTCTGGGTCAGGCAATGCTCTATTACTAAATTGGTTAGGTTGGACTAGTGGGGGACATGCAGATGTAAGGAGATGAATACAATGAAAATTCTCTTTGTGTTTATATTTGAAATAATCAATATACTATACTTGAAAAATACAAAATCTACAATGAACACAAACATAAGCAAACAATACTTAATATAATATTAAATTTAAAACAAAACCAATGCTTAAACTCTCTAATCAATAAACTCTGTTTATGACTTGCAACTATAGCCCAAGTCAATAGAAATATTTAAGATGCAGGGACTTTTCAACATTTGCTGATTTATGCTTTATCGCTGCCACTTTTTTTCTGGTTCACTGCACATTCAAAGCGTGAACATCTATGCCACAACTATTCCAAGAGAAGAAATGAGGTGCTGCTTCTGTGATGGAAAAATGACGCTAAATTTGGATCAGAAAGAGGGGGTCCACCTACTTCCTTATTTTTCTCCAGGTTCCTTCTACATGTGAGCTGTATTCTTTTGAAAACGAAACAAAATATTTCCTTCTGATGAGAGCCTACCAGGCAAAGAATATCAGGGTCTGGTTGCATAAATAAGTTTGGACATCTTTTTGTGAATGGAACGATGATAATCCTAAATAACTACAGTGAACAAAGACATGTCATGCTATGTTGATGTTATTTTATGATAATATTTTAAATATAACAAGAAGAAGATAGTCAATATTTAGGTCAAGAACTCAAGTCAATGTTCTTCAGTGATGTTTCACTCATAATCTATGAGCATTAGAAAATCACCAGATGTTGAGAATACTACAAAGGGAGAATCTATGTATAAAGATGTTCCTTGGGGGCTAAAACTAAAAGCAAAATTAAATCAATTCGTCTTCACTGTTTGTCTCTGTCTAGCGCAGAGCTTGCGTGGATTGTTCTGATCCCTATCAATAGCATCATTACTACAAATGCTCCCAATCTGTACTGTAGCCTCCTTTCTTCCTTCTAGCACTACTCGGTCTTCATATTTAGTTCCTTGAGTTTAGTATCATGGATCGATATAACCTCTTCATCATATCTACAGGAGCTCAGATAGAATAGTTCTTATGTGTTGAGCTATGAGATGGAAGATTGGCAGTTCAAAGCCACCAACCACTGCATGAGGAAAAAGTGAAGCTTTCAACTTCTGCAAACAGTTACAGTCTCTGATTTCCACAGGGGCAGATCTACTCTGTTCTATAGGGTTGCTGTGATTCACAACTGACTAATGTCAATAAGTTTGCTTTTTAGTTTATTCATGTCTACCATGACTTCCTGGTTTGCGTCCTAATCATTTCCCTTCTGTGTCATTTCACTGACATGTGCCTTCTCTTCACTGAAAGAATGATTTGGAATAATAACTCCAAGCATATCTTGAGCTATTTATTCTGAAAGATTTCATCAAGAGAAGAAAGTGCCACATTGATGAATTCTAGGCATGCCGCATTTCTCTAGCATTCACTGACAGTGTTATCAAGTACGGAGCTTAGTAAAACACCACAGAAAATAATAGGAGAAATTTTATAGAGCCTAGGAATTCTCCCAATGAGTCATTTCTCATAATTAAGCTTGTCTTATTTTCCTTGATATTCATGTTTAAAATGTTATTAATATTTTATGTAAAATTTTGTTTCATACACTAAAATTCATCATCTTTGATTCTATTCACTTCATGCAGCCGTAAGACAGAACTGAGCTACCTCATTGGCCTTCCAAGTCTGTAATCTTTAATAGAATGCCACATGAGACTGAGAGACTCCAAGCACAGAGTACGCAGTTAACATTCAGTTCCAACCACTGAGCATTAAGTGCCAAGCATTCAACCTCTGCGCCATCGTGGCTCCTTTCCAACAATTTAATTCTCTCCAATTCAAGGACAGAGCTCTGGCGATGTAGTCAGCTATGTGTTGGGGTGTTACTCTGTTCTGCAGAGCCAAAATTGACTCAATGGCTTTGAATTTTTTGAGTTTTAATGTTAGCATATAAACTTAAAAATCTGATAGTAAACATAATAGTAAATGGTGGGACATGTTATGACTCAACGCTGATACTAAAATTATGCCCTATTCCACAATAATCTTAGAGGATAAAGGCCATTAAGGTTACTCTAATGTATAGATACTGTCATTTATTTCCTTGAACTTGGTCATTTGGGGAGTAACACAATCAATTGTTGGGTTGTAATTCTCTTTGATAATAGCCCTTCACGTTGAAATGTGACTTTATTTCTGAACACCTGAGTAAAAACTTTTCTAACAGAAAACCTTTTGTGCCACAGGATGATCAATAAGCCTCTGCCATAAATTAACAAGAAGCTTTTGAAAGGGAGTCAAAGGCAGATAAAAGGAAACAAACCAAGGACATAGATCCAGGAATGTGTTTTGGGCACCCACTGAATCCTACCTCCAACTTAAGAGACATTAATTCTTGCACCATGAACCTGCTTGATATGTTCCCTCAAAAAGTGGAGAACAGAAGATATGATGCCATAGGAAAATGTGGTAAAGAAATTAATCATGCACGGCTCTTAAAGGCTTTCCTCCAAAAAAGCAGCCATCTGAGTGAGACTTCAACATGGAAGAAGCACTCCATGATCACTCACCAAAGGATTGGAATTGTATAATCTGAAGCCAAAGGAGGGATCAGTATCAGAACCCATATTGTGAGAATCTGTTTCTTTCACAGAAGGCTAGGATGGCAGTGGGAGCCCAAGATACATTTATGGGAACCAAAAAGGAACTAGGCCTCCCCTGACCTCCCTCAGTCCATAATAGAGTGATGGGAGGAGAGTGTTACTAAGGGGCGTACACCGGGGAGATGAGTATAGAAGATCAAAAGGATCAATCTGTCTTAAAGAGTTAAAACTTTGTCAGTTCATCCCCCTCCCCACCCCTCGCCACACCCACCACTGAATCTAATATAGTTTTCAACATTTTCTGTATTATTTTGTTTTACTTTTCTTTGATGTTTGTTCATTTTGGGGTTTATCTTAGATGTGTTGTGATCAGGGGTCACCCTCTTGAATTTGTGTTATATGTTCTGTTATATGTTATATGTTCTTTGTTTGCTTGTTACAGGAACCCAGTATTGTTATTCCTCTAGGTATAGCAAGTAGAATAGGAGCACCTGTGGGGAGTGGGTCCACAATGGCGGGTGACTGGATGTGGGGAGGGCAGGGTAGTGAGTGGGGGTAAAAGGGAAATGATGTTAAGGCATCCAGGAAGGAAACAAATGTTTGGAAACTGATGGTGGTAGCAATTGTACAATGCTGCTTGATGTGTTTGAACTATGGAATGCTAGGATATATGTATTACTCCCAATTGAAAAAAAATCTTCCCTAGATATGCTCTCAAAGTCCTTCCTATTTCAAATCAAAGAGCAATGCAGTATCTCTTTTCAAGCCCCCAAATTTGAAGGCTGTGTCCTCAGTAAATTGGAGATCCTGAGTTATGAACAATAGAACTGATGTTCTATTTTAATCACCATCTGAATCCCAAGTATTGTACCATGAGAAATATCTATTTTTAAACCAAATGCACTTTAATCAACATAAACAGGCACCAAACGCAATAGGTAGCAAGGGAAAGTACACATAAAATTACTAAGTACATTCAACATTCAATTGAATTCATTATAAGCAAGTAATTGCAGGGATGCTTAGATTTGATATTGTAAAGTCATATTATTTTGTATAAATGCTTTTATAATTTACTGGGTGGTTTGAATTGCCAAACCAAGGGTAATTATATACAAATGATTCACAGGTCAGCTGTAAATAAACTTAGAAAACACAATATACTCAAACAAAATTAGACATTGTATACAAAAGAAATAAAATTTTATTTGCTTGTAGGATTTAGAGTATCAAATTATATATGAAATGAATAACCTTCTATATGTAAGTAAAATTAACATCACAATTGCCTAAATTGCATGCTGGTGTATGAGACAGAAATATTGAATTGATTCTCAAGAATGTTTTCATGTAATGCTAATCACATTTTCTAGATTTAAGAAAGTGAATACAATTCTGATTGAGAGCTACCACTGAGCACAAGGGTAAAACAAAATTCAGTCACTGTGTAGGCAAAATACATTCAAGTTTTCCCAGAAGTAAAAAAATAACCACACTGGGGAGAGACCTGAATGCTTGAAAGAAATGGTACCCAACACAATATCCCTAGAAGAACTAGCAAAGCTAGTTTATGGAGTCTGAGAGAGATACACAGTACAGCCAAACATCATGATCTAAGCAGGTAAGAAATATTCCTGAATATAATGAAATGATGGCATCAATGGCAGCTTGCCCCTCGGTGCATAGACGCAAGTGCCCTCAGTTACCCTGTAATGGAATCACTACACAAGGTGATCTTTAGATATAAATGTTTTAAAACACAACTTAACAAAATTAATATAAAATTACTGTGCTAGAAAGATAATGAACTATAAGAGAGCAATGCTAATGTAAACTTTCAGATTTTATTTTATGAATATTAGTCTATACTAACAAAAACAAACAAACAAAATCCACTGCTTCAAACTCTTGCAACCCAAGAAGACACGGTAGGACTCCAGAGGAGGTGACTCTTTACAGAAACAGGCTGCCATGTAGTCCTCCCCCAGAGCGGCCAGTTCGTCCAAACTACTGATGTTCCTTTTTGGGTAGCAGCTGAGCACTTCCCCCAACCCCTCTATTAGCACATGAGGATAAATATAGGAAGTTAGAGGAAGAAACCCATCACCTAAACTCTTGGATTATGTTTAATTCAGAGCTTTGTTACAAAATAGCATGATTCTACCTATAAACTGTTTCTAAGGTATAATGTTAGCTCTTAAAAATGCTTTTATCGGGAATGTATGGATGTGCTTTATACAATTGATGTATGTATATGTATGGATTGTGGTAAGAGTTGTATGAGTCCCTAATAAAATGTAAAAGAAGAAAAGAGAAAAAAATGATTAGGGCAAAGACTGTACAGATGTGCTTTATACAATTGATGTATGTATATGCATGAACTGTGAAAAGAATTGTATGAGCCCCAATAAATTGTTAAAATTAAAAAAAATGCTTTTGTATTTGGTGTGATATGCAGCAATTTAAAAATAAGTAACAAAAAATGTAGATAAAAATAGATCATGGATAAAAGCTTTATCTTGCCCAACTATGTAAACAAATGACACAAACACATATTTCCAATGATTAAAAAAAGTATTTTGTTTAGGAAAGATACAAATATCTGCCATTAATCTAAATAGGTTGATTAATATGGAATATGAAATATGGTTAACTGATGAATATGTTTATGTAACATGAAGAGCTATCAATTATTCTAAGTGATAGGGGCTTCTAAAAGATTCTAAATATGCTTAATGACTCTAGCGTGGTTATTTTTTTAATTTGTTTTCCTTGATTATTCATGGTATTTTAACACGATAAAGGAATTGTAAAATCCTATGCTGCTTAAAGTTCATGTGTCATTTCTAAAGCTGATATTAATAGGCCTTTCTAGACAATGACACAGTTAGGACAGAAAGGGATCAATGTCAGGTGAAAAGTCATTTGACCGTGGCATTCCACAGGTGTGATACAAATGGTTGGACATAGGTTGTGGTGGTGGGTGCTGCCTTTGAGTTCATTTCAACTCGTAACGACCCTAGAGAGCCCAGGCGTTCACCAACCTCACAAGTGTTCTGTTCAAGCCCGTTTGTCACGGCCACTGCTCGCCCACTTCTACAAGGGTCTTCCTCCTTGTGCTAATCCTCCACTTTAGCAACATGATTTCCTCCCCAGGAACGAGTCCTTTGCCATAGTGCGCACTAAAACCAGAGAGCAACTCTCGCCACCACCATTACCAACAAGCGGTGATCCGGCTGCTCGTCTTCCAAAACAGAGTGGTAATCCAACGACAGCATTCCATAATTGGGGATGAAAAATGTTTGTTATAGTCATTTAATATTTGGGGGTTATACATTAAGAGGCTCATCAATAACACAACAGTAGTGATGGTTTGTAATCTTCATTAAAAGATATGCATTGGTAAATCTTATTTATTTTTCACTGTATACTTGAATTCTGTAGATTTTTTAAGAAGCGATAGAACTGCATGGGCCTGGAAGCTGATTTGCTCATTTCTTCCCCTCAAGCATTTGGGTGACTTCATAATAAAGTGGCTCAAATTAAATTGATCAGTTTAGCAGAAAAAAAGAAAGAAAAAAACAACCTCTGCTTGTAGTTCCTGACTCTGGAGGTAATTTTTCCTTAAGGGCTTCCCTCTTCCACGAGGGAATTTCCCTTATTGCATAGTCATGGAGAGCATGTACACCACTGCCACGTCAGACATCATGAGGGTGATGGGAGAATGTCCCTCTCAACTAAAAGGTAGGGTTAGTGTGGACAGCCCTTCCATATCTGGAATCAACTATGGAAAAAACATGAATTTGTCAGATTATGAATTTGCTCACTTCTCTACTCAGAATGTTTCCTAGAAAATTTTAGTTTTTGTCTGCATTTCAAAGTATGGTGTTGTGGTACATAACTATACTGACTCTAGAAGAGGTATAGAGTATAAAAGGCCATAACAAAATAATAATAATTTATAAATTATCAAGGGTTGTATTAGACAGGGTTCTTTAAAGAAACAAAACCAGGACACTAATAGTTCTATATATATTTATAGAGATAGATAGATAACATAATTAACATAAACAGTTAATTAGTCTAGAGAGCAGTACAAATGGCTCAGTGCGACTCACTTCCGGGAGACAGCTAATACACTGGCAGTCCTTCAAGTCTTGAGGGTGGCAGAGTAGTCCTCCGTGAAGCAAATCAGGCTATCCGGCTACAGGCAGCCAACAGCAAGCAGGTCACCAACAGTCAGCCAGACGACAGGGTCCATCAGTCCCCAGTTCAAGAGAAATACCTTACAGTAGTGTGGCAATGCAAGTTTTGAAAGAGCTTCAAGTTACAGCAACACAGTCCATGGGGTAGGTGTCCCACAGGTAGTGTAGCTTACAAATGGAGGCCCAGAACAAGCAAGGCAGTCTCACACTGGTCCAATGATCAAAAAGCAAAAGAGAGAGAGAGAGAGAGAGAGAGAGAGAGAGAGAGAGAGAGAGAGAGAGCAAGAGAGAGAGAGAGGTGAGGCTCACCGAGCCATTTATCTCTCTGTCCTTCAGTTAATCTCACATGTGTTCATTGGCCAAGTTGGCACAACAAACTTACCTATGACAAGGGTTCATTTCATGAGGGGGCAGGGGAGGGAGGGGAAAAATGAGGAGCTGATACTAAGGGCTCAAGTAGGAAGCAAATGTTTTGAGAATGCTGAGGGCAACAAATGTACAAATGTGCTTGACACATTGGATGTATGCATGGATTGTGATAAGAGTTGTATGAGCCCCCAATAAAATGACTTAAACAAAACAAAACAGAAGGACATACTCCAATTGTGCCATTGAATGCACTTCAGAAAAGAATGCCTCTCCAAGTCATCCACACTAGGTGAGAAACTCTTCTGTGAGGGCAAGTGGCAGGCCTGAGTCAATGTTGGTAAGGAAATTTCTGCTAGTTCTGGAATAGGTAGGAATGCCATGTAGTTCAGAAGCTCCATGTCTTCTCGGCGGTTCCTGAGACGCCTGCTTCAAAGCCCGGAGAAGACACACAGATAGGGTCACCACTAGCCTCAATGTGTACAGAAACCCAAGGCTCTGCTACTTCAGGACATATCAAGGCCACAGATGACTTTGCTTCAGGTCCTGAGCATGACAGGGCAGCAGCAACATTGTATGTCAGCCATCCAAGGTCAACAATAAGTCCCTCGAAAGAGCAGAGGCATCTTTTGGTTTCCAAAGTCCCCCAAACATACAAGTCATTTGCAAAATGAGGAGTTTCTCCCAAAGAAACATGTTGCCAGTAAGGTTCAGAGCAGGGCAAAGGTGACTCGATTTTTAAAGCTCAAATAACTCCTGCACGATTATGAGTCCTGGAAGGCCAGCAGTCAGACTGAACTCTGAAATCGCTGGACAGATTATCAAAATAAAAGGGACCAACAGAGCTTGTGGAGATGAGGAGGCAGAGGCTGCTACGAACACAACCAAGCAGATGGCCTGATGCAGAAAAGCCAAAAAATGACTTGGCTGCTGCAGCAAAGCAAATATTAGAGGCTCTGATTACCGAGCGTCCGAGAATTAGCAAGATAAATGAAGAATGGAAAAGAACCAGGTCAGGGAACAAATCTCTATTTTCCTTCTGGGAATTGGGGTGGGAGACAGCTCCAAATATCCCTGAACGCGCTATGTCTCAGAGCTGACACCACTCTGAGCTTATTTTTATGGATGGGTTGTCCTTGCACTTCTTTTGTTAAACTGTGTAATGTTATAAATATTCTGGTTTGTAAGGAGTCAAAGTGGACTTGATGGCACTGGGTGTGGAGGTGCTGGCTTGCAGACAGACAGGTTGTTTAGCTATAAGCATTACAAGCTTTGGTAACCACGACAGCTGACAAATGCATGACCTGAATGGCCCTTACTAACAACGCCTGCAAAGATTGTACACTTCAAATAATGCCTCCCACCAACACACACACGCACATACACACACACGTGCATATGGTGTCCAATACAAATGTCCCATAGAAGGAAGTTTAATGTAATTCTGTCTCCTGCTTTCGGCGCCTTCTTGCCTTGCAAAATCACTATCGCAAGCAACAAGTTCTTCAAAAAGAAAGTGGTCACAATATTCTCTCATAACCGCACGTACAAATCACAATCCTTCCTCAGTGGCATGTGGTATGTAGCCTCAGTCTTACTCGTGCTGTATTTTCCTTAAAACTCTACAGGGAAAACCAAAATCTTTCTGTTCTCTTAAAGATCACAATTATGAAAGCTTAAAGATCAGTTCTTTTCTGACCAATAAGGTCTCTATGAATTGCTATTGACTCAGTGCCAATGCTTTTGTTTTGGCTTGTTATTTGGCTTGACCAGCACCCTGGTATTCGAAGCCCTGATGGCACAGACCATGATTTGGGCTGCTAACTGCCAGGTCAGAAGTTGGAAACCACCAACAGCTCCACAGGAGAAAGATGGGGCTTTCTCCTCCCATCGACACTCACAGGAGCAGTCCTACCTTGTCATTTAGGGTCACTATGGGGGATCAATTTGATGGCAGTGAGTGAGTCAGCGAATGAGTGAGTGAGTGAGTGAGTGAGTGAGTGAGTGAGTGAGTGAGTGAGTGATCCACCTACTTACCTACCTATTTATGTGTGCATGCCTTAACTATTCATTACACGATCGCTTTTAACATATAACATTAGGGATTGAATACAAATGTGGCCTCTCCCACTTTTGAGAAATGAGATGGAGTATATCATAAAATGTTTGTGGAAACAGAGTTCTTAGATACTTGCACTATACCACATTTTCCAAGGAACCTCGGTCATACCATGAGCTACTGAAGAAAGGCAAGTTGCTCTCATAAAGATTTACAGTTCGGAATCTGAAGGAGAAGTTCCACTCTCACATATCGGTCTCTATGAGTTGGAATGAACAAAAATAATATGCCACACACTTCACAACAAAGAAAATGAGTGAGGGGTGTTTGTTCAACAATCAGTGTAAACTTCTGTTGCCCTCTCACTAAGAAAGACAAACTACCAATTTTGCTTTTAATTGCAGCTTCAGTTTTGATGCATGATTCATAATAAATGCTAGAAGTATAAATGAACAAATGAAAATGTGTCATAATAAAAAAATCCGGGATCAGAAAATAAATCTAATAACAAATTACTATTTTTAGGTACATTTTTAATTTCTAACATTTAAAGTAAATTTTTCTTTCTACGCTTTTCATGTTATTCAGGGATATTTTCAAAATTTTGTCTCAAGTCATTTTTGGACACTGAGGGGTTTTGAATCTCTTGAGGGATGGAAATGAATCTCCTCTCATACAGTTTGCAGCGCCTAAAAATTGAATAAGGTATTTTCAACGTTGTGAAATATACATTGCTTTTCATCTTCTCTTATGAAAGCGCTTATGCTCCATGCATATGATTTGTCGTTTTACCTCACTAGTTCTTATATATAAAATGATTGCATTTCATTTTAAAATTTGCATTTAAGTCATCAGGATAAGCCTGTATTAATTTCTTGCATGCATTCATGCATTTTTCATTAGGTTTATCAGCCTTGCTTAAGAAGAAACTCTATTTGAAAGAACTTCATATGATTTCACCCATCTTTCTATGCGCAATTCAGAGTTTTCATATTGTTTCCTGTGTTTCAATAGCGCTTCTGTAGTACTTCTGTTATATACTTACTTCTTTCTAATAAGTGTGTGATGGTGAACTGCTTAACAATCACTACTAGGCAGTATTGTTTTCAAAATCATCTCTTAACTTATATAAATACTCTGCAAAATACTGGTGGAGAACTTGCATATCTTTAACGATGTTTCTGAATCCTGGGGAGCTTGAATCATTCGATGTAAATGCTACAGCATGTTATTCCACACAACCAACATATATACCCACACTCCTGTTTAAATATTGTTGCCATTATTGTCAGCTTCTTTTGGGGTGTCTCCTTGTCATCAGGTCACCCATGATATTTTCTGAGAAATCTAGAATTTGAGTGTATAGTTCAGGATTGTACCTGTTGTTATAGCATTTATTCTCTAAATGTATAAGAAAGACATGTCAATACTAGATAGATTTAAGAACTGTCCAATGGAGGGTAAGGCCAGCAAACTTATGGAAAATAAATGAACAATAGAAAATAACTGATCGGGGCAGCAATCTACAGTACTACATCCCACAAGATTAAGTGAATATGCGGCACATAGTTTGAAAATGGCATAATCATTACATTGTAAAATTTTTCTGTGTGTCTTTATAGTTTCCTGGTCTCCGCTTTAGAATATTAAATTTTGTAAGCTTCACGTAATGAAAGGTTGTTATAAAATATCTTGAATAACTTTTATGCTAATAGATGTGATCAACAATTATTCCATCTGTTGGAGGCATGGTATTAAAACAATGCTTAACTAACTTATATGAGAAAGATACATATACAAATTTCATAAACTGACACTATAAACAAATACAAGTATTGAGCTATTCTTATTTCACTGAAAATACCATATACACTCATTTATAAGCCGAGTTTTTCAGCACACAAAAAATGTGCTGAAAAACTGGGGTTCGGCTTCTACACGGGTCAGTGGTACCCCAGCAAGGACAGCATCTATGATGACCTCACACCAGCTGAAGCTCTGCATTAGGATATGGATGATGATGAGGAATCCAGTTTTGCATGATTTTAACTCTTTACACTTTAGCTTGATTGAGCTCAGGGAATAGTACTCTTAAGATATCATTGTTGATACCTTATTATTTTTGTTGAACCTGTTTTCCACTTACTGTGCTGGTTTACTAATGTTAAATGACTTGTTGTCCTTTTATTTATGTTTTTTATTTAAAATAAATATTTAAATACATTACCCCATTGATGTCTCAATTTTTAGTAATTTTATTTTCATTTGTTTTGATTATTGAAACTCACCAATAGCTTCTGCATTTTCCACCCAAGGCTTATTCTTAAGTCAATCAGTTTTTCTGGTTTCCCAGGTAATAATTAGGTACCTTGGCTTACACTCAGGTCGGCTTATATTAGAGTATATACGGTAGGTGACTGAACTTTATCACGTGTTAGTTCTTCACAAGTTGTTTCAAACATGCATAATGGATTGCCCTTTCCTGCTTTACCACATTTTTAATAGAACCTGCTAAAAATGTATCAAAATTAGACACAAGTTCAGGTAAATTTGTAAACATTCATTTTGTTGAAACCCAAATACTTCATTTATTTCCTCCAAAGAGAGTCCACATCCAGTGATTGACATAAGAACTTTAGCAATACATTTCAATACTTGGATTCATCATTGAAATAGATGATAAGTCAAAACCACATCATACAATTTCTGTGACTTGAATTGTTTTCATGGCTACCCATCACATTTGATTAGTACTAATTGCCAAACTCACCCATATGAACCTGAAAATTTAGTTATCAGGACTAATTCATCTGAAAACATGAATTCGTGGTTGTTAGGACCATCTGGAAGTGCCGTCATACTGCGCTGGAGATCACAGTAGTCACTCTACCCTATAAATGTCGACATGAGCTGTACACTCTAGGAATATATTCCAGCTACGAAACCTCACTTATTGCCCACCTATAAATTTTCTGTGTCAAATGACCCACTGGGTCAAATGTCTATGGAAAATGACCCACTGTGATGGTAACAATTGCTTGGCCATGCTTCTAGCTGAAAATTTACAACATTAAAAACAAGTGCACCAGAAAGTAGGGTATGCATTCTGCCACTTATGGTATTTGCAAATGTAACAATTCCAAATTCTAAAATGTTTTCTTTTTACATCATTACTGATTTTTGCTACCGCAGCGAGGGGTGAATATAGAATTTGGAATAAATCCTTACATATTTATGTTAGTATTAGTCATTTCAACACTAGCTGTACAAGTAAAATGACTTGCACCCAATACACTGTAGTGGCCAGTACAAGTTTCTTGATTTGTTACATTTTGAAAATGAAACAAATTTTAGAACTGTCTGTAGAGATTCACACATGCTTTCCGTTTTCTGTTCTATGAGCTTTAGATTTCATGTTCTGTGGCAATAATTTATTTTTGAGGAAATAATACCAGACTAGTTCCAAGAAATTACAGATCAAAGATTTTCTAAATGTAGAACATTCCCAAGAAATGATTCTACTTCGTTTTCTCCTCCCTCTTCCCTCACATCTCTAGAATCTGTGATGTGCTGCGGTTTCCCACAAAAAATTCACAGGACTTAGAATATATCTCATTTGGAAAGTGGGCATCATTCATTCCCAAATCTGAATGCCGTTTGAGTCAAAAGCAGCATCCAGAACCAGGAGCCAAAAAAAGTCCAGAAGTGACAGCCGTCTTCTTGCTTCCACCAAAGCTCAGTCAGAAAATAAAGGTACAGTGTTTGAGGCGATGTGATATACTTTAGAACTATAGAACTATGACTCATACAAAGAAAATAAAGGATGTCGTCTTCAATTGCACACTCGGCAGAGGTAGAGTCACATCCAAGGTCACAAAGACTGGGACTTGGTTCATACCCTCTACTAATAGAGGCGGTAATGTTTATTAATGTAAACACTAAGGTAAACATGGACACAGACCCCACCACCAAACAAATGTAATTTAGTTCACATTTTCTACTAAGTCACATCTCTCTTTTTTTTTTTAAGACACTCTAAGGGCTGCACCATTCCTGGAAGCACTGCAGTAACAGGTTGATGCATGTAGTGGGTGGAGCGAGATCCTAGTCGGACTCCTACTGGCAAAAATACATTTAATATGTTGTCCGCAGATAGAAGATGTATCAGATATTAAACTGATAAGAACAGATACTACACTTGATCTTAGCTAAAAGGCCGAGAAGCAAATAAAGTCACATCTCAATCCCAACTTAATCCTGTTAGAGAATGCCTTCCAAAATGGGATTAGAGCTCAGACATCATGGGGCAGTTACATAATCTCCTGTCAACTGGAGCAAAGGGATGAAGTCAGTCAGGTCATGGCTAATGAGGCCTCTGTGTGGGCATGGCCTTCTCCTGAGGATTCTGGGAACTCTGGTCTACCTCCCTGGAGCCAGGGCACACACTCTTTCGGCTTCACCTTCTGTTGACAAGTCACAGGAATCTATGCTGATGGAGTCAGAGCCCTGGAGCTGGAAGAGCCCGTGGAGAGTTACTCCAGCTTTGAGATGCTTCCACAAGACTTTGCACCTACTGGCCTGTGATCTTCCTACTTTGGCATCCTTGCCTGTGTGGCATGAGTCTGTAGAAGGATTTATGGACCAGTATCAGACATATGGGCAGGGCATGACATCTTGTCGTTTGTGCCATGAAAGGTGCATTGCTGGTTCCCCTGGCTACAGCTGCTGCATCAGTAGGAGTGGACATACAAGGAGGTTTAGGCCTCTCACAATAAATCAGACTTGCTATTTATTAATATTGCACAGTAACCACTGATGTTGGATCCATTTACATGTATGAATGGAGGAAGAGGTAGACTTAACGGCCTCACGTTACTCTTTTTGTATTAGAAATAAAATATACAGTATATTCCAATGAAACATGCCAAGATTAGCATTTTCAGTTGCCTGGGAGTGGACTGTAGAAGGCAGATGTCAATGAAGTGCTCAACAACCCCTGTGAACTTTCTTTCCATTTGGCACCCTCTCGCGCTGGCATATCCTCACTTGTATTCGGTGGTCTGTCTGCTCGCTCACATTGCGGTATCCACTCTTTCTTGTGAGCTCTCTGCATGGGATCGGTGGCTCTGGGATTGGGTCAGCTTGCGCTGCTTTGCTGCTGCTGCTTTTGATTCTTGAGTAACCCATCTGCCGTTGTCGTTAGATGCTGACAAGTGAGTTCCAAGTCCCGGTGACCCGATGGGCAGCAGTACAAAGCGCCACGCGGTCTTGCACCATCCTCACATGGGTGTTATGTCAGAGCCCATGGTGGCAGCCCCTGTGTCCATCCATCTCCTGGAAGGCCTTCCTTCCCTTCACCAGCCTACTTTATCAAACCCGAGCTCTAGGATGTGGTGTTCTTTATGCAAATAGGCTTGATGTTTAGTTTTATTTATGTACCTGTTAGCTTGTGTCTGAAACTATTTTGTACTTTCAAAATCCAAACGCACTGCTGTGCAATAGATTCTGATTCAAAGCTACACCAGGTAAGACAGATTAGAACTGCCTCTGTGGGTTTCCAAATCGATACCACTTGATAGGGGCAGAAATCGCATCCTTCTCCCAAGGAGCAAGGAGCAACTGGTGGTTTTGAACAGGTGACCTTACAGCTAAAAGCCCAATACTTAACCCCTTATGTCAACAGAGCTCCTGCAACCACAACTTTATTCTAGAATTATATGTAATACCTATGGTTAATATCAATTTATAAAAAACAAATACTTTTATCATATTTTAACTACTCTATATACTTGAGTATAAGCCAATCCAAACACCAGCCAAGGCACCTAATTTTACCTTGAAAATTTCATTAAAAATGTGCTAAAAAAACTCAGCTTATACTCGAGTATATAGTACTTAATATGTTAGAACTATAAAGTGTAACCAAGGCAATCCATTTAATTTTAAAATCTCTCCCATGACTATACGTATACTAATGAGAAATCTATTGTGTGACATTTTAATTAATTCTAAAAATGCTTAAAGCCTTCAATACTGCCATTATCATTAAGTGACTTTTCCAGTAGAGAAAAAGTCAGATTGATTTGATAATATATTCTTGATAATTTAGAGCATGTAATATGTTTAAAAACTTAGAAACTGAAATGTCATCTAATATTGACATGGAATTAAAATTCATATTTTTCATATATCTTTGTCGCATAAAAATCTATAGTTCACAAAAGATTGTTCGATCAGTAGTGTAATTTATGTATATATTGTTTACAAACAGTTTTACAGGAGTTTTTATAAAAGGACAGGAAATTTAAGGGATTATAAAAACATAGTTATATATAGTAAAATGCGTACTGTAAAATTAAAGGGAAGTGAAATATGGCATGAGTGAATCACTATAGAGTTAGCCTGAGTGAATGAAGTTATACACTAAAAAATCAATACTCTATGGACTGCCTTTATGTGATGTTTCAAAGGAAGCAAAAAGTAATCAGCAGATTGGCTTCAACTGTGGGTTTGGAAATTGGTATTGGCTTGGAAGGAACATGTGCAGCTATCTGAGGTGATGGTAAAACCTCATATCTCGAGAGGAGATTTTGATACACAAGTAAGTAGTCACCTCTCTTCACTTCATGAGTGAACAGAGCTGTTATAGGGGTTACTCAATGAACTATCCCATCATAAATTGTAATGCTGAACAAGATGCATCATAAAACTCTCAACAGTTAAGACTCTTTACTATAATTCATTATTATTCTAATTTTAAAGGATTGCATGTTGTTCAGGAGTTATTTTTTATTTAATAAAATAAAGCAAGTTATATAAATAGTCTCCTTTCAAATATCTTTATACTGAGTTACTTTACTTCTCCACTAATTAAATCTAGCTGTAAGATTAATCAATTTCATACCCACTCTTTTGGTCTATTTCCAAAAATCATTCATTTGTGATTATAGAATCCATAGAGGTGGTCCATGTATTTTAAGCATTTATAGATCTCCACAACTTACTTGATTTACTTGCACCTCCTTTATTTCTAATTCTATTTAAATCAAAGCACCTTATTCAACTGCAACTTATTTATACATATAGTTTCTTAAATACTGAAAAGAATAAAAATGTATATCACTTGCACACAAATTTTGATGAAGAGTAACCGGTTATTACCTTGAAACTGTTTGACTCTCATTCATATATTAAACATTTTAAGATTATTTTTCAATAATATTGATGTGAGAGGCATAGTAAATCATATTTGAAATTTGTATCCAAGATAATTATGATAGTTATAAGACATTAAAAATTATTATACAATTTTATTCTCTCTTATCTAACATTAATAATCGAGTATCTTGGGATAATCTTAAATTATTTCTGAGTTAGTAAAATTTTCTATATATGTATACATATTTTTAAAGATCTAACTTTGAAAAAGACTTAATGGCTTTTATATTATGAACTAATCTGCACAAACTAAGCAGAAGTATCTTAAATATAAATCACATTATCAAAATTATTTACAGTTAACATTTTACTCCATTAATCTCCATTTCGTTATTCAATGCAAAACCTCTTCCAGTCAAACTATATAGAAGAATAGCGAAATTGGATAGTTGTGAAATGTCCAAATGTGTTAAAAACAAGTAGTGGAGAAACTAGCAACTTTAATAAACAATACGGATGAAGATTGATATGTAACTGAAAGGATAATCAATACAATAAAAAATTCTTGGACTGTTAAAAATCTGATATTGCATTTAATTCAATCCTTTAAGGCTATAGTTGTGCTACATTATAATAATAATTGAAGTGCACCATTAATGCTATTAGCATAGACGTTTCAAAGTAAGCAAGAACAAGTGTGGGAAAGATTATCAGGTACCTCTAGCGTCAATATAAACATTTTTAAAAGGTACTGCTTGAAGAAAAATAATGGAACAAAGTCAGTATACAGGTTCAAAGAATCCTAAGTGCGATGACATTTAAATTCAATAGCAATGGGGGCAGGAGAGGGAAGAGAAAGGAGAAATTTATTTGAAGTTTATGAGGAAAAGTACCAAGGTCCAATCTAGAACAAAACCCCCACCCTACAAGCACAACAACAAGCAAACAAACCGAAATGGCCTCCAGCATGGTGATTCCAAACCGTAATGAACCTGTAGAACACAGGACATCTCAGAAGGGTCCCAGGGCTATGATCAGTACAGAAGCATGCCGTCTCATCCGTCCTTCACAGAGCTGCCCGTGAGCTTGACGTTTAAGGATAGCACCCCCCAATTAACCAACTTCATTGTTAGGACTTCTTAACATACCGATGCAGTGATCACTCACGGGGCTGCAATTCCCAAGGTTTGCCTTGGAAACCAGCAGCATCTCATGTACAGCATAGCTGAGAAACTCAGTCCTACCCTGTCCAGTACGGTCACTATGAATTGGCATTGATTCAGTGTTAGTGAGTTAAGTGTTGAGAGTATGGTCCAACTTAATTGGCATGCTGTAAAATTTATTTCCCACAAATCCTTGCAGAATAACAAGACTGTTTTTTGGACTTGTAGCAACTTTGTACAAAGAACAAGAAGCTGCCCAGTCCTGCAGCATCCTCAGAGTTCTGCTGTGCTTGAGTCAATGGCTGCGGCCGCTGTATCAATCCAGTTAATTAAGGTTCTTCCTCTTTTTTACCCCCTGTCTACTCTTCCAAGCATGCTGTCCTTCTTCAGGGACTGGTGTCTCCTGGAAGGATGTCCAAAAGACATGAGAGAAATCCATACTTGAAATCCTTGACAACTTCAATCTTTTTATAATCTTTATCATGATGTTACCTATTGGTCCAGTGGTGAGGATTTTAATTTCCTTTACATTGATTTGTAATCCATGCTGAAGGCTCTGTCCTTGATCTTCATCAGCAATCTTTCAAGTGTCATCTGCATATCTGCATCTATCTCCATATCAGGTTGTTATTAAGCCTTTCCCAATTCTGGTGCTGTGTTTGCTTTTATATAGCCCACATTTTCTGATTATTTGTTCATCATATTTGAATAAGAGAAGAATGCAATGTTATCAATGGGATCAGGTACCAGGCATCTGAGACCCAGAATAAAAACATATACAATGTGAATGAGGGAGGGGGGATTATGGAGTGGAAACCCAATGCCCATCTGTAGACAATTGGACATCCTCTAAAGAGGGGTCGCAGGGAAGAGATGAACAAGTCAGTGTACAGTATAGTACTGATAAAACACACAACTTTCCTCTACTTCTTTGGTGCTTCCTTCCCCCCACTATCATGACCTCAATTCTACCTTACAAATAGAATTAGGCCAGAACATGCACACTGCTACAGACAAGATCCCACAACACAGGGAATCCAGGATAGATAACCCCCCCAGGGCCATCAAGGAAAGTAGAGGAAGGTAGGGGAGAAAGGGGGAATCAACCACAAGGATCAACCTATAACTCTCTCTCACGGGGACAAACAACAGAAACATGGGTGAGGGGTGACGGAGGACCATGCAAAATAAGAAAATAATAATCAATAACTTATCAAGGGTTCATGAGGGAAGGCATGTGGGGGTTTGAGGGGGAAGAAAGGGGGAGCTGATATCAGGGGCTCAAATGGGAAGAGGATGCTTTGAAAATGATGATGGCAGCATATGTGCAAATGTGCTTGACACACTAGATGAATGCATGGATTGTGATAAGATGTAAGAGTCCCCAATAAAAGTATTTTAAAAAAGAATACAATGCTATCACATAACTTTCATAATTTCAAACCACACAGTATTCTATTCAAATGACTGCCTTTGTATCCATGGGCAGATTCCACACGAGCACAATAAAGTGTTCTGGAATTCCCATTCTGCTCAAGACTATCTACAGTTTTTTTTTATGACCCACATAATCTACTGCCTTCCACAGTCAATAAAACATAATTAAACATCTTTCTGATATTCTCTGCTTTGAGCAAAAATCCACCTTATGTCAGCAGTGATATCCCCTATTCACCCATCACTTCTGAATCCTTTAGCATGTTCCTGTCAATTTGCTACTGTAAATATTTTTGAATGATTTTCAGCAAAGGTTTGATTGCATGTGATATTAAAGACATTGTTCAATGATTTCTGCATGCTATTGGGGCTCCTTTCTTTGACACAGGTACAAATAGGGATCTATTTTAGTCATTTGGCCTAGTAGCTGTCTTCCAAATTTCATGGCATAGATAAATGATTGTTTTCAGTGCTTCATCTGCACTGGAATTGAAATATTTAATTTGTCTTTGGTCAATGCATGGAGCCTTGTTTTTAGGTAGTGCTTTCAGGACGGCTTAGACTGCTCCCTTCTGAAATAGCTCCCCAGTGTTGTCGTGGGCAGCCATTGAACCGTCAGTTGTGAAGCCAGGAGCAGTCAGCTCCCCCCGCAGGAGAAAGATGAGACTTTCAACTCCTGTAAAGACGGGCAGTGTCTGGAACTCACAGCGACAGTTCTGCTCTGTCCTATTGGGCCACAATGATTCAGATTTGACTCAGTGGCCATGAGTTTGGTTTTAGGTTTAAATGAGGCTTTCCCTTCTTATAGATGACATGGCATATTGACACATTAAATGAACTGGAAAGTTCTAAAGTATAATACCTTCATTAGACCAGTTGCCCTCTGTTTGGTTGTGATGCTTTATGACCCTCTATGTGCAGAGGAAAATTTCTCCACTTTTTCTAACCACATGTCCATGCCTGTTTTCTGGGGTTACTGGGTGGGCTCGAATAGTCAATTTGGTATTTGTACTTCAGCACTGAACCACTTGTGTTACCTTCCTCAATGCCAGCAAGTAGATGACCACTCATATTGACCCTCAAGGACAGAGTTGAACTGCCCCTGAGAGTGATCCAGGCTAAATCTTCATGGGAACAGGAAGTCTCTTCTGCCTCCCCTAGAGTGACAGGTGGGCTCACATTAGTGACCTGTCTTTAGCAGTCGGACGCATAACTCACAAACCACAAGGGTGCCCTGTGGGTTTCACCTACGGATTTCTAAAACGTCCCTATACGTGTTCAGGCCCATAGTTCTCATGTTAAGCTAACAACCCTGTGGAATCAAAACTTGTAACATTCCAGAAAATTATCTGTAATTCCCAAGAACACATATTAGATTAGCGTCACCTATTAAAGAGTTGAGAAAATATGTTGCCGTGAAAGCAGAATGTTTTGCACTCTACGAAACCTCTTATTTGCATAGCAATTTCTAGTTGTAAGCATCTTCAAGAAAATGATCCTTCTTCCAAGCCTAAGAGGAAAACGCGGTTTCAACCGTTTATAGATGAGACAATAAGCTCAGGGAAAAAATAAATGACTTAGTCTAGATCCCACAGCCTCCCTGTGCTCTTTTGCTGTGCGTATTCCTATGTGTTTCGGTGATGGGGTATATAACATCCATAGAATTGTTATCTTTCTGATTTATCTGAGGAGAGACTTGTTTTCTTTTGTAGCCAAAACTGTCTTCTGCAGAAGTGTTGACGTTTGAAAACTGATCTAGTTCATTCCCCTTTCTGCATCATTTCCAATTTCTCTAGTTAGTCTGACAACACATGTAGTTTCATTAGTCAATTTGTCCTGTAATCATTGATCCCAAGACCAACGGACAAGTCCTGCTGATCCTCAAACTAGTATCAGAGTGGCCTTGCTGATCCCGATGTCCCCTCTCCTCCTCATCTGCGTGACACAGACGTGCCTCACCGACTTGGACCATCTACCTAGAAAGTGTTATCATTAGTCATTAGAATTTCACATCTAATGAGTCTAAACAAATCTCCTTGTTTCCACCTTAAAACGTTTTAGAAACAATTTCTTTTACACATTGTTAGATTTAAAACTGTCCCAGACATTTTAGTTCACAATTACCTTCATTATTTTTTTCTTTACAAGAAAGAGATGTTTGCATTTAAGAGGCTTAACAGCAAGGAGCACACAGCAGTGAAAAACTGCCTGTGTGCCGTGTGGTGTCCTGTTTGAAGTCAGAATACACAGAGAATATATAGCCTTGGCCTTTGGATTGTATACTTTGGGGAGCCACGTGTAGATGTTTGACAATAACCCAGGTTTTAGGGCAGCTGTCAGGAACAACTGTGGCCTATGCGCAAGCAGACAGACAAAAAAGTTCTTTAAAGCTCAGGCCAGTCTCAGGATGTCACTGTCGGCTCACTCGGGAGCAGGCCGTGGCCTAGCTTTTATTCACCAACAGCCAGGGAGAGAAGGGAAGGAGCTCAGCTTCACTTGGCCCTTTCAGAGGACGTCCGCATCCAACTTGTCTGAATCCGGGCAATGCAGCGAGTTACAAAAATTCCAGAGACAGTGCATTAAGGTCGGTTTCTCAATGTTAAGTCCCCTTACTAAGTTTAGTAAATGTATTTAAGTGTATTATATATATTCTTATATATCATGACACAGTCGTGTGGATGTGATGAGAATTTGATAATTAAAACAATCTGCCAAGAAGTGTGTGATGCTTCTGGGTATACTGTTGTTATATTATTTCCTACAGTTATAATAAATATAGAAGAATTCTTTATTGAAATAGTAAAGTGTTTTTATTTTTCTAGATTTAGTTAGTTGATTAGATATGGATGTAATCATTTAAACTGCAAGGAAGTCTAAGTATAGATTCTTATTGTTAATCAGAGCTCTCAAGTAGATTACCTGGATTGTATTATTGCTCTTTCCTGTTGCCTAACTTTTGCCCTTTAAACTGCTTCTTTACACCACTAATAAAGGATGAACAGTAGCGATATTAAACTTAAATTAGTCTACTTGTTACTCAGTCACTGAGTCAGCAGAGACCTGCTGAGAGTCCACAGCATACAAATTACAGCAATTTTCTCTTTGGTAATTTGTTAGTCAGAATGAAGCTCAAACTTCTTTTTTTTTAATTTTAACTACACTGTACTCATTATGTTTTTATGGATTTCAATTATGCAGAGATCTGCTTCAATGTGTGTTAGTTATTAACTTCTATTTATGTTGCTATCTTTATGGCTTAAGTTTTCTTCTGGAAAAAAATCCTATAGTAAAGAATTTAAAATACATTCCTATAAATATAAAATGAGACCATTATTCTTTGGTAGTATTCCTGAATTTTTCTCTATTTAAATACTGACAAATGATTTACAAATACAAAATTTCACTGGAATCTGAAAATAATAATTCCAATAATGAGTGCAACAACAACATACTGACTTTCATAAAATAATTACTGACAATCACATTCTTCACTCTGGCACAGAAAAACTTGGATTTCTCTGAGACACGTGGGAAGATGTATGTGGATTCCATCATGTCCTGAACTTTTCACTGCCCCTTGCCAGGCTCCATTGAACAAGAGTCTTCACCAACCCAAATATCGAACCCATACACCTACAGAAGTTCCACTCTAAAACTGAAAACTGAAATACTGACTGCTCTCGATCCAGGTGGATGCAGAAGAAGCACAGTTGCCCCTTAATATAAAGGTAATCTGGGACCAGGAATCGGAAGACATTACACCTGTCTCAAAAATCAGAGGCAAAAACTACCCTTCACCTAGTCAAATACCATACAGAACACAATGCATGAAAAAATGTCTTGTCAACCGAGAAGTGGCAAACTACTTAAACTATTCCAGATACTGCAAGTTGCATAAGGGTATTCTCTTGCAGCAACCATTCTACCTTCATTATCAGAGAAAAATGATTTCTTCAGCCACAGTAACATTAAAAAAAAAGGAAAAAGAAAATTTCAAGATATGTTTCTTTATAAATGCCAAGTCTCGATGGAGTTCACCTTGCTTGAACTGTATTAACATATGTAAAAACATAACATTCTTCTGGGAATAGAGTAGAATGAAAAAATTATTTGCCTTACTATTTTTAACTTGTCAATATCTATAAGAGCCATATCAACAGAATATAAATGCTAGACTATTACCCTAAAGCCTTGGGAAACTATATTTAGACCTTTAGAATACCTGTTTATGACATACATATGAAATAAGATAATATTTATTAAAGTATTCGATAACAAATCGTTTAAAAGAAATTTTTAGGTATTTAGCACAGCATTTCTAAATATTAGTATGGAAATGTCTGATAACTATAAAGGCTTAACCAGATAGATTACTTTTTATGGTTATGGCAGTGCTTTCTGTTCTTTAGACATTCATGTTTCTAGAAATTGCAGTTTATTATAAATAATAGTTATATTCCTCAAGTTTCAGTCTACTGCTATTGTATTGTATTGACACTTGTTAAAACATGTGTCACCCACAGGGCCAGTGAGAAAGATGCAGCACGTTGATGGATCATGCCTGAAGTTCATAGTAGATTTTTGGGTTTTGCTTGCTTTAGCTAAAATACAATAAGCACTAGAATTCATTTAAATATCCAGACAACTCACCTTTTTTGAAAAATGGCAACGTCTAGGCCTGCATTGCCACAGGACAGCCATCCCTTTGAGTTGACTGACATGGCCCTCACAGCACCTAGTCATAAACATCTCCCCTTTTTTGTCTGCCTCCCACGTCTAACACATACATACACCCGGCTTGTTTCAGGTATTAGCAATTTCAACTAGATTGGGATCCCCATCTTTGTTCTATCTTGATGTACATTTTTAGGATATGCACATGTTAAAAACATTACTCCCAAACCATAGTAACCTTTATTTTGCTTAACACGTGAAGCTATTATTTTTTCAACATCACCTCGTACAGGTTTTTGCACTTCAGCACCTGGGGCTTCCACATCTGGAACCTTTTCCTGAGGAAATCTGTGCTCTCTGATTTACATGAAGCGAAATTGATATATCCGGGATCCTCAACACAATTGTGTCTTTAAAAATATTCTGGAGTTTATAAAACAAAAATACGTCTGAAGGGACAAGATCGGGGCTAAAGTAAGTTTTTCCCATAAGTTCTTGTATATTTTGCTACCCTGAAAAATGAGCAAACACATTGTCATGATAGAAAATAAAATTTCCTGGCCTTCTTCTCAATGAAGTTTTCAATTTTCCGAAGATGTCTACCTAAGAAGCCCACAGTTGTCTTGCTTCCTTCAAGAACATTCAAGAAGGTCACCCATTTTGAATCCTCCGGAACAATCATCATAACCTGCTGAGATGACCTCAGACACCACTGGTTGGACAGGGCTCTTTGATGTACTCTTGATGTACTCAAGACAAGGATATTATTGAAAGCACTTTCTAGTGTTGTGGTGACAATTTTAGTTAAATTGCAGTTTTCATTATGTGGCCATGTATTTCCAATTCACAGTAATAGATCATGATGTAAGTGGCTCATTGAGGAATAAACTTGAGAAAACTTTTAAGGTACAGATTATGATAAACAAAATTTTCTTTCAATATATTTTAATTTCTTATTGGATTTGGGGAGCCTCGATAGCATAGGGGGTTACATTATGGGCTGCTAACCATAAGATCAGCAGTTCAAAACTACCAGTGGCTACTAAAGAGAAAGAAGAGGATTTCTACTCTCATAAAGTGTGACAGTCTCAGAAACTCAGGGGAGCTGTTCTCCCTTGTGCTATAGGATTGCTATGACTCAGCTTTGACTTGGTAGCAGTGAGCATTAGAGTTGGTGAGCATGTGAAACCAGTGAATGCTGGTGAGAATCTTAGTAACTCTTACAGGTGTTTTCTAAGAGGCTAGGGAAGTTAAGAGTGGTTAACAAAGGCATATGGTATCCTGAATCCTGTTTATCTTAGGTTGACCACTGAACTGAGAAACCCTAGTTCGAGGTTTCTTAAGGATCCCTTTCCCATCAATTAGCTATCAACAGTACACGGTTTCCAACAACAATCTTCATGTTAGAGACCCTCGTGCTTGATTAGAATGTCTTTACTTCACGCATTTACAATGAGGAAATATTCATTATAAACCCTAAAAGATCACCATCAATTAAAAATATTCTTGCTATATATCATCCATCATAACATTGAAAAAGAATTGCATAATTAAATATGATGATCAAAATCCAATATGTTTACATTATATTTGGTTTTTTAAATGGGATCAAGTTAAAGGCAGGTAATTCAACTTATTTATAATATTATAATTAATATGATCTCATCTTTTTGCCAGTAAGATAATTTTCTGAAATATTTTTTATAAATCTTCTCATCAAGGTCAGAAAAAGAGAAAGAACAGTTGGGATAATAATTTCTCTGTTTCTTTTGCTTTTATAATTTTCCTTAATAGGATAAAAAAGATATCTTTGTTAATAGTGTGATTCAACATAAGCTTCTTTTTACATATCTGAATCATCATTTGCAAGAAATATGTTTCATTTCATTTTAAGTGCTCAGATTGACTTATTCCTTTCAAATGTTTTTTATTTGCATGTAACAATATATTTAATTTTTTGTTTCTTTACAGTCTATAAATATTTTTAAAATTCTTATTGCTATATTATAAATGAAGTATTTATCCTGGTGGTATCATGGCTATGCAATGGGCTGCTAACTGCAGGGTCAGCAGTTCTAAAGCACTGTAGCTCCATGAGAAAAACACCTAGCTCTCCAGCCCGATACAGAGTAACCTCCTCAGGGACTCACTCGGACAGTTCTACCCCGCCTACAGGTCACTGTAAATTGACACTGACGCCATGGCAAGCAGTTTGTTTTGTTGTTGTTTTTAGTTTGATTTAAACAATACCTTTGCAACTGTTAACATGCCTTCAAGTTTCTTTCATTCTATAAATATGTACATTTAAAGAATATGTAATTGCATACTTTTTAGACACAAACATATAACCTATTGAGAAACAAGTCATCTCTAATGTAAAAATCATGCTTCTACATAGTCATATTATTTTTATTAAATCAATAATGAATATGAAGAAGAACCCTTTTCCCCAATAGACCGACTTGCATCTTTGGGTCAATAACAGTGACATTGCATGAATTTCCCAAGCTCCAATTTTTATTTCACATGCAGAAAGTTAGATCACCTGAAATAACACCTACCTAGATAGCAGTGTTCAAGTGGTGATCTAAATGTTCTTGTGTAGTGCAATTGTCTAATATGTGGGTTGTCAATGGAAAGGTTGCATGTTCAAACTCACCCGGAGGAGCCTATGAAGAAAGGTCTGGTAATTTGCTTCTAAAATTTTACTGCCTTGAAAACGCTATGGAGCACAATCTTAATGTCATAAACACAGGTTACCATGAGTTCAAATCTGTCCAAAGGTAACGAAAATAACAAGTGAAGAAACAGAACACACAAATCACTATTAGGCGGAAAAATTGCATTCATAGTGTTCATTAGAAATGGGGAGGAAAGTTTTTATTTTGCTCACTTTTAAGCAGGTAATCGAAAAATATCAAGGAACCAGGACTCATTTGTTAGTTTGTCAAATGAGTGGCTTTCATGTTATTTCGATGTTGAAAACTCTGCAAATGTTTCAAATGCCAACAGGATCACTTGTTAGGTATAAGTTTCTGTGGAGCTTCCAGCCTAAGATGTACTTGAAAGATGGACCTAGCACTCTAATCCTCCTACCCCAAAAAAGGGGTGGGGCAAAGAAAGCTCTATGATTATATTGATAAAATTGCACCAGAAACAAGCCATAGTATTTTGAATTGTCTCAAGTGTGTGTGTAAACTGGACAATGATTCAGGAATACCAAACAGAATTGGTGTATTTGAATACTATGTTGACAAAAAATATTGGAAGTACCAAGAACTGTCAAAAGAATGAGTAAACCTATCTTGGATGAAGTACAGCCAAGGTGCCCCATAGAAGAGAGCATGGTGGGATCGCGTCACTCTTACTTTTGACATGTTATCAAGAAGAAATGGTCCTTGGTAAAGGGCATCAATTTGTAAAAGTACAGGGACAATGAAAAGGAGGAAGAAATTTAAATAGACTGACACAGTGTCTGCTGCAGTGGACTCAAGCCTAGCAATGATTGCAATTACATCAGAACAGACTCAATGGGTCTAATAACAGCAACAGAAAAGGACATCAAGTTTGATAAAGTAGGTCAACAAGAATGAGGAAAACCTTCAAGGAGATGAACTTGCACAAAAACCGAAACAAGGGACTCAGGTGTAGCTAAGAAAGCTCAAGATCACAGTTTCACCCGGTTATATGTAAGATTGTTATGACTCAGACTTGATTACAAGGCAGCCAACACAGGGGCATCACATCAATGTTCTTCTCCATATTTCTCTTTTCCTTTATTTGGTGTCTATAGCTTGTAAGCTTTTTTTTCTCTCCTTATCTCTTGATGATGCTTAGTGTGAGTAGCTCTACAACTTTATCTTTTAATATAATTTTGACAGTTTGATAAAGCCTCTCCACTTAAACTTTATCTTTAAAAATGATAGAGGACAGTAAAATGTTTGTTCCAATGGGTTATTGCTTAAGAAATATATTGAAATTATAATTCATTTAAAATATTGAGTCTATATATTAATAAAATAATATTATTTCTAAAAAATGATTATATTAAAAGAAAATAATGAGAAGAGTTCTATTGCTTTGCATTTATACAGATCTCTTTAATATAAATAATATTATTTACTTTTAAAACATTGTTGCATTATTAATATTTTTATTCCATTCAGGCTCACAATAATTGAATTGCTTTTTAATTAAACAAATAAAGAAAAATGATGAATGGATTCATACCTCTAATCTTAATGCTATAAAACAGTTTTAAAAACACAACTCCATTATTATGAACAGCATGAAATATGAAGTTGATATGTGATAGATTAAGCGTTGTTGACCTTCAAAGTCTACTGGCATAATGTAGTTCACAAGGAAAAATGTTCTGCCTCCTACACTGTTGAAGAGCAACAGGACCTGAGCTGCAGACTATTGGTTTCTCCTTCTCCAAAGGAAAGAAGGAAGGAAGAGGGTGATCATAAGATGTATAAAAACAAATGTTCCAATGGACTAGTGGACCTGCCAAAGCAGTTTTCCCAATACTGACACCAGATGAACAGGATAATGCCAGGTACTACTACTAACTTCTCTAAAAAGAGATGAAAATCAGACCAAGTGTACTGTTTAGTAAGAGATAGGTTGGACCCTGAGGGTATGGTCTATAACAGTGGTTCTCAACCTTCCTAAAGCTGTGACCCTTTCATGCAGTTCCTCATGTTGTGGTGACCCCCACAACCAAAAAATGATCTCTGTTGCTACTTCATAACTGTAATTTTGCTGTTATGAATCAGACGGCACCTGTGAAAGGGTCGTTTGATCCCCAAAGGGTCACGACCCACAGGTTGGGAACCGCTGAACTATAGTAACCATCAGGTCCAGAACTGAATTCATCCATTTGTTAGAATCATCAACCATTTAGTGTCAAAAGGGTAGCACTTATTCAAGGACAAAGTTCTGACGATCAGAAAAGAAGAAACGGAAACTGCAAACACAGAGAGGAAGTAAAATCTAGGATGCCAGACTGAGGAGATTGTAATGATTAAATTGGAAGGAAATGTGCATGAATTGTTGAATGTGAAACTGATGATCTGCTCAGAAAACCTTCATCTAATTCATAATTAAGGCTTTGCTTGTTTTTAAGGTTGATGTCCTAGCAATATTTTCACACTCAAATCACCCATTATTAAATCATCCACTGTACTATTTCTTATGTTAGAAAATTAGAATTTTATCTCCAAGAACCCAGTTATATCATAAAGTGTGTATTTTATTTGGGTAATATTAACAATAGGAACTGACTATATTTATTTTTGTTAATTATTTTATACAGTTTCCTGAAAAATGCTTAATTTTCCAGAAAATTTACCAGTGAAAAATAACTATACTTGGCAAAACCTTAATGTTTTCCTAGTACAGACATATCAATAAAATACTATAGGAGTTGCTTTATTGTCTCCTATTATTTATCTTTATAACCAACTTTAGTCTGGATGCTACACTGAAGCTTGCCCAGCATGGGTGGCATAACTGGTATTTGCAATTGCAGTGCCAGAGTGTAATAACAACAAAGCAATACACAAGCCACCAATGTACAACACATTGACAAAGAACATGCACATGGCACAGTCTGGCTTTCTAAAAACTAATTCATTTAAAAATACTGTTGACACTACATATTACTAAAATAATATCATTTATAAAAATGACAGGAAGTTCATAATGATGAAGACAAAAGACTATCGCCTTCAGTGTGTGTTAAGTCTCACTTGAGGATAAAAAATTCTCACATCGGGTCCAATAAGCAGCAGCATGGTAAATGGTGATGACGATGACCTTGTTAAAGATTTAAATTTATTTGAATCTACAACCAATGCCCAGGGAAGCAGCTCTCAATAAATTATATGATGTATCATAGTATTCCAATCTTCTACAAAAGATGTCTTTACTAAAAGGAAAAACAGTTACTCTGAAGTCTAAGGTGCACGTGGCCCAAACTATGGTGATTTCAATAGCGTCATATATATGTGAAAGAGGGACCATAAATAAAGACTAAGGAAAATAATTAATGTATTTTGATTATGCTGTTCATAAGGAATATTGCATATACCACGTATGCCAAAGAAAAACAGAAGGAATGCTCTAGAAACGAAGATGGCAATAGTCCATCTCATGTACTTTAGACGTGTTCATGATGACTGAGCTTCTGGAGAAGGCTATCTAGTAACTGTACATCGACACAGTACTCTAGCAAGGGGCTAAAATATAGGAATGGTTGTGAGACAGCTATAGTCCTAATCTTCCCATTGCCATTAAACCCATTCCACTTCAGAGTAATTGTAAAGAAGAGAGTAGAGACTGCCCAACATATTTCCCTAGGCTGTAATCTTACGTAAACAGAGTGTCCCATCTTTTTCCCTTGGAGCAGCAAGTGGGTTTGATTCTCTGACATTTTGATTATTGTTGTCATTCTTGGGAGTCATCAAGTTGACCCATAGCGACCCTATGTGCAACAGAAACAATTCACACGCCAACACTCACATGCGTCCACAGGGGCCACTTTGCAGTTGTGGAAAATAATAGAGACAGGCAGACAAACAGCGAAGCATAGGGGCCTCCTCATGCCTATGTCAGGACTGAGAGAGTGAATGTGTTTTCCAATAGATATCTATAATGGAGCTTACAGATCTTTTAAAAGGCAGATGTGTCATAAATCAAGCATATTACACAATCAATGAGTAATATCATAAGTGGGTCACATAATAAACCAGCCATGAGGTGAGTCATCATATTGACCTACTGCTAGTTGACCTTGAATGCCACTGAGCCCTCCCCAGGGGACCAATCCATGATCCTTAACAGAAGAGGACATCAGGACAGAGTTTGCTGCATTTTGTGGTGGGTCAAGGAATAGATACAGATAACTTTCAGGCATAGTGAAGCAGGCAGACACAGGGATGATACATCTCATTACAGTAGCTTCTTAATGGAGGGCTATTGCAGGGTTCACATTATTTGGCCTGGATAACTTGTACTTGAAAACATGTCCATCTAGAAACAAAGGAGATCTTTCTCAAAATAGGGCTAGTTTTCCGTGCCCGTGATTGCGAGTATAGAAATAGGTCAAATCCTTTCTACCAAGTCCTCAGTTTACCAGAACACAGTCCGGCACCAGCCGCCCAACTGTTCCTTGAACAGAGCCTGACATTGCCATCATCGTCACCCATCTAGTCTAGGACCCCCCTCTTTTTCACTGTGCCTCCACTTCAGCAAGCATGCTGTCCTTTTCAAAGAACTGGTTTCTCCTGACTTTTACAAAGTAGGTAACATGAAGTCTTCCCATCCTTGCCTTTAAGGAGCTCTTCTTTTGTTATAAATTGCTTTGTCCTTTGAGCGGTCCATAGTACATTCAAAATGCTTCTCAAACACTACTATTCAATTATATCGATTCTTCTTCCATGGACCATATTCAATGTCCACCTTTTATGTGCATATGAGGCAGTCGAAAATACCATGGGTTGAGTCCTGCTCTCCTTAGTCTTCAAAGTAACACCTTGGCTTTTCAATCCAGAGCTCATGCGCAGCAGATCTACTGAATGGAGCCTCTCTTTGATCTCTTGACTGCTACGTCCATGAGAACTGACTATTGACCCAAGTAAGACGAAATCCTTGACTACTTCAGACTTCTATCTATCCTTTGGTTATGAAGTTCCCTATTGCTCCAATTATGAGGATTGGGGTCTTCTTTGCATTGAATAGTACCCCATAGTGAAGGCTACAATCTTTTATTTTCATCAGCAGCTGCTTCGAGTTCTCCTTTCTTTCAGCAAGCAAGGTGTGTGATCTGCATACTGCAGGTTGCTACTAAGCCTTCCTCCAATCATGATACCACGTTCTCCTTCATATAATCCAGCTCCTCTGATGATCGCGTCAGCACAGAGATAGAAAATATGCTGAAGGGATACTACCCCGAAGCACACCTGGCCTGAGTTTAGACCAGGCAATCTTGCCTTAATGTATTAGCACAGTTGCCTCTTGGTTTCTGAGAGACTGCTTAACCACTGTGCCACCAGGCCTCCTTCAGCTGATGTCTGAGCACACCGAAAGTACCTGTTTGCTCTTTTGAATTGCTGCAGAGTTTTGTCTCATCGTTGGTTTTGTATCTTGAAATAAAATGTTTAAATATGAAATTGATATCTTTTCTATAAGAACGACTTATGGAGCTCTAGAGTTGGTATTCCCTACGGGCCAAGGGCAGGGCTGTGCAGTTACACTATTTAGAACAAATGAGTCTAAACCCTTATTTTTAAAATAGCTTCTATAAAATTCCTGCAAATACTGTGTGAGCAATATGATTATAGTGTCTTCTATGGAATATTTGCTGGGCAAAAAGGAAAAAAAAACCTTGAGATAATGTTCTTGGCACAGTTACGATGTAATTTTATTCTATTTCTTTTGGCTATTGATCTTATTGCACAAGGTGCAAAAAACGAGCTATAAAATATACAGTGGACTTATTCTCTTACTTATATTTACCTAGACTGAAATGTGTTTAGGTTAAATGTATCACCACAACATGTTTCGGTGTGATTTACTTTTTCTTGTTGTTGTTGTGAGGTGCCATCACGTCTGTTCCAACCCACAGACACCCTGTGTACAACAGAACGCAGCAACGCTTGGTCCTGCACTAACTTCACACCTGACTTAGGTCGGAGCAGCCACCACGCCCATCAATCTCATTGGTGCCCTTCCTCTTTTGGGGCTTTCCCTACACTTTACAAACAGGATGTCTTTCTCCAGGGACTGGCTTCTCCTGTGAACATGTGCAAAGTGCATGAGGAAAGGTTTCACCGTCCTTGCCTCTAAAGAGTATTCTGCCTGTACTGTCTCCAAGATATACCTCTGTTTCTCTGGTAGTCCAAGGTACTGTAAATCTTCTTGTGCATCCGCATCGATTTTTCTTCAGGCTTCCTAAACCAATGCCCGAATTTCTCTTGCTACCTTAGTCTTTGCAGTAACATCTATGTTTTACAATACTTGTGCAATACAATTATCTATTGCAGTGTCTTGTTTGACTCGTAACTACTAATTCCATGAGCATTCAATGTGAATCAATTGAGATGAGGCAAAATAAAATCCTAGACAATTTCAACCTTTTCTCCATTTTTCATGATTTTACCTATTGATCTGTTGGTAAGGATTTTTTCTTTACATTGAGTTGTAATCCATAATGAAGGCTGCAATCCTTAATCTTCCTCAGTATGTTGGTCTGGGTAGACTAGAGAAACAAATTCATAGAAACTCATATGTATATAAGAAGTAGTTTTATATCAAGGGTAATTGTACATTAAGAAACCATCCTAACCCAGTCCAGTCCAAGCCCATAGTCTGATAGTAGCCCATGTGTCTGGTACCAATCTATAAAGTCCTTTTCAGACTCACGAGACACATGCAATGATACCGAATGCAGCATGATCACAGGACAGTTGGTAGAGAGTATTTGGATCCAGTGGCATTGCAAGCATCTCAGAGCTGGCAGGGGTCTCCATGTGACTCCTCAGGCTGCGAGGCTGCAGTATAGCTCCATGTGTCGTCTCAGAGAGCGAGCAGAGAGAGTGTCTCCCACCTCTAAGAAGGAATGCAGGATTTCCCAGAATTCTTAGGAGAAGGCCATGCCCCTACAGAGGCCTTACTTGCTATGATCCAATTGACAGACTGCATGCACCCCCTTAGCTCGGAATCCTCTCAAATTGACACCAGCTTATATAACTACAAGAATCAGCAAGTACTTCAAGCCCTTCTCACCTTCAGCGAGCAAGTTTGTGCCATCTGCACACCTCGAGTTATTACTAAGCCTTCCTCCAGTCTTGCTGTCACATTCTTCTTCACAACATCCAGGTTCTCTGACATTCACAAAGCATTGAGATGGAATGGAATAAATTTGTCGAGTGGATACTACTCTAACACACATCTTCCCTGAAGGTAATCATGCAGTATTTCCTCTTTCTGTTGCACAACTGCCTCCTGATTCGTGGGCAGGTTCCACAGGAGCACAGCAAGTGTTCCAGAATCCCCCTTCTTGTCAAGGCGGTTTGTATTTTGTTATAAGGCACAGAGCCAAATGTCTTGGCCTAGTCAATAAAAGACAAGTATACTCTGCTTTGAACGAAGATCCCTCTCACATGAACAATGATAGCCCTTGTTCCACACCCATTTCTGAAACTGGCCTGAAACTCTGGTTGCTCCTTGTTAATGCACTACTATAACCATTGCTGGATGGTCTTCCCTAATTTTTGAACATGATATTAATGGTATTGTTCTATAATTTGAGCATTCTGTTGAATAGCCTTTCTACGGAATGGATACCAATTGGATCTCATCTGATGCGTTGGCCAAATAGTCATCTTCTACATTTACTGGCCTAAATAAGTGGGGTCTTGCAGTGCTTCCTAAGCTTTTTGAACCATTTCTGTTAATTCCTGGGGACTTGTTTTTGGTTAATGCTGTCAGTGCAATGTGAACTCCTTCACTGGTTCTTGCTCCTGAAATCATGTGACGTCGAATAGTTCTTTTTGGCTCAGGGACTCTGCATTCTTGTCATCCTCTCTATAATTCTTGCATCACTCCATATTTTGCCCCTATAATATTTCAATCTTTCAACTCAAGGCTTGAGTATTTTCTTGAGTTTTTTCAGTTTTTAGATATGATGAGCATGCTCATCCTTCTTGGGTTTTGCTTTTGGTTTGTTTTGTTTCTCTTTTTTTAACTCTAGGTCTTTATAGATTGCATTAGTATATTTTACTTTGTTTCCTTGGGCTCTTCTTTGAAATTTTCTGCTGAGTTCTCTGACTTCATCACTCTTCCATTTTCCTTAGCTACTCTATGACCTGGGGAGAGTTTTAGAGTCTCTTCTGTCACTCACTTGGATCTTTTCTTTTATCCTTGTCTTTTGTATTACCTTCTCTTTATCATGTATGATGTTCTTGATGTCATTCCAAAGCTCATCAAGCCATCTCTCATTAGCGTTCAATGCAGCAAATCTCTTCTGAGGTCTTCTGAAAATCCAGGTGAGATATCGTGGTTGGATTTTGTCTCTAGTGAACTTGTTACATTTTCTTCATATTTAACCTGAACTTACAGATCAGGAATCCATGCCTGTTTCACAGTTGTCCTTGGCCTGGTTTTGTCTTCTGCCATTGAACTTCCCCGTTGAATCTTACCACAGATAGAGTCAATCTGATTTATGTGAATTCCATCTAGAGAAGTCCATGCATATAATCATTGTTTGTGTTATTGAAAAAAGTCATTTGCTATTAAGTCATGTGTCGTGCAATATCTTATCATGCCATCTCTAGCTTTGTTTCTGTCACCAAGACCATATTTTCCAACTACTGTTCCTTTATCTTTATTTCCAACTTTTCATTTGTCACTAATAATTATCAATGCCTCTTGATTGCATTTTGAACAATTTCTGACTGAATCTATGGGTGAAGTTCTTCAATTCCTTCATCAATAACTTTCATGGCTAATTTATAAATTTGCATAATAATTGTATTGATTGGATTTGCTTGTATGCATAGATAGACATTATCCTAAAAAAAACAGCATGGTGCTTCAAAATAGATCTTGAAATGTTCTTTCTTTCTTTCTTTTTTTTTTTTATAGGAATGGCGAGTGGCAGCTACATATACTTTGCTGACCTGAGCTGTCAAAGTCTCTCCACGTTGCTCTCGCATGCAGTTGGGAAATATTCTTTCTTACTATGAATGAAATACCAATTTTCTTGATTGTATATTTCAGGCACAGAAAAACCATACACTTTTTATTATAAATGGCTAATACTAATCAATTTCAGCACACAACAGATAGAATATTATTCTTTATGCATTCCATTTCATTTTAATGACTTCCAAGTTTCCTACATTCATATTTCATATATTGCAAATTCCAGTTTATTCTCATTTCGAGTACTTTCCCATTGGTATGTGAAAATCCTGAAGACTTTCTCCAGCAGGCTGTATTCCATCCACCTCCCATGGTCAATGCTCCTTTGAGAAGGCAACTCTTCTGAGTCATATCTGAGGGCCTCTCAACTTGACAGGCTCTTCTTTCCCACTCTCTGACAGCGCTCGATTTTTCTTCATTAGGTTTTCATTAACTGGTAATGTTTTCACAATCTCTTTAGGCTTTTCAAAGGCTATGTTCTCTGAAGTGAACAACTTGCTGTATATACTCGTGTATAAGCCGAGTTTTCAGAACAAAATATGCTGAAAAGCTGGGATTTGGCTTATGTACGGGTCACTGGTACCCCAGGGAGGTGTAACATCTTGCGGGTGATTGCTATTCTTCTACTGTTCATTCAAAGCCCCATTGACACTGCAGGGCTTTGAAAGTTTGTTTACTCACATCTAACCAATCAGAGCCGTCCTAAGACATGGACAGCTCCAATTCACAGAAGCACCCGTAGTGATTCACTTATGCTAGCAGATGAACTGGTAAGGATGTGTCTGTGGCTGTGCTCAGCCTCTCTCCTCTGGTCTCTGTGTTAATTCACATCCTGCATTTCCCACCTTAGGCTTATACTCGAGTCAATCAGTTTTTCTGGTTTCCCAGGGAATAATTAGATACCTCGGTTTATACTTGGGTCGGCTTATATTTGAGTATATACGGTACTCCTTTTTGTAGGCTGTTCTTAGTCTGAAAGCTTTGCTGACACAGGTTCACTTTGAGTGACCCTGCTGGTATTTGAAATACCAGTAGCATAGGCCTTAGAATCACAGCAATGCACAAGCCACCACAATACGACAAACCAACATACAAGTACTCTGTCAATATTTGTTGTAGGGGGATTTTATTCCTCTAGGGAACATGAAGTCTTATTTTAAAATAAAACTCACAAAATGGGGTGCAATGTTTTCTTTGTAACTAAATATATTACAAAATAACCTAATATATATCAATTATTATATCTTCTCTATAAAGAAAACACAAATTATAAATAACTGAAAACATTTGAATATATCTTTCATATTTTGACTTGCCATATTTAAATACCAAGCATAAGAAACATGGTATTTTAATTAGAAATAATGTTATATAATACACAAGTGGCTATACAGCAAACACTTTTTTTTTACAAGCTTTCTATAAAATTGTGTCCTTCAGGTTCTAATTAGTCTAAATAAGACCAATGTATTTAAATCAGGGTTAACATGTGTATTAGTCCGGGTTGACTAGAGAAACAAATTCATAGACACTCATTTTTGTATATCAAAGAAGTTTATTTATAATAGCAATTAAATATTGAGAAAACATCCCAGCCTAGTCCAGATCAAGTGCCTAATTCCAATATCAGTGCATCTATCTGATACCAATCTATAAGTCCCTCTTCAGACTCAGGAAACACATGCTGAATGCAGGAAGATCACAGACCAATGGGTTGGAAGTCTTCTAGATTCAGTGTCTTCTGGATTCAGTGGTGTTGCAAGCATCTCAGTGCTGACAGGGCTCTCAATGTAGCTTATCCAGCTCCAGAGGTCTGGTTGCATCAGGATCGGTCGATGTGGCTTCTCCACCTCCCAGGGTGCAGCGCCAGGTGTCTTGTCAGTAGAGCATCTCCACGGGAGTTAGCAGAGACAGAGTGTCTCCCACCTCCAAGAAGTAATACAGAATTTCCCAGAATTCTCAGGAGACAGTCATGCCCACACAGAGGCCTCCTTGGCTGTGATCAGGCTGACAGACTAGACTCCACCCCTTTATTCGTAACCCTCTTAAATTGACACCAGATTATGTAACTACCACAACATGCAAAGTGCCAAGGGTCCTGGCAACCAGCAGACAGATAATATATGTTTAGGATTGAGAATCATCAAGAAAAACAAAAAATCAGTGGGAAGAAAATAAAATGGTGAATCCACTCAGAAAGTATAGCTTCAATTAAATTATATTTCTGTCTAAACTTTAAGAAAAATAGACTTTCTATAGTTAGCAAAAATGATCATCATGATATGCCCTATGTGTATCTTATTTTCTTTGTTACAAGCAATAGTCCTACACTAAGGAAACTTATTGCAAATCATTGAATATTATTACTTTTTATTTTTTTTGAAGTACATTTTATATGGTTAGCACATTATTAAAAAGAATCATTGTCTCTCTCATACATGAATGATGAGATATAACACTATATTAGGCATAAGAAAAACTGGTAAAATCTTTTCTCAGCTTACCAATTGTGAATAAATTCATCAATTGATAAATAAGAAATAAAAGGAACATGTTAAAACACATTCTTCATTTTAGAGAATACTCTAATGATAGTTCCTGAAGCAATTTTGAATAAAATATAGCTTCTTACATTTTAATGGAAACATGATTGGTTGTTTTATTATCCCCTCAAGAATATGACTATGAAAATGCAATACACTTGTAAATAGATGTATGATGATCCTGCTTCTTCTAGTCTAAATTATACCATAAGAAGCTCAGTAATACTGTGTGTTTCCCTGTATTATGTAGCTTTATATAATAATGCACTTTAACAGGTAGATAGCATATTTGGAAACACAGTATATGCATGTCAAAATACTGATCAAACTACAATTGTTCCTTAGAAAAAATGTTTTTCCCTAATATTTCCTAATATTGAGCAATGTATATTTCAGATTTTTATTGTGCATATTTATGTGTTATATCTATGATTTTATCTATTTTCAGGTAAATTGTACACAAGAGCCTTGTCATACAAGGGTAGGTGCTTGATTAAATGCCTAATGGTCATCAGTTCAAATCCACCAGCTACTCTGTTGGAGAATGATGAGATAGTTTGCTTCTGTAAAAATGATATCCTTGGAAACCCTGTGGGGAATTTACTCTGTCCCATAGAGTTAGTATGAGTTTGAAACTACTTTAAGACACTGGATTTGGTTTATATTTTGGTTTTTCATCCAGGTAGATTTTTGTACTAACTCACATAGTGTAAGAAATATCAAATAGTGTGTATATGAAAGAAAATATTTTCATATATCTAGATATTTAAAAGAATATATTTGTTCTCTCAAGCTTTCTGAAATGTAGGTAAGTACATTACTCAAACTCACACCAAATTAATTTCCTTCGAGTCAATTTTGGCCCATAATGACCCGTTCGGACAGAATAGTAGCACCCCGGTGTCTTTCTCAAACTTAAAGTCTTTATGAAAGCAGCCAGTGTTATCTTTCAATTGTGGCTTGTCAGAACCATTGAACTTATGGGTAGAATCTCCATCCTCAGCCCATTATACTACCAAGGCCTAGTATATCACTAGCAACCCATTAAAGATAGAAAATTCTAAGGAAAACTGTTTATGTGAGTATTCCAAATACATCAAGTTATCTAGTGGCAGAGACAAACAATTATCTCCAGACCCATAGGTCTAAGGTTTTGGAAATACATAATATAATTATTCCTGCTAGATACAAAATTAATTCTTAGACATAACATAATTGGATACAACATCAATTACTTGTCTAAGTGAAAATGAAAATTATGTGAACTTAAAAAAGTGGCAATACTACATTAAATCGCTGACTAAAGTTGCATCCATGATATCAAAAGCTAATTGTTTTGTGTGTCCCTTCTAGCCTCTTGTATTCCACTTATTAAATATGAAGCAGACATTGTAAATGGACACCAAAATGCAATGGGATAGAATGTCTTTAAAATCCAGAGGCCAAATAAACCAAACTAACATCAGTCATTAGTCTAAGTTGTGTGTTTAAACTATCTTTCAGCAGTTAAGTGTGAAGATAGTAGCGGTGAGACTCTGTTACAATCTCTCTCTTAGCTGAGAGTAACTTCAGGTATTCCTTGACTTGAAGCCTCAGAATTATAAAGTGTCCTTCATCTGTCTCACTTTTTTTGTGTATCTACTATTTTTCACAAAGAAGTAATATAAGATTAGGACCCACTGTAGTCTTATATGGGCCCAAATTTCTAGCTTTTAATTTCTTCAAAAAATATTATTTCTAAATGTGGTTATATTCACAAATGCCCAAAGGTAGCATTGCACTATATCTTTTAAAGTCACTAGAGGAATGACATCAGAGCCATATCAGATCTTGTCTGCCTGTACAAAGAGGATGACACAGGTCCAGGCAATATTTCATACTACTCTATGTGAAGACACCATAAGTCAGAGACAGCACACTGGCAACTACCAAAGCTCAAGTAGGTGAATCCTAAAGGCAATTACATGAACCAGAGAGAAGAAATGTCAGCGTGACTGTGGAATGCAAGACTAGGAATGTTGGCAGCCACCAGAAGCTGAAAGGTGCAAGAGGTGGAGCCTCTCTGAGAGCCTCTGGATGGAGCAGGACTTCTGTTTGGGGCTGACCCTCTGCTCTAGCGAGCCTGATGTCCTCTTCCAGGAACTGGTCCCTCCTGAGAACTTGGTCAATGTCCATGAGAGACAGTTACACCATGCTCTGGTCCAAGGATGACTCTGACTGTACTTCAAAGAGAGATTGCTTTTTCTGACAATCCAAAGTGCTTTTAATTTTCTATACTACCAACTAACTCTAATGGATAGTCTTTTTCTCTCGTTCCCCTTATATACTCTCAAGGTTTCAAATGCCTGGAACCATTGGCAATATGTGGCCTGTGTCACACACTGTAGTTCTGAAGGTGACATCTGTGCTATTTCTAGTAGTTATATAATCACTTGTCAACTGGGGGATAAAGAGTGTAGGGGCAGAGTCCATCCTGTCAATCAGATCATAGCTAATGAGGCCTCTGTGTGAGCACAGCCTACTCCTGAGAATACTGGGAAATCTGATATTTTCCTCCTTGGAGGCAGGAGACCCCTCTCTCTCTTGGCTTACTCCCTTGGAGACAGTTAATTGATAAGACACAAGACTGACTCCCCGAGAGACCTCCCTGAGGAGAAATCACAAGGACCTTCCCTGATGCAGTCTTAGGAACTGGAAAAGCCACGCAGAGACTCCTGCCATCCCTGAGATGCTTACAATGCCACTAGATCCAAAAACTTTCTACCCACTAGCCTGTGATCATCCTGCACTCGGCACCATTGCATGTGTTTCATGAGTATGAAGAGGACTTTATAGATTGTTATCTGACATATGGGCTAACATCAGACTTATGAGTTTGGACTGGACTGAGTTGGGATGCTTTCTGAATGTACAATTATCCTTTATATAAAACTCTCTCTTATACACATTTGAGTTTCTATGGATTTGTTTCTCTATTCTACCCAGACTGCCACACTCTTTAATACTTGGAAAGGGGTCTTGTGCAGCAGATGTCGGCAATATAATACATCACTTGATTTCTTGACTGCTAGATCCCTAAGAGCTGATTGTGAATGCAATTAAAATGAAATCCTTGCCAATGTCAATAGTTTCTCAATTTATCATGATGCTTTTTATTGGTCCAGTTATTAATTATATATTTAAATGTTTTTGCATAACTAAAACATATGGACATATGCTAATCTAACTCTGATGATCAATTTGTCTGTTTAAGCATTTTTTTTTCCTGAAAAAGACTTTAGACTTTTTCTTATCTTGAAAGTTGAACATGCTGTACAGAGACATAGGAGCTGATGTAAACAGGTTTTTTGCATTAGAGTTTATATTAATCTTGTCAAAAACTTAACCTGTAGATGTTATAGATACAAGGGGCTTCCAAACACTCTAATATATTTGTTTCTTTATTTTCGTGGCCCCGTGTCTTGGTTCTGTGATCTTCTTGGGTGTTTCATTAAGGGTATGGTTTTCTATCCCTCCCTCATCACTCTATTCTCTAGTGGAATCATTCTCACAATATATCCTTAAAGCCCCACTCTATTGCCAATGGCCCCTCCCCGAGATGAGACTGCTTATCTTTTCACTGGAGGGTTCTTTGTTTTAAATAATGAATCACAATGATCACATTCCCCTTCTCTCTGTGAAGGGCAAGAGAAAAGCTTCACCAGCTCTTCACCATGAAGATGTAGTGGGGTTCTCCAATGACCATGTCAACCTGTCCAACCATGGGAACATATGAAATTATTAAGAACACAAAACATACAGTGTCTGGGGTCTTAAAGACTTGAAGATAAACAGGTGGCCATCTAGCAGTGAAACAACAAAGCCCACATGGAAGAACCATACTAGCCTATCCCCACATGATTGCTGAAGACAAAACAGGTGCATAAGCAAATGTGCTGAAGAAAGCTGATGGTGCCTGGCTATCAAAAGATATAACATCTGGGGTCTTAAAGGCTTGAAGGTAAACAAGTAGCCATCTAACTGAGAAACAACAAAGCCCACATGGAAGAAGCACACCAGCCTGTGAGATCATGAGGCGTCGAAGGGATCAGGTATCAGGCATCAAAGAACAAAAAAAATCATAGCATTGTGAATGAGTGGGAGTTCAGAGTGGGGACCAAGGACTCATCTGCGGGAAATTGGACATCCCTTTGCAGAAGGTCCACAGGGAGGAGATGCACCAGTCAGGGTGTAGTGTAGCAATGAGGAAACATGCAATTTTCCTCTAGTTCTTGAATGTTTCCTCCCCTCCACTATCATGATCCCAATTCTACCTTATAAATGCAGCTGGACTGGAGGATGTACACTAGTACAGATAGGAACTGGAAACACAGGGAATCCAGGACAGATGAACCCCTCAGGAGCAGTGGTGAGAGTGGTGATACTGGAGGGTGGAGGGAAAGTGAAGGAGAAAGGGGGGACAGAATACAAGGATCTACATATAAACTCCTCCGTGGGGGACGAACAGCAGAGAAGTGGTGACGTCAGATGGTGCAAAATATGACAAAATAATAATGTATAAATTATCAAGGGTTCATGTTGGAGAGGGAATGGGGAGGGAGGGGAAAAATGAGCTGATACCAAAGGCTCAAGTAGAAAGCACATTTTTTAAGAATGATGAGGGAAACAAACATACAAAAGTGCTTGACACAATGGATGGATGGATGGATGGATGGATGGATGGATGGATGGATGGATGGACAAATGGATTGTGATAAGAGTTGTACTAGCCCCCAATAAAATGATTTAAAAAAAGAACAAAAGATCAAGGACTACCATTTGGGCAAGACTATTTTTAATAATTTTATAGCAATAAAGTTTTAAAATCCCTGCAATTTGTTCATTAATCAGAACCAATGATTGGTTTATGTTTCTGATTGTTCTATTTATAGAGGGGTATTGAAAAGATGCATCTACAGCAATCTCAATCTTATATCCTAAACACTGTTTTCAACATGAATCTCCTCCCTATGAACACCACTATAGTTGACACTGTGTTAACTCATTTACATTCACCAATTTGTGTCACTGGCACGCATAATCTGCTAAAAACCGGTAGTGTGTGAGTTGCTTCTAACAACCTTAGGTACTACAAAGTAGTACTGCACTGTCATCTGTTTTCCACCCCATGACAGAAAAAGACTCTCTGTAGTAGGTGCCCAGAGAGTGAAGAACTAACTGAAAACCAATCGGAGAGATGTTATTCAATTTTCATCAGACCCTTACACGCAGGGATGCAGTACTGCTTGGAGAGGCCTACAATGGTACAGAAACACTTCCACTGAGGGCCGTTGTTCTGGGGGATTATTTTATATGAGGCGGGCTAAGGACAGCAGTGATAAACAGAAACCACTGCAGAAATTAATTTCCCTGGAACTCCCACCTGAAAACAGTCTGTGCCTTTTCTGTCGTGTCCTCTTTACCTACAGGTGTGTGTGTGTGTGTGTGTGCATGCACACATGTGTGTGTGTTGGGAGGATTATTCAAATGGACAGAAGGGCAAATAGGGAGTTCCTGTCATTTTTTGAAGCATGATCTCTTGTCTTTGTAGCTCAGGAGTTGGGAAACAGCAGGCCCACAGGCCACAGAGGGCTTCGGAAATGAATACATCACACTTCTAACTAAACAGAAGCCATTCCAGCTGTCACATCAGGGATGTGTTAAATGTTTGACCAGTAAGGAAGGCCCCAGCGAATGCCCCTGATAAACTTCCGTAGGACTTTCAGGGTTACAGCCCTGTAGAAAGCCGCCATGCTTTTCTTGTGAGGCACTCTGAGTGGGTTCAAATGGCTCATTTAGTAGTCAAGCACGTAAATGTTTTCACCACCCAGTAATCCCATTAGTATTATTCAATCCATTTTACAGATAATTTAAAGTGCATAATAAACTTTTTCAGGATCTATAAGAAAGCTAATAAGATGTCATGTTGGGATCCAGCCCACATTGTTGCATTACAAAGCTCAAATTCATTATAATAACAGTATAATAACATGTTTTCCACTCGCTTAGACTGAAAGAATAATGAAGTGTATGCTTAGCTACTGATTCATTTTTTCCCTTGAGTTGATGTAAGGTGAAAATGACTCATTGAAATTAGTTTATTCTATCTCACATTGTCTAGTGAATTGTTATCCATAGAAGTGTATTTTTAGCTATATAATTTATAGTTCCAAATCACTCACTATAGCATTTTCCTAAAGCTATTGATTGCTGAAACAAAGACAAAGTGAAGATAATTATAATTTTAAAAACCTGGGTTTCATATAGCATTTTAGCAAGTAGAGCAATTGGGAAAAGGAATGAGCAGTTAATATGTATAGTGAGTTTCCTAGCAAAGCAGATGGATGGCCATCTGTCAAAATTATTATAAGAAAAATTTCATCAGTCAGTGATGAATTAGACTACATAACATCTAGAATCATTTCCATCCCTTACATGTTCTGCTATTTGTATAGGGCTGGAAGCATTTAGATTAGAAAGTTAAGGGATTTTTAAAAATTCATGTTGCTTGTTTAAAGTGAGATGTTCTCACAAAACAGTGGCAGAAAGAATGGAATCAAGATGCAGCAGGACTCACATCAACATTTTGTTCTTTTGTTCACAGGTCCCACGTGATGACCTGTAAACCAAAGCAGAACTGATGGCACTTTTTATCAACAATAGCCTATGCAATAGCAGAATGATGTATATGATGTATAACACATAAATATGCATGATATATACAAATAAATATTTATATTGTATAAAATTAGATGTAGTATACTAAATAGCATATATTTTACAGTCTATGGGTAATCAAAATTATATATAAGTAAATAGATATCATATACTTAATATTGCCAAGGTCAAAAGTAAGGAGAAACTATAAGAAATTGAAAAGTATATTTGAATACTTCCTATGAAAATGTGGGTATCATCCACAAATGCCATAATGAGGAGTTTAGAGTCAGTAGATCAGATCCCTAAGTTGAATCAGCTGTTTAGAATTGACGTATTCTAGCATCATTCAGTTGATTGCAACTCAAAGCAATCCTATAGGGCAAAGTAAACTGCCGCTTGGAATTTCAGAACCTAGATCTTCACTGTAGCAGACACGTCTCATCTTTTGTGCTCAAGAGCAGCTAATGACTTTAACTCAGGCTGTGGTGAGCAGCCCCGCCCAGAACTCACAACGCCATCGCGCAGAACGTGCAACTCAAAATATTTTCTAGAACAAAAATTAAACTAGACGAAACGTACAGTCAACAGCACTATCTGACCACTTCCAGCTTTCCAATCGCCACGAGGCAGGAGTAAGACAAGTCCCTGGCCCCATTCTTTTCTAAGTACTCTGACACCAACCATTTTTCCCACACCACTCTCTATCTATGCTATTTGTTAATTCATTTCAAAGGACACTGACCTCATAAATAATACTCACAATTAAGGGTCTTGGGGGGAGGGTGCTTGTTTGTTTGTTTTCTGTTTTTTCTAGGGAAGTTAATAGGTCACTACAAGGCAGGATCAGCAAACGTAAGATCTAGTTATGAGTCTTCTCAGTCAGCAGCCAGGACTCAGTTTCTCGGCTTCTCAGCCACATGGGAGGCCAAGTCTGTCTCCAGCCCACAGTTCTCAGCCTTTACCTCCACGAAATAGTGCTACTGATTTCGTTTGTTGAGAGGGGTTCTGAAATTACCTACAGTGTGCTACTTTAAAAATCTAAATTAAAAACAAAACTGAACATCAATGATAGCAAAACAAATGAGAATGAAGGCTCATATACTTAAAAAAAAAAAAGACAGACAGACAGACAGACAGAAAAAGTCCTTCCAGATTCTTTATCCCTAGGACCTAAATAGTAGACTCAGTGAATGGGGGTGTAGGGGGTGGTGGTGGGGGGAGGAAAACTAAAATGGACTTGGAATCTTTAGTGACCTAAAGTTCATTTAAAAAAAACAAAAGGTTCTCAGTACTTTGGGGTACCAGGGGGTCCTGGAGAATGTGGTCATGAGGGACCAAAGGTAGCAATGGTTCCTGTACTGATCTTGAAAGCAAGATTCAAGACGCTAAGGGCGTCTCATGAACATTTGCCACACAAGAAAACCACTTCTGTCTTTGCCTGTGGGTCAGGCCTCCACTTTCACTCCTCTGCCAAGATTCCATTTGGACCAGGAGAATTATCTGTAGCAGCCCAATGCTCCTATATTGCCAGGTCTCCCAAGGTGAAATAATTCTCTCTCTTTCTCTCTCTCTGTTTGAAGTCTGTACTTTCAGAGCTAAGAATAAATAAATAAAACCTGTGTTTCACAGAAAATTGGGTTTGACAGTTCACTAAAGCATGATTGAGAAGCCTCAAAAAATAAACTGGTCTTTATTATACATATGACTTAGATAATAGATAAGGTGGGAAAGCTAGATATTAAAATTTCTGTACTCATCTGAGGATTCTATTCTTCTTGTTTTATTTTTAAGTCATTTTAATGGTAAGATTATCTGTTTGGCTTTATGTGAAATAAAATTAGAATATTCATCAAAATGAATCTGAATGAGGATAGAATTACCAAAGAGCAAAATGAAGATGATGACGAAGTAGGTTTAATAGATAGGAGATTTGTTGATAGCTTAGATGAAAGAGGGCAGTATGTATCATCACAGGAAATATGGCTTGGAAAGAAGAATGCCCATAATTTCCCATTGATCTCTTAAGTTAGGAAGAACACAGGCTCAGAGGAATGGATTCACCAAGTAAAAGCAAGTAAAATGTAGAAGTATGTATAATTAAAAATATATATTTGTATAAAATAAATAAAATGAATGGACTAAAAATTAACTTAAGTTATATTTCAAAACATGCCACTAGAATGTTATAATTGATTAACAAAACAACAATATATGTAAACTCTGATATGTACAATAAATTAATAATAGACCAATCAAAGGTAAAGCCATTATACTCAATTTAATTCTAATTACCATAAAACCAAATCTCACTGCCATTAAGTCTATTCCAATTTATAGTGACCGTAAGGAGCTAGAGTTGAACTAGCCCTCTGGGTTTCATAGGCTATAAATCTGTACAGAAATATAAAGGCTTATCTTTCTACAGAGGATCAGCTGGTGGTTTCAAACAGCTGACCTTACAATGAGCAGCCAAGCACATAACCAAGTATGACACCTGGACGTCTTCTAAATGCCACAGTAACATTGATGTCTTAGGAAATCTTAAATTTATTCATTTTAAAACTGTATCTTTGGATTAGCATTATCAAGATCAACTGGAAATGTGTAAGAAATAAATGTGTAAGAAATAAATTTTCGAAGGAATCAGAAACTGGGGTGAGAAATAACACAATTCATTATCCATGAAATTCCAATGCCACGGAAATTTGAGAAAGAAACCCTGATGGTGGAATGGTTAAGCCTTCAGATCATTAAACCCAGCTAAAGAGCTCATGACATAAGTTTTCGAGATGCCTAATTTTATACCACACTCTCTTTACTATTATAGAATAAAATGTGTTGAAGAAACTGTTTCCCTGAGCCTCCAAGAAGGCAGCATTTGTAAAGATTTTGGATGTAAAACATTCTTTGACAGTAAGACTGGGAATGGGAATGAGACTGGGAATGGGGTTGTCTTATTTTTCTCCTTCCTTCTTCTCAAAGGAGCACTTCTATTCTGGCGAGACAGTAACTGTAACACTTACATTTGACCTGTGAGAGTACCATATACCATCTGGTCAATCGCGGTTTTTTATTTGTTCCCTGCTTGAAGGGGCCAGGAGAGATGAGCGTGCTAGGACAATTGACCTGAACCAGTCACAGATTGGGGGAAGGGGGTAGAAGTGAGACTGTGGAGGATCCATGGAGATATGGGAGATAGATTCCCACAACCTCACTCTGCCTCTTCTCATTGTATATTATTCATATACAATGGAGTGTGTGTGTTTTCTTTGTCTCCACCCCTGAGCCCTGGTAAAACCAGGGACTACATTTTAATATTCTTCAGAAATGTATTGGCTATTCCTTATATTCATAAACATTTTAAAATCAGACTAATGGGTCAAAAAGGAAGTCAAGTGATAAGGTATTAGTTTTTAATACAAATACATCTGCCATAATCCACTTTTCAATGCACTCTACATGATAGCAAGTGTATTCACACTCCTTGTTAATGGTCAGAAGTGTTCACTGGAAGCTTAATCCCTGTGTGGACACTGCAAATGGATTTTGGTATGTGATTCATAGCCCTCTGCGGACCAGGCATTCACAGTACCATTCTAGCTGATAGCCCGGCATCATATCGTTTCTTTACCACCCTTTGCTGTAGCATCCATACCTTCAGTGACCTCTCCATGAAGGTGAGCATCAAGCAAGGCAATGTTTTAATTAATTCTTCTCAGATTGGGGCTCAGAATCAAGTGTGAGCCAAAAATCTTTTATCAGATTTTGTGAGAGTATTTTTTTAATATTTTTTGAAAGATGGTAGGGTGTCTATTCTACAATCTGTTATTTCATAAAATTACATTCACAGTTTTAAAATAGTAAATCAAAATTTCAGTTTTATGAAACCCATCATGATCACAATTATTTAATAATATATAAAATATTGAATTTGGTTTGCTAGCAATTTATTTATAAATTTTACAAATTAATTGTTATGAGTGACTTTGGTTTAGAACTGCCCTTTACTATAAAATTATTATCTTTGTTGTTTCCAATTGAAATAATGTGATAAAATAATATGAAAATTTTAATATTATTAAAATGTAATGCAAAAGCTGAATTATATTAGTATTAAATTTATTTGACTATATCTATCTATATACTGTTTTTGTTCACATCAAAAATTATTTCCTCTTCACTTATAAATTGATTACATTATACACGGAATTCTAGGCTAGGGTTTTTCCCCTTCATTCCCATTAAAGATGCCTTTGGATTTGCTTCTGACTTTTTTTCCACTTGAAAAGTCTGATATTGTTGCTGCTGTTTTGGAAGTAATGTTTATTGTTAATTCAGAAACTTTGTCTGTTCTCATTGCCTTTGACTTTCAAAATTTTCATATGTAGAGCTATGTGTGTTTTTCTTTTATTTTCTCTTCATTCTTTTGTAGTATTTTTGATCAAGATCTCTTCACATATAGCTTTTCCCACATTTTGTCTCTCCTCTTATTGTGACTTTATATGATTTATAAAAGTATTTTTCACTAATTTAAAAAAGACTCAACACTTTTTAATTTTGTTTCTCTCTGTACCTCATTTTGGTAAATGGTTAGACACTATTTGTTCATTCTACTATCTTCTTCTGTTATGCCACATATCGGAGGCTTACTTTCAGTCCTTGTGTATGTCAGTGTTAAATTTCTATTTGATCATCTTTTATAGAAGTAGATGCCAATTTTCTTATAATATCCTCAATCTCATCTATCTTTTGCACATTTTTATTTTCTTGAACATATTCATCATAGTTATTTTGAAACCCTTGTCTGTTATAATTGGGACATGGTCTCTTTTTATCTCTCGTTCTTTTTCTATATGGAAGGGTTTTGTTCTACTTCCTGGTTTTTTATTAAATGCCAGATTTGGTGCCTAAAATTTGTAGCAAACATGTGATTATATATTTCTTCAGAGATAAATGTCTTTTTTTTTTGTTTTTTTTGCTGATCTATAGAGTGGGCTTGATCACCCTACTGAAATGAGGAACTGAATGTAGTTAAATTTGACATGATCTTTTGGTAAGATTTTGTATATAAATCATGCTGATTCAGGGTTTCCAAGGTGTGGTCCCAGGACCTCTTTGCTGATAGGTCCTGAATTTTAACTCTTTCCGTTCTCACAATGAGATTAGGGCACTTCATTCAGCTATTTTTGTCTGAATTTTCCACTTTTGTCCACATTTCTTTTGTGGACATTTTTGCAAACGTCTTCAGGGAAAATGAGGCACTTTCCAGATTTAGTTCAACTTGTTCCTTTTATTGAAATAATCTTCCTCAAGAGGAGTCCTAGGGGCATCGTGAGATGCCAACTGCAGGGTGGGCAGTTCAAAACCACCCTCCACAAAGCTCTACAGTCTAAAAATCCACAGGGAAACTCTCCCGTGTTACAGGGATATTATGAGTCAAATTGACTAGGTGGTAGTGTTTGTTTTCTGTTTTTCTGTCTTCCTTAAGTCTCTAATTTTGTCGCATTCAACCAGTGAGATTAGCAAAAGTGCAACTGCATCCCCTCCTTCAAGAAGCACCTCAGCTTCTTGTGTTGAAACCAGAAAGGCAACTTTACCTGGAGGGTAAGTGACTACAGATTACCAATCAGCTCATTGCTCTATGATTTAAGGGATTCTCAAACCTGTGTTGCTCCAAAAAGTTCTTTTATACTATTAAATCTGTTTGTTTGTTTATTGACTTATTTATTTAATCGAGTTTTTCTAAGGGTTTCCAATAAAAGTGCCAAATATTTTAAATCTACTCTATCCAAACAGATAGAAAAGTACAATGTGATTGTTTAGTTATTGAATTAAACTTATTTTGATGGCTTGCATTTACCATCCTTTATTTATTGTTTGCTTGCTTTTCATCAGTACTGGAATTTTTAAATTCCGTTATCCACACCTTAAACCTCATGTTATGGAGTGGATTCTTACACCTAGTAACTCTATATGTGAATTCCTAGGCTGCAAATCTTCACTTGCCTAAAGACTGTATGTTGCCTGGTCCAACATCTGGACAGGGATGCGACTATACCTGTCATCATTATCATTCTTCCATGGAACTGCTGGAAACTGGAAGAAACATTATTGACCAAAAGGTTAACGATAAATGAGCTGAACAAACCTTACCGTCGTTCAGTAGTACATCTTTAGAGATAATAAAATAATTCTATATAATCCATTTGTGTTTAAAAGAAGAAAATCAAGGATTATAGCCTTTGGTATGGATTAAAACTCCATGTAAACAAGACCAAAATACGCACAGCTTGAAACATAGGTAACATCATGAAATTTGGAGAAAAATCGAAGATGTCAAGATTTCGTCTTATTGAACCCACAATCAATGCCCATGGAAGCATCAGTCAAGAGATCAAAAGCTGTATTGCATTAGGTAAATCTGCTGCACAAGACCTCTTTAGAGTACTTAAGAGCAAGGATGCTACTTTGAGGACTAAGGTGCCCCTGACCCAAGTCATGGTATTTTATATTGCCTCATATGTATGTGAAGTTGGATATTGAATAAGGAAGATTGAAGAATTGAAGCATTCATATTGTGGAATTGGTTAACAATATTCAAAGTACCACAGACTGCCAAAAGAACAAGAAATCTGTCTTGAAAGAAGTACAGGCAACATTCTCTTTAGAGGCATGGATGGATGGACTTCCTCTGATGTACACTGGACATGTTGTCAGGAGGTATCAGTCCCTAGAAAAGGACATCGTGCTTCATAAAGTAGAGGAGCAGGGAAAAAGAAGAAAGCCATCGACAGTATGGATTGACACGGGGGCTGAAATAATAGGAAGAGTTGTGGGATTGTTCATGACATGGCAATATTTCATTCTGTTGTGCATAGGATTGCTGAAGGTCAGAATTGACATGATGGTATACAATAATGACAATCACCTCTTCACCATCTCTCTCTGGTTTTCAGCTTCAGCCACATGTCTAATTGGCCTCTGCCATACTCAAACAAGTATGATACATCTCCTTGGTGATAATAAATGAGCAAAGCATACCCCTCTTTATAAAGCACGCTTCTGCCCAAAGACATTGAGCATTATTTGTTCCATTGTTGTTAGTTACTGTTGTTAGATGCTTTTGTCTGTTAATGATTCACAGTGACCTGATATACAGCAAAAGGAAAAACCTTGTGGTCCTATTCCATCCTCACAATTGTTATATTTCGTGGTACTCTCAATAGTCTTCACCCTCACTGTGATTGAAATGTTTCCATTCTTCTTTAGTCTTCCTTATTCAATATCCAATTTTTGCATCCATGTGAGGCAAATGAAAATGCCATGCCTTGTGTCAGAGACTCCTTAGGGCTTAAAGAATCATCCTTGCTCTTCAACACTTTAAAGAGGTTTTTGCAGCAGATTCTCCCCCCGCAATGCTTATTTTGAACTTTTGACTGCTGGCTTCCATGAGCAATGATTGTGGATCTAAGCAAGATAGCAAGATGAATACCTTGATAATTTGAATCTTTTCTCCATTTATCATTATATTAACTGTGTCCAGTTGTGATGATTTTATTTCCTTTACAATGATTTGTAAATTGTACTGAAGACTGCAATCATTGATATTCATCAGTAAGTGTTGCATAATCTCATTTTAGCAAGCATGGTGGGGTCATCTACATATTACAGGTTCTTAATAACTCTTCCTCCAGTGATGACACCACATCTCAGATGCCACATCTCTGATGATTTGCTCAACATACCAATTGAATAAGTATGGTGAGAAGATAAATCCTGACACATGCTTTCTTGGTTTTAAAACATGCTGTACTCCCTTATTCTGTTCTCAGAACTTTCCCCTTGATCCATGAACAGGTTCCATATGAGCACAACCAGGTGTTTTGGAATTTACATTGTCTGAAAAATGATCTATAGTTTGATAGGGTCACACAGCCTAGTGTTCCATGGACTTAGAAATCCATTCTTCTGATTCATAGCCTAAGCCTGGCTTCCTGCCTCCTCTCTGAGCAGCAATCTCAGGTGTGCTTTCCCTCCTGGTACTTGTGGTCATGGGATTCTTTATTCCTGCTTCTGAAATGGCTCAATGTATACCGAGTGGAATGGCAAATGCAACCAATCCTTTCGTTGGAATCCTGCACACATCATTTGCATGTCAGTACCTAGTTGTTTGATGGGAGTTGCAAACACTGTAGATATAAGTATCATTCCAAATAATTTCATTTTATTGCACATATCTTCCGCCGTTGTGTTTTGAGTGCCTTCCAATTTGAGGGGTTCATAACTACATCAGACATTTGCTTCCATTCATAAGTCACTAACCTCTCTACAGTGAACCCCTGAGCAAACAGCATGGAGGTATATCCAACCTATTTTACTATGTAACCACTACACCACCAGAGTTTCCTAGCTTTCCAAAGGAGAAGGGTAATCCAACTCGTCACCAGCCGAAAGCCTATTTCCACAAGGCAGAGGCCATATATTCCTCTGCCCACTAACTTTCTTCACCCTTCTCTGAAACCAACTCTTCTTCTGGCTCTGCATTTTTTCTGGGTTCTATAATCCATTGCAATAGCCACAAAGAACTCACAAACTAAACTTACAATTATGGGATTATTTAGCGAAATTAACAGGTAACCATAAGTCAGTATTAATAAACAATAAGGACACAGTTATTGTTCCACAATAGCACCTCTTCAAAATCAATAGTCAAGTGTTTCCCAGGTTCCCAAACTCTCAGCCACACGATCCTTTGGCCTCTACCTTGTTCTAAGGACCGGGGAGTCTGCGCCACTGATGTGCCTCAGCCTCAGTATTTGGAGAGTCTCCTCGGCTTTGTCACATGGTTTCCTGTGTCAGCCTCTTGTTTTGGTGTGACATAGCCTCTGTTGCCTCTTCCACTTCAGGCAGGGAAGGACTTTGGATATGCTCCACTGGTAGCTTTTCTTCTTGAATGGTCCCCAGGATTCTCTTTCTTCCTCTTTCTAAGAGGGCTTTCATATACAAAGAAAAAGAAGAACTAAAAATGACCTCAGTGTTTCATGATATAATCCACTCATTTGATGGCAGTTACAAAGACAGAGTAGAAGAGGTATATTAAGAAATTTCACTGTAGCACAACCACTTATTTCTTTTTCCTATTATGTTATTTATCTTGATGCCATACTTAAATTCATTCACTATGGAAATGCTGCTGATATTTGAAATGCTGGTGGGATCGTTTCCAGAATCGCAGCAACACACAAGTCACCACATTATGACACATTAACAGGTGAATGGTCATTCGGCACTCCTGATTCATACACTTCCCAGGTGCATCACACATTCACTCTTATCGCATCATCTTAAAGGTCTTCAGCCATTTCAGCATCAACTCGAATTCTACAATCTCATTTGCTGAATATTATAAATTATTTATGGATGAGATCTTGGATATATTCCCTCCTGTGAAAACATGTCTTACCATTTGTGGTAGTAAGTAACCTGAAATGCAATTTTTCCACTCTCAATGTAGACATCATTCCTATTTCAAATTGGAGCAATTATGGGAAAATGCTAATCAAACAAGTCCAAATCCCAGCAGAGTAAATTTTATAGCCCTCCAGGCTTTACAATAATTATCTATCTTCTAAAACCATCATTCATCAGCCCAAGGCTCCAGCCTGCAGGCATTGGCTTTGTAGTCTTCATCTTGTAGCATTCCTGGCCTGAGCACAAGTCTCACCTTCGGGGCCAGGGGAACAGCCACCTCACACCCTCAGGGTACAAGGACTCCATTCTTCTGGACCTCAAGAATGGAGCACCATATTATGTGCTCTTAGCGTTTCTATTCTATTGCCCCCTGACATGGAAATGTCGTGCTCTAAAATTTGAACTTTAGCTCCATTCTCTTGGTTTACCCTGTGAAACAAACAAACAACAATAACAAAATAGGACCCCCTGCTTCCATAGTAGACAGGCACTTCTGTTGACTTCTGAAGTGCTCCTGATCGTGAACAGGGAAATAAGGGTTCACAACTAAGCAGCTTCTTTAGCCAATTTCCTGTCTGTAGAATTCCAAAAGGCAGAAAATGTTCCCTCATTTTGTCCTTTTTCTGATACTTTCCATGTTCATAGGTAGACCAAAAAGTATTGCAGTCAACCCTTAACCTAAAGTTTAGCCATTCAACCCATCCATTTTTACAGAAGACCTATAAGCTTCTGTAAACATTATAGTCAAGAGAAATTTATATAACTTTTCTACTCTGTAACATTTTTAACATTGACTAGATGGCAAAATATTTTACTTTTTCTGTCCAATCTAAGTTGATAGGATTTCTATTCAGATGGCCGATTAATTAGTGAACTGCAGATGTCATTCACGCAGTTGGTGAACACTGTATGATAAGATTTCCTAGTTTATAAAACATGGTTTTCCAAATAATTAAGTTATGGCTCTATTTTTCCATCAATCATTCTTAATTGTATTTCTTTTTCCTTTATTTTACTGTAAATGATAAGGAGAAAATATGCCATTCCAAAATTTCAGTTAGAAATCTCCTCAGCAATGTATATAAATATCACGTATAATTCCTACATTTCTCAAAACATTTTAACATAATTAAGCATAAGTTTTTGCCACTTTATCTAAAGTAACACTCTGCAGTGTCCAATCACATGTACGTTATTTTACTTTACTTTTGAATTGGTCTTATGTTACGATGACAATATGTTTGACCCTTTTCCACCCTTCCTTTCCTTTTGTCATCCATGTAGTGTCCCCATAACCGTCAGTCTGATTGCTCGGCACAGTGCTTCCAATGTGTCCATGCCATGAAGGATTTGACAGGTTGTCAATTATGTTTCATGTGTGCCTAATTTTCCACTGTATGTAAGTAACAAAGTTTATTTAGTGATTTCTCCAATGATGGGCATTTTGTTTTTCAGTCATTTTTCTTTTGTAAATTGTGTTTCAATAAACAGAATAAAACACCGCCTAGTCCTGCATCACCCTCCCAACTTTTCTTATGTTTGAGTCCATTGCTGCAGCCACGCTGTCAATCCATCTTGTTGAAAGCCTTCTTCTTTGTCTTGCCACTCCACGCTCCCAAGCGTGATGTGCTTCTCCAAGGACTGTTCTCCCAGAACAACACATCCAAAGTGCATGAAATGAAGTCTCATCATCCATGCCTCTAAGCAAGGATCCTTAGAGGAAAGGACAGTATTGCTTTGGATAGTGTTGATATTTTCTCTATATTGAGTTTTGCTTTGTTTTTTTATCTATGATCAGGGAACCTTTTCTATTTATTCCATGTTAGGAAGTACTTCATGGTTTCATTGTTGTTTTTTTTAATATGTATAGAATTACATTGTGTGCATGTGCCACATTTCTTTCTTCATTCTTATACTGATGAACTGTGCACATATCTGTTTATGCTATGTCTCCTACTTCATATATACCCATATGTGAAGAGCCCTGCGTGTTAGACTGGGTTGGCGTGTCAGACTGGGTTGGCGTGTCAGACTGGGTTGGCGTGTCAGACTGGGTTGGCGTGTCAGACTGGGTTGGCGTGTCAGACTGGGTTGGTGTGTTAGACTGGGTTGGCGTGTGAGACTGGGTTGGCGTGTCAGACTGGGTTGGCGTGTCAGACTGGGTTGGCGTGTTAGACTGGGTTGGCGTGTCAGACTGGGTTGGCGTGTCAGACTGGGTTGGCTAGAGAAACAAATCCAAAGACACTCATATGTGTGTAAGTGAGAGATTGATCGCAAAGATTAATTGTGTATTGAGAAAACATCCCAGCCAAGTTCAGACCAAGTCCATAAAACTGATATTAGCCCATATGTCTGATACTATTCCATAAATTCCTCTTTAGACTCATGCAGCACATGCAATGATGCTAAATGCAGGAAGATCACAGGCCCGTGGGTGGGAAGTCCTGTGGCTCTCGTGGAAGCGGACACATCCCCAGGCTCTGACTGCCACCAGCAAGACTCCATGTGGCTTGTCAACAGGAATGTGAAGCAGAGAGTGCATCCCACCTCCAGGGAGAAAGAGAGAAAGTTCCAGAATCCTCATAGAAGGCCATGTCCACAAGGCGACATCATCAAGCTGTGACCTGATTGACAGGATAGACTCTTAATAGCCTCACCTTGGCATGAGATGATGATAACTGCCGCACCTTGCTTTCAGAGATGATGGCATGTGAAGCCATTTCTGGAAGATCAAGTTGGATCAAAATGGAGCACCCTATCACTTGATGTCCTTTTGGACCCATTTTACAGTTGTTTCCGTTTTTAATATTTTGAATTTTCTTTCCTTCTTTTAACAGTTTTATTAGCATATAATTCACATATATAATTCAATAGTTCAATCATGTATAAAAGAGTTGCACAAAAATCACCATATCAACATTAAACATTGTTATAAACTCCTCATTCCCTCACCCCCAACTTCCCTTGCCACAGCCTCGAGAACCCACTAATCTAGACCCTCACTTGACAGAGTTTCTTGTCCTGGATTTCATACTCAAAGTAACTTAAAAAATAAAATAACAAAGAAAAACCACAGCCTGTAAGAAAAGCAAATATTAAAGACTAGAACAAAATTAAAATAAGCCAAAAGAGAGATTATATGGCAAAGTGCAAACTCCACTTTCCAATGCTCTCTGCATATAGACAATGCTATTCACATGCCTTGTCTGTGATCCTAAGGAAATTACGGGAGGCTTAATACACGTGTGTTTCCCCTTTACTTATTTTTTAACTGACAAAAACTTTTCCAATGATCTTAAAGTAGACCAAATAATAAGATATTCCATTTTAACCAATCTCATTTTCCATAAATTAATTTACAATGCTCTCTGTATGATCGAAAATGAAAGGTCATTAAAAACAAGAAATAAGATCAAAGTGGATAGCAGTAAAGACTCTAGCTGGTTTTTAATCATGGAATATCTATGGCAAATAGAAGTAATGACATTACAGGGTCGAACAGAAAATTGCAAAGGGTGGTTCAAGAGGACAGTCAAATACTATGATGAAATGTGAAAAGAACTAGAGGTAGCAAAACAAAAAGGAAGAGCATTCCCAGCATATACTGAACTGAAGAAATTAAAGGGAAAAATAAAACCTCTAGTTACAGTATAGAAAGATTCTATGGGTAACCTATTGAAGTCAACAGGAATCATCAAGCGAAGAAGGGAAGACTACACAGAGTGGTAATGCCAAAGAGAGCCCTTGACAGTCCACCCTTTCAAGAGTTGGTGTAGAAGCAAGAGCCAAGGCTGCTCTGAAGACATTATCCAAAAGTAGTGCTCCGGGAATTGATGGAATTCCCATGAAAATGTTTCCACGAGCTGATGAAGCACTAGAAACACTCACTCATCTGTGCCGAGAAACTTGGAATTGTTACTTGGCAACAGATTGGAAGAGATCCGCATTGGTGCCTATTCCAAAGAAAAGTAACCCAAAAGAATACACAAATTAAGGAACAGTATCAATAAAATATGCAAGTGATATTTTTCTGAAGCTCATTCACCAGGGAGCTGCCGGTAATGCAGCCTGAATTCAGCAAAGGTTGTGGACTAAGGGATATCACTGCTGATGTAAGATAGATTTTGACTGACTGCAGAGAAGACCGGAGAAATATTTACCTGTGTTTTATTGACTCTGAAAGGCATTTGACTTTGTGGACCATAACAAACTATGGATAACTTTGAGAAGAATGGGAATTCCAGAACACTAACTTTTCCTCATTTGAATCCTATACCTAGATCAAGAGGCATTTCTCAGAACATATTAATGTCTAAAACCAAGAAGGATATGCTTTAGGGTTGTATCCTGGCACCATAATCATCCAATCTGTATGCAGTGCAAACCATCAGGAGAAGAAATGCTGCCTTTGATTTGTGGTGCTGGCAAAGAATATTTAAATTACCCGGGAGTGCCAAAAGAACAACCAAGTTTGTCTTGGAAGAAGTACAGCCAGTGTTCCTCAGAGGCAAAGATGGCAAGACTTCCACTTAAATACTTTGGACACGTTGTCAGGAGAGACAAGTCCCTGGAGAAGGACATCATGCTTGGTAAAGGGTAGGGACAGTGAAAAACAGCAGTCCTCAACAGTGTGGATTGACACAGTGGCTGCAGCAATGGGCACAAGGACATTTGTTAGGGCAGTGCACAACCTGGAAAGGTTTGTTTTGTTGTGTATTGTGTCATTATGGGTCAGAATCCACTTGGCACCTAACAACAGCAATGTATTACCATATACATGACTATGAGACTGCACACTGTTTAAAAGGATCATATATTTGTTAATATCTTAAAGCTAAAATCCATGGTATGAAATATTGATAATATAATTTCCAAGCTTGGACAAAATATGAGTGAGTCATATAATGGAGATGCATGTCATTTAAAATGGAAAATAGAAACAGAACCTAAAATATGCTAATAATATTTGATTGAAGGACAGATTTTTATCCAAAAATCTATGTAATTTATCTCTGAATATTGTGCAAAAACAAGAATAATTTTATTAGAGGGATTTTTATAAGGTTGCTGTATGATTTAAGCATTAAAATTTCATTGCAAAACACATTTGTTTTCTAAGGGGTCTAATGGAGTCACTCCAGCTACGACCTACCTGAACGTGCTAGAGCAGCTGGGCGAATGAAAAAGTTTCAGTAAGAATGGGTTTCATGCATATTTCATGTGTGGAAGAAAAACATGCAAGTTAACTACTTGCCCTTTCCTTGATATTTCAGGCAGCAGAAAATAAAGAGAGAAAAAGCACAAAAGAAGATCCCCAAACAACCCTTTGAAAACACATCTGGTGAGACTGAGAATGCTGTGGTTGTTGAAACTTGTTTACATATTTATGAGCTGAATGTTTCTCAAGATGGTACAAGCTAGAAGATTCCTCTTTAAGAAACATTTCAGCTATTCCGTCTTTAGGGTCTAAACATTCAATACCCTTGAGAAAGAAATCAATTTGAAAAACAAAACTGAAACACTAAGGGCCTCTTCAAAACAAGTTATGAATGCCACCGTGACAAATTCTGACGACTGTTGATCTTGGCACATAAGGAGCTCTAGCTTCCATGAAGCGCTGTCAAAGATATGTGTGAGAACAAACACAAAATCTAAATGTTGCACCTACTGAAGTTCATTCTAATGACTCAAATAATCAGTGTAGGGACAGATGGGACAGTCAGGTAGACAAATGAGCAAACAGGTACACTGATGTATATTGAGGTCAGGGGATTGAGGGAGAAAATTGAGACAAGTTCTCTCTTCCAAAATAATTAGATGAGTGCAGAAGCCATTATATATATATATATATATGCCATTATATATTCATGTATATGTGAAATTAATTGGAAAGGAGAATGTGTGTGTATTTGATATCATTTTGATGATCAAAATGTAGTGAGCGTGTAGTGAGAGCGCATAGAAAATTACTGGAACAGGATGTTTCTGTTCCTGAATATAAGACAGGAAACTTAAGTCTTGCCCACACTAGAAGAGTAAGTGCTCCCTATTTCCATTTTGTATCATTTTGACCCAATTTTAGTTTTCTTTATGAAGATCAACTTTAAAGAAATACCTAATAAGCCAATAAGAAAAGCCTACTTTGGCTTTACACTCTCATATCAATGAAAGCCCCTGGCAATAGACCATGAACCTAGGTTGTAAGAAATACAAACAACTTTTTTCTTTTTTTCTCTTGACTCCTAAAAGTGAAACACTTTAATTCGTTTTTTAAATTATTTCTGAAAACTAAAATTCCACTAGAGGTTTGTGAAAAACACCATCTGGTATCAATTTAGCTGTGTGGGGTAAGGTTGGGGAAGAAGGGAGAAGAACACTCTTGAGGCAAAATGAGTAATAACAAGTTCCAACAGAAGCAATGAGATTCAGCTTTGTGGTCTTGCTGTCACCCTATAAAAGATGTGTGTCTTGGCATTAGTGGAACACTAGAAAGATGTACTAGTGTTTCTTTCAGTGCAGTCACATCCTTTCATAACAGGCCTGCAGCATCGGCCCATCAGCGACAGCACTCGTCCTTGAGGAGGAGGGATGTTGTAGGAGTATGTTGCTGCGGGGTGACATTTCTTAATATGATTCTCCCATCCAGTTCTTTGTAACTCCCACCAAATTATTGGTTGGTACTATGCAAATGGGGCATGTGTAACTATAATAGAGGATATTAGTCAGTTGTCATTAACACCCCTCTGGCGATCAGGATGAGCCATCTATGAAGAAGAAGTAGAGAGCGGGGAGCCCCGGACTTCTTGAAGAGCATATTCTAGAACTCTGGATGGAAGTGGTGGAGGCCCAGACAAGAGGCCCTAGAGAAGGTGGCACAGAGATTTCCAGTCAGTGGAAGGGAAGCAGCACTCAGACTGTGGAACTGTGAGACAGAGTGGCGGAAGAGCTACTTGGTCCCTAGAGACAGAGATGGGGGACCATGTGTCTAGGAGGCTAAGGAGCAGAGAAAGACTCGGTGACTGGTCGAGAAGAGGTGTTGCTGTGGGCTAATGACTGCATCATTACTCTTCACTGATGCTGAATCACGGTAACTTTTTACCTTCCATGAGAAACTCTCATAATGTGAGCATAATCCTGAATTCTTGGTGACCATTGCATTAAGTTATTGAACCCATCCAAGATGTAGGGTGCATGGGGAGGAATGGTTGGTTTGAGATTGAGTAAAGAAGGATGAAGTATGGAGGCCTATCTGACCCCTGCCTTTTGGCAATAGGATGAGCAAAGGTCCGATATGGTTTCCCACATGCCATTTAATGCACTTGTAGAGAGGTATATTGACTTCACGTTACTTCTTTTTATTAGATATTTACTTCTTTATAAATAGTACTGTATTCATATCCTATGGCTGAGGTAAAAATTCACCATAAACAGTGGCTTAAAATATTACAAGTATATTATCTTATAGTTTTGGAGAATGGACTTCTAAAACAGGTTGGCAGGGTAAGGTTTCTTCTGCAGGCATTAAAGATAGAGCTCTGTTGGTCTATCTCACTTCAGCCTAATTCTCTATTATCTAATCCCTTTTAACCTGCCTTCCTTTTATTAGCATTGCTTTGACTATTTTGGGATAACCTTGGATCATTTGGGATAATTTCCCCATACTCAAATTCCTAACTTAATCACGTCTAGAATGTTCCTTTTTCCATATACGTAACATGTTGCTGCCAGTGAGTACATTCTGATTCATAGTGACCCTATAGGACAGGGTAGAACTGGCCCTGTAAATTTCTAAGACTGTTAACTCTTTACGGGAATAGGAAGTCTTGTCTTTTTCAGATTTTATTGGGAAAGGGCTTAGGACACAGACATCTTTGCGGAAGTACTTTTCTTCTACTATCATTTCTGCTTTGTTATTTATATTCTTTCTTTTTCACCAAAACCCAATTAATCAAGTCTAAACTTATTGCTCTCAACTCAGTTCCAATTCATGGTGACCCTCTACAGGGTTTACAGGAGCAGATAGCTGCAACTTTTTGTCCCACAGAGTGGCTTTGAATGGCCCCCCTTTCAGTTAACAATCCAATGCTTATCCCACAGGGCTACCAGGACTTCTCTCCTTCACCAGCACCTTATTTATTATGATCATATTGAGTATGCTTGAACCACACCTGTGCTAGTCCAGGTTGACTAGAGAAACAAATTCATAGACACTGTGTTAGTCTGGGTAGACTAGAGAAACAAATTCATAGACACTGTGTTAGTCTGGGTAGACTAGAGAAACAAATTCATAGACACTGTGTTAGTCTGGGTAGACTAGAGAAACAAATTCATAGACACTGTGTTAGTCTGGGTAGACTAGAGAAACAAATTCATAGACATGCATATGTGTACAAGAAAGAGCTTTATATTCAAGAGCAGTTGAATATGGAGAAAACATCCCAGCACAGTCCAGATCAAGCCCATAAGCCCAACATTAGTCATATGTCTGATCCCAGCACAGTGCAGATAAATCCCATAAGCTCAACATTAGCCCATAAGTCTGATACCACTCTACAAAGTCCTCTTCAGACTCACAAAATGCATGCAGTGATGCCGAAAGCAAGAAGATCACAGGCAAGTGTGGGGTAAGTCTGATGGATCCAGTGGTGTTGTAAGCATCTCAGCACTGGCAGGGGTCTCCATCAGCCTCTCGCCATGTGTCTTCTCCACAGGGATGTCTCACAGGGATTGAGCATGTGCTCCACCTTCAGTGAGCTATTTATCTCTTTAGCGCCTCCATTTGAAGTCATCAAGCTACTACCTGATTGATAGGCTAGACTTTACCCCTTCACTCTAAATCTTCAAACTGACGCCAGATTATGTAACTATGACACCAGTGTATAAATTCCTCTTCAGACTCGTGAAATACATGCAATGATGCTGAATGCAGGATGATCACAAGCCAGTGGATGAAAGTCTTACGGATCTAGTGGCAGTGTAAGCATCTCAGCACTAGCACGTGTCTTCACATGACTCCTCCGGCTCTAGGGCTCTGGGTCCACCCACATAGCTCCATGTGGCTTGTCAGCAGGAAGACAAAGCGGAGAGAGAGTCTGGCCTCCTGTGCACTATTGATCTACATTGTGACTCCACATAAGGTCTGCAAGTGGATGGACAGGCTAGACCCACCCCTTCTTCAAGTTGACAGTAGATTATGTCACTGTCAAAACACCATATTTAATATAAAAAACGTGGTGTGATAAAACTAGTACTTTATAAGCAAGAATAGTTTTCTCTTTTGTATCCTGGTAAATTCCAAACACCGGAAACATCCTAGTGGTTGTTTGCTGAAGTAGTTTGCCTGCTGTAGCAAATGTCAGCAGTTGCAACCCACTAGACATTCCACAGGAGAAAGATGTAGCAATCTGTGTCCACAAATATTTAAAGCCCTGAAGACCATACAAGCCAATTCAATTCTGCCATAAAGATTTGATATAAGTCAAAATCAAACTGATGGCAGTGGTTTGGGTTTAGGCTTTGGAATAGAACACTGTTGGATATATTGTGGTGCTTGAATATGTTAGGTGAATCAGTCTTCTCCATGATGCACAATATTTTATTCTTAGCACACTCCCCGTATACTTTTTTATCTGACATGATCAGCCAATCAATTGAAAGAGGAATTTCTGGTGGGTGTGGCCTACAAAGAGCCTTCCTCTCTGCTCAGAACCTGGCCCTAAGCTCTGGGGTATGAAGTTTTCAGAAGTTTCGTATTTGTTGCCTGGCCTGGAAATGTTTGATCCACCACTGCCTGAAACCCGATGAGCTAGCAAAGGCCTACAACCTGCCATTTATTGATTTAGGCTTCATCATCTCTTGCAACCATGAAGTAAAAATCTCTGTCAAGCAGTCTTTCTCTATTGTCTTGCAGTGACATCAAATGACTCTTTTATCCAGAGTCTTTATAACTCCCACTAAATGACAGGGTGGGAGCATGCAAATAAAGTGTGGGAGACACTTAGATTACTCAGTTATGCTATTCTGGTACAAATAAAGTGAGCCACCTCAAAAACAAACACAGAGAATCCTCTAGGTACCAAGAAAGGAAAGCCAAGAATGAAAATCCGCGCACAGAGAAGAAGCCCAGGAGCAGTGCTAAAACTGGGACAACAGGAGAGCAACAGGTGAGCATGAGCCAGAGCAGTAGGCTTTCTGGTGTATGGAGTGTGTGAAGCTAGTGCCCTCAGTGAGGAGACTGACTGCGGAGTGGAGTGCCCTCCGTTTACTGAGCAGTGCTATTGGCAGAGGCCAATGGGCCACGGAGTTGAAACTGATGCCAGAGAGAACAAGAGACATCTCCACCAGCATGACTGAAAAGAGATGCTGCAAACACAACAATTTCTTAACCTAGCTTGTAGCCTATTAACCTCTCTAAAAACAAAACAACAACCACCACAACAACAAAAACATTATTGTGAGTATCGTTTGTGAGTTTATTGTGGCCTGTGTCTTCAACAGCATTTCTCATACCTAGACCCTTGATTTGGGACTTGTAAGATCCTGCAATAGTGTGAGCCATTTGCTCCTGACTGCAGGAGCCATTTTCATGAAGTAAAGTTCTCTATCAAGAATTTATATACTCCTTAGAAGTTTTCTTCCTCCAGACAACCCATATTAAGGTGTTTGGTACCAAACGAGGTACTACAGGAAGAAATTACTAATAATTTTTCACGTGAATTTGTTCACACATCTGGATAGACTTACATGCACTATAATGGCTTCATGTTTAGTAATGAAGAAAACTTTGTTAATTCATGATTTGGTATGGCAATAGAAATACCGTATATACTTGAGTATATATGTTTTGTAAAATAACATCACCAGATCAAATATTCCTGAGGGTCTATATTTTTTCTGATTATAAGAGGGTACCCCCAAAATATCAAAAAAATTTCAAAGTTATGTGCTTAAATTTTTTTTTAACAAAACAATCTTATCACCTTCAAAGCACTCTCCATTCCACTTAATACATTTGTCAAATCTGTGATTCCACTCTTGGAAACATTCTTTAAACTCATTTGTTTGAATGGCTGACACCAGCTCCCTTGTTTTTTCTTTACCTCTTCTAATTCAGCAAATTGCTATTCTTTCATATCCCTCTTCATCTTCAAAAACAAAAAGAAGTCAAACAGAGTGAGGTCAGGTGAGTCAGGTGTATGGGGCAAGAGAGGTATGGTATTTTTTGCCAAAAACTGGCACACTGTAAATAAATGTACTGTATATCCAAGACCAGAGAAAACCGGTACTTGTATTGAGCAATGCTTGGGTGGAGTAAGGGGGCGTGACCAAGCGTAGGTAAGACAGTAAAGGCTACTTCATTGGTCACAGCCCTGGAGAAGAGCCGGAGTAAAAGAGCGACTGCATCTGACATTCATGCAATGTGCCCCAGGTACCGGCACACAGAAGCAGGCAGGTTCTTGCTCAGTACGGCACAGACTGTACTTTATTTTCTTCTTAGCCCCTATCTGGACTCAGTGTTGACTATGCGTGCTTAGAGCAGCCTGTGTTAGGGCTCATTGTGTATGCCCTGTGTTATTGCATGTGTTGCAGAGTAACACTGCTGATGCAGAAAGGCAGCGCATGCAGTAAAACAGTGCATACACAATGGAGTGTGTGTACTATGAGCTCTAACACAGGCTGCTCTATGCAAACATAGTCATGTCATCATATTCTGGAATATTATCATAGCAAACTCTCCAAACCCTGAATTGCTTTCAGCTCCCTTGGTGATCCAGAATGTTGTGGGTCTCATGGTGTCTTTTGAGTGTGATTCTTTTGGGGGGTATCTGTTTTCTGTGGTGAAGTCTATCTGTCTTGCTGCATTCTATTGCTAATTGATTCTACTTGCTTATATGTATACTGGTAGTTGCCTGGACACCACTGTATTTACTGTTAATTGACCTCTTTTAAGAACTATAACTAGGACTTATGTTTGGAGTAGGGCTATGGTATATTTTGAAAGTTTAATTGTTATGGTATGGCACTCTTTTTCTCTTTTTCTTTTTTATCCTCTTTGAAATGGATCCCAATACTTCCTGGATGGACCAAAACAAAACGCGGTCATACGAAGCTGGTTTCAAATTTACGGTTGTGTCAAGGGCAGAAGAAAGCAATAAGAGTATTGCAAGTAGGGAATTTTGTGTTGACAAAAGACAGTGAGGGAGTGGCGGAAAATGATAGCTCACTTAGAAAAGATTTACCAGTAGCTGCTGCATTTCCCACCCTGGGCTTATACTCGAGTCAATAAGCTTCCCAATTTTTGTGGTAAAATTAGGTCCCTTGGCTTATATTCGGGATGAATTATACTCAAATATATATGGCTCCCTAATAAAACCAACCATTCTTCCAACATCATCTGATGAGATCAACCTTGGGGCATCACTTGAAGCAGATATTCAGAAAAATTCCTGAGTATCACTGGTTATTGTTATTAGGTGTGGTAAATGGAGTAAATGCATAAGAATGTAACACAGTTAAATCATCCATGTTCATATTTATGGATCTGGAAAGTCGACTCTGATGTGGGAAGACCTTAGGGTTATAAGATATAAATAAATCAACATACACATTCTCATGGCTGGACACAGTCCCTCCAATAAGCCCCCATAAAAGAACTGTCATAAAGATGAATCATTCATGTTTCTGGCTATTTCCTGTGCCTGGAAGCTGTCTATAGATAAGAGCAATCAGGTTCTATAGCCCACCCACCATAAAATGTAGAGCTCAGGGGTATTTAAGGTCAACTAGCACTAGGTCAAGATGATTACTCATTGCTTGGTTATTATACTACCTGCTTATGATATTGCCCATTGATTATGTATATGACAGCTGTATGAAGTAAATGCCTTATGAAAGATCTGTAAGCCCCCCCCTGAAAAAAAGAGAAAGATCTATAAGCTCCATTATATATACCCATTGGAAAATACATTCACTCTCTCAGTCCTGAAATGGGATGAGGAGCCCTGTGGCCTTCTGTCTGTCTATCTGTCACTATGATTTTCCACCATTGTAAAGTTGCTCCTAAGGACCAGTTGAGTGTTCAGGAACCCCTTACCCCAACAGTTAGGTGCCAGTGAGTCAGGTTTGACCCATAGCAATCTTATGCACAACAGAAGGAAATAATGTCTGGTCCTGGGCCATCCCCACAATTGTTCTTAGGCTTGATCCCATTGTCATAGTCACTGAGTCAATCCAACTTCTTGGAGGTCTTTATCTTTGTCTCTGCCCCTCTGCTTTACCAAATATGATGTCCTTGTTCAGGGACTGGTCTCTTGATCCATGTACAAATTGGGAAGAAGACAATGAAATATTTTACCATCCCCTTTCCTCAAGGTCGTACATTGTTTTTTAGGGTCCACACCATCTAATACAGTCGTATAGTTAGTAAAGCACAAGTAGACATCTTTCTGCTACTCTGTGCTTTCAGACAAGATTCATCTGACATCTCCAATGACAGTCTTTGTAACAAGTCATATTCTGAATCCAACCAGAACATCCGGCAGCTTCCTATAGATGTAATTCTGCATGATAATCTTGTTGGATGATCTTCAGCAAAATTTTACAGGCATGGGATATCAGTTATTGTCAGGTCTTTCAGAGACAAGAGACAGAACAAGATCTTTAATTAATAGTTTTATTGAGGGAGTTTGAAGTTGAAACAGGCAATCAAAGGAAATGCGGTGAAAGGGGCTTAGAATAGTCAGATAAAGAAAGGTTAGAGCTGGCCCTTTGTCTAAATCCAGAGAATTAATTAACTTAAAAGATGCGCAGTCCATGAAAGCCGCTATTACATAAAGGAAGGAAAATTAGCTTTAATACAGACCCACTAACCAACTACAACAGAATCGGGTGAGGGAAGAGTTAATGGGGTCTTCCCTGGCTGCAGTCACTGCCTGCCTTGTTAATTGCACAGAGCAACCTTATTGCAAAGAACCAGAGGGGGAGGAAAGAAGGAGCTGGCAGATAAAAACAGAGAAAGGAAATGAGAAAGAGAGTGAGAGGGACGCCTGCCCCTTCTGACAGCAGCAGAATCCAGAGAGAGAGGGAACAAAGGATCAATTCAGCTATTTAAGTCTTTGGGATGTCTATAACTCTTTTAGACAGGAGGTTTCCCGTGCATCATTTTGGTTGATGTTGATAACCCAAATGGGCTGGGTGCCAGCTTAGGCGGTCTGACGTCACTTAATTGGGCAGAAGATGGGCAGAGTAAGAATTGAATATAGAAGGAATGTCTGCTGCTGTCCTTAGTAACACTGCCACAGGACCCTACAGTTCTAATGTTCTAGCATTTGAGCATGCTATTGGGTCACCTTTCTCTGGGATTGGGTTCAAATGTAGATCTTTTTCACTCACTTGGCAAGTAAGTATACTCCAAATTTCCTGGAAGATAGTAGAAAGTGCTTTCAGTGCTTCATCATCTTGTTGAAACCTTTCGATTGTAATTCCATCAATTCCTGGAGCCTTGTTTTTGGCTAACGCTTTTAGCGCAGCTTGGATTTCTTCCTTCAGCACCTTTTGGTTCTTGCTCAAGTACTTCCTCGTGAAATGGTTGAATTTCAACTAGTTGTTTTGGTACAGTGACTGTATATTCTTTCCATCTTCTTTTGATGCTTTCTGCATCATTCCATATTTTTCCATAGAATTTTCTTGTAAATAATTTTATTGGAGGCTCGTACAACTCTTATCACAATCCAGATATACATTCATTGTGTCGAGCACATTTGCACATTGCTTGCCATCATCATTCTCAAAACATTGTCTTTCTACTTGAGCACTTGGTATCAGCTCATTTTACCCCTCCCTCCCCCACCTTCTCTCCCTCAAGAACCCTTGATACTTTATCATTTTTTCTTTCTTAATTTCTTTCAATTGAAGTTATGCCAAGAGTATTCTTCCTTATTGCTCTGCTCACTGAGTCTTTGCGCATTTCTTTATGGTATTTGACATTGTCTTCTCAAACTACCCTTTGAAGTTTTCTATTCTGCTCTTTGACTTCCTCATTTCTTCCATTTGCCGGAGCAAGTTTTAGAGAAGCCCATCCTCCAGTCCTATCTCCTCTGACAGTCCTATCTCCTACTTCCATTCATTAGGCATTCCGTTTCTGACAGTGTTTGCAGCTATACATAAGGTGTTCAGTGGCTACCTTCTCTGAAGTGGGCAGATGATTCCTTTTTCCTTGTCTGTTCTTAGTCTGGAAGCTCTGCTGAAACCTGTTCACTTCAGATGACCATGCTAGCTTTTGACATATCAGTGACATAGCTTCCAGCATACAAACCACCACAGTGCAGCAACGGATATCGGTGAGAACAGATATTGGTGGCAAAGTGAAATCTCTTAATACAGTTCTACTCACTTCTCTGAAACTCCCACCAAATGATTGGCTAGAACTATGCAAATAGAATTGTGAAACACTAATAACGTGAATTGTTCTGGTTTGATTGCCATTCCCTCGGCTATAGGAGAGCTAACTCAGAACAAGGAAGAGAATTTCCTGGACTATCAAGGAAAAAAACAAACTATCCCACAAGTGTGGGAGCCATTTCTTGGAAGTAAATTTCTCTTTATATTTATATATGCTGCACAGTTTTCACTCCTCTAGATCACCTAGACAAAGCCACTGCCATATTCAGTTGTTTGCTTTTACATAAATGTACTTTTCCTCATGTAACGAGTCCTAGAAATGTCCTAGAAAGGTACCTTGTACTGCATAGTGACAGAGCTGCAGAGACTAAAGTCCGTGGATCCCTCCGTCCCTAAAATATCAGCACCAGGTCATTGGACAGCAGCTTTTCCCAGCTTCTGAAGAGAGGTGATTTTTTTTGGTCATTTTCTTTCATACCTGATTGACTAGAACTAAATATGTTGTTCTAATTTATTTCAAGGAATATGGAAAATGTATCGAGTGGTTATATCATGAAACTGACCTTTTTAAATAGGCAGATCCCAAACACAGAAATCAATGTTTCAAACTGGAATTTTAAATAGCTTGGTAGCATATGATAATTATTTGATATCAAAAGATTTGTCTTAAAAATATAATTTGTAGTTGTATTTAATAATCTACCTATGTCTTTCTCACTGTAAAAATATTACTATTTTTTAATTCAAATCCCCAGAAAAATTAATTACATGTACTTCATCTTTTCTATAAGCACCCAGTTTAAAAAGAAAGACAGGAAAAAAAGTTAATATGGGCAATTAATTAGTCAATATGTACATAAAATTAATTATCAGGCTGTGCAATTTAGGACCTAGGCTTTGGGAGTGGTATATATTTTATCTAGAATGAGTTTCATTCAGTTTAAACTCATCAGAGAAGCAATTTCATTTTTATACTTGGCCTATCTGTACATATAACCAACCGGCTGCAGGCTTTCAATCCTTCAATCCCAAGGATCCTTCTCCATACATTCACTTGTAGATGTATATTTTCTCTCAATAGTCTCAGATAAATCCTCGCAAAATCCATAGTCACATTTTTACTCCACACTCTTTTGCAATATTCTATTTAACATTTTCAAAACATGAGGCCTTAAATGGACTTTGAAGTCATATAAAATATCAATTTTAGTTTTCAAAGGTACTTAGAGTTCAATGATTACTACTACTGCCCTTATCAAATGAACTGTCCAAATTCATACTTAGGAATCGATAAAACTAGGAGGAGAACCAAAATAAATGATTCTCATATACAAACTCTATTAGCCAAATATAATATCTACCTATTTCAAGCAAATTATTATAATATATATCAATCTGTTTGTTATTGATGTTATAGTGTCTTAAATTCTTATAGAAGCGTTCTAGGAGTTCAGTGCTTAAGCACTTGGCGGCTCACTAAAAGGTCCTTATTTCAAACACAGCAGTAATTTCACGAGAAGAAAGATGTGGCAGTGTGCGTCCAGCTTTGGGAATCCTATAAAACTTTTTCTATTATACCCTAATGGGCCCTTCATAGTCAGAATCAACTAGACAAAAATATTTTATTATAATTTGTATACTTTCTATATAATTCTAAATTTAAATATGCACATATTTTCATTTATTCTTACATTTCCGACAGCATAGCCGATCTTTCTTTTTATTATTAGGAAATTTGAAGCTCTTCTCTAAGCCCTAGTTTAAACCACTCATCTGTTTGCATTATATATTTCTAAATCAATTATTTTGGGGACATCATTTTCATCTTGTTCCTCCTCAGGGACATAACCTCACCCTGCCACATTAAGTATCATGCAAACACAAACTGGTCATTTATTTAACAAGCCTGGAAATAAATTTAGCAGACATTCTAGCTTAGAATTAAAGGAAAAAATGGTTTTGAATATGAAATGAGAAGATGAGCATTTGACATGTTGCCAGATTTGGCTGTGGAGTGAATTGTTAGCAATGTCAAAATTTGTATATTTTTATGAGCTGAAAGCAGAAATCATTTGTCAATTTAATTTTATGGCAGTTTGAGTAATAAATGTAAATGTATACATATATGTTTATGACTGAGGAAATGAATTAACAAAGAAGTCAAATAAACACATATGGTTTAAGATTGCTTATCTATATTTCATAGTGTAAATTAAATTGGATATACATATATTGTTTGTTTGTGTATATTTGTATCTACAATTTCCCCTGCCACCCTAGTAAAAACCTGAGGTATATAAATGACCCAAATTTGATTCTGTGAGTGCTCTATTTTTAAAATAAATTATTAAAGAAAAATGGGAAATCATTATTAGTTCATGAATAATGTTTAACAACCATAATTAGCAAATTAAACAGAGACCAATATTATCTCTTCTGAGTCAATATAACTTATATATATCTTAATTGTTATATTTTGATTATTGGATTTAAGAAACTCATCATTAGGACAGTTGATTTCTGCTATCCTGGTTTTCAGTAACATTTATTTCTAAAAATTTCAAAATAATCCTCAAGTAATAACTAGGACCTAAAATTGGGGGGAGGATTGTTGTGTGTGTGACCATTCAATAGAAGTAAATACTGTTATTTACCCTCAAATATAGTAAAATTTAGTGAAAGATAATGACTACTTCCTTACAAATAATGTTTGTAAGTTGATTTTTACTATATTCCTATTAATTTTAAAGGGAAGTAAAATCCCTTAAATTAGTTAATTTTTACTATATTCCTAGTAATTTTAGAAGGAAGTAGAATTCCTTCACATTTTCTAAAGAAATCCTTCCTTTTATCATATTATTGGAGTCAGTGCTTGCACACCTCCATGTCAAATCCTCTTCTTTCTCCCGCTTCTTCTCCGTGAAGTCCATTAAATCATCACAAAGATTAATTCAATGAACTTTAGATATCACTCGAACTGAATTGTTCTGAGAACCTGAATGGTCCCTAAATGTAAAATAAACACTTAAAGGCCTTGCGTTATGAAGTGATTGTAAAATTTTTATAATTTATACACAATGGAAATGTTATAGCTACAATGTCATGTGAAATAATTTTCAAGTTTATCTAGCATTCTCATTACCTCTCTATTATTACTACAAAATTCAAACATTGAAAGTGTAATAGCTAAGAAATTTCATATTTATCATTCATCTCTATTTTTAAGAAAAATCTCCAAGTTTAGTTATATGGCATGACCACTCTTGGATTTAGATGAATTCTATAATGTATATTCTCCCTGTAATAACACTGATTTATCAATTAGAATTAAATATGATCATTAGAGAAGCTATATTCTAAGTTATTGTGATATAGTTGGTAAGTCAGTGTTAAATATATATATGAACTTTCATTGTCCAAAGTCTTGTGATCCATGAATTGACTATATTCAGTATTTCTTAATTTAATGACCAGTCTCATTTCTGTCTCATCAATAAAAAGATCTCTAGAGATTTTCAGGAGATCAAATTTTCTATAACTCTTTTAGGACAAAAATCATCTTCCCTTCTCCTAATATATAATGAATACTTCTTGGTGTATTTTCCTTTTCCGTTCCTAGGTAGCAACCTGTACAAAAAAAGCATACCCTTCCCTCTTTCCCCATCCATCCCCAGAGAACACGCTGTGCATGCAGCAGGGCTGGGTTGACCAGGGACCTTGCCCACAGACTGAGAGCTCTGTGACCTAGAACATTTCAGGAATCTGAACCCACACTGGCCCTGTCAGGCTGGGGCCTGGAGGTTCCAGTTCACCTATTCTCTTTGGCAAGACACATTGCAGAAATGGAGCACCCAAAACCAGGCACATTTTAACCTTTAAAGTGACATCCTTGATTTTGAATACTTTAAAGAAATATTTTGCTGTAGATGTGGTCCATCTGTTGCTGCTGTGGGTGTTGGTTGTAGATCCAAGAAAAATTAAATCTATGAAGCGTCTATCTTTATTTGTTATCATCATTCTGCTTATTGGTCTGTGCGGATGTTTTCTTTCTTTGGAGGTACAATCCATTCAGAAGGCTGCGTTCTTTGATCTTTATCCACAGGCACGTCCAGGACACTTCAATAGCAGAAAGCAAGGCTGTGCCATCTACACACCGGAGGTTGTTAAGGAGTCTTGCTCCAATCCTGATGCCCTATTTTTGTTTTCCCCATAGAGTGCAGTTTCTCTGATTACTTTCTCTTGATATAGATTAAATACACATGGTGAAAGGACACAATCTTGATGCACACTTTTCCTGATTTCAAACCACATGATACTCTTATCCTAATCAAATAACATCCTCTTTTTGTGTGCACAAGTTCTGTATGAGCACAATTAAATGTTCTGTAATTTCCATTATTCACAATTCGTTATAATCCACCCAGTGGAATGTGTTTATATAGTCAGTAAAACTCAGGTGAACATCTTTCTGGTATTCTCTGCTTTCAGCCAAGATTCATACCCCAGCAGCAATTACGTCCATCCTCCCACATCCTCTCCTGAATCCAGCTTGCATCACTGCTAGCTCCCTGTACATGGACTCCTGCAACATGTTTATTAGACTTATCTTCTGCAAAAATGTACTTGAAAAATATTAACGGTATTATTCAATAATTTCCTGTTTTTACTGGATCACTTTTCTTTGAATGGGAGCACATGTGGACCTCTCCCAACTGGTTACCGAGGTGATAACTAGATTAAATGCAGCTTCTAGTGCCGTGTTTCTTTGTTGAAACATCTCAACCACTACTCCTTTACTTTTCAGGGCCTAGTTTTACACCAATGCCTTCAGTGTAATGTGCATTTCTGCCTACTGTACTATTGACTCATCATTATATGCTTCCTTATAACATGGTAAAATGGCAACCAAATCTTCTGGTGCAGTGACTCTGAATCCCTTCTAATGCCTATCACCATATACTGGCAATTCTAAACAATATCAAAGATAAAATATTCCTCCCTTCTGAAGCATACTTTTCCTGCCACCAACCAAAGAATTCGAATGTTCTCTCTTACAAATAAAAGAATTAAAAGATAAAAAATTTACATACTCCCTGTGTGTCAGGGTAAGTTTTCTAGAGAAACAAAACCAGTACATGTATGTGTGTGTATCATCTATGTATGTATATATAATCGAACTTCACATAAAGAAAAAATTGATATCAAGGAAGTAGTCCAGGATAGTCCAATTCAAGCCCATGAGTTAGAGAGTAGGTGGAGTGCCCTTCACACTTTCACAGCTGCCAGTCAATAAAGCAGGAAGGTGAGGCAAGAAACTGGGAGATCACAGGCCAGTGGATGTATTCAAGGTTTGGCACATGGCAGAGTGCCAACAGCTCCCGGGTCCATGGGCACCTGGGTCCTAAGCATGAGACACAGGACCCCGTCAAGCTGCAAAAACAGGGGCAAGAGAGACTAACGTTCTTTGTGGAGTCTCTCATAAGAAGGCCACAGTCCCAGGAGATGAGATTAAGCTGTGACCTACTGGAATGATAGGTTGGACTCCACCTAGGTTGGACTCATCACCCGCCAAATAAATAACCATTCTAAATAAACACTGAATTAGATCATAACAAATCGTTTCATGAAAAAATAATAAACTCATTGTGTGATTGGATAATTTGCTACTTTATACATATTCACTCATAAAGGCTTTTGGTTAGTTTAACTTATTATGGCCAATGAGTTCTTGTGCTTGTTCTTTTTTTTATTTAAATGCCTCTACCTTTTACCTAATTTCTGTCATTTTTCATACGAACTACATATTTAATTATAGGGAGGGTTTTGTAATTCCTTCAGATGGGGCACATAATTGATCATTGGCCAGGAATCATGAATCTGGTGAGGAAAACATGGGAAAGACTCCTCAATTCCAAAAGAATAACAAAAATGCAGAAGTTTCTCTTTATCCTTTAAATAGGATTACATTTATGGATGTCTGCCTTTGTTTGTCAGTTACCAGGTTGCCACAAACCATGGTCAGAAAGCAGTAAGAATACAGTCATTGGTCCATAGCAGCCCCTCCTCTCAGGCAGCAGCCAGGACTCTGTGGTCCTCAGCCTCTCCGCTACTAGGTTCTTTGACCTCTGCCTGTATGGACCAAGTCGCTGGCCCACACCTCTGCCACATAGTCCCAGTCTCAGTGTCCTTCCTTTGTTCTGTCTCCCGGTCACCTGTTCTCTGGGTCTGGTGCATCTGGTCTTGACCTCCCCCATTTCAAAGCGAGATCTCAAATGTGCTCCACTGGTGGCTCTTCTGATTGGTTCTGAGATTTTTTTTGGGGGGTGGGGGGGTTCTGCTCCAGTGTGTGGCTTATACACAGAGGAATGAATTTGATGGATGTGTGGTTTTTGTCTTTCAGCAGACAGTATCCCCAAGGAAACAAAGGGTGTGGATTTGTTCACATTTTCTACTAAAATGGAGACTTCAGTCCCACCTTAATCGTGGCCATTAGCATAGCAGAGAACTCTGCCAGAGTGGGATTATAATCGCAGACATTTAGGCTAGGATTTATGAGACACCGCCTTAGGGTCTATAGGTAAAAGGGTCATATTAACAGACTGCATTTCGCATAGCTAAATAAAAGCACATTTGAGATGACACTAGCACTAAACCGATTGCATAGATTGAATTCAGATTCAGAATGACCCTTAGCAGAATTTCTGAGGCTGTAAATCTTTGTGGGAAGAGGTAGCTTCGAAATCCCTCCATGGAGTAGCTGGCTGGTCTGAGTCATCGACCTTGCTGTTGGCAGGAAGTAGGCTCACTATGTCTCTGAAAAATAGATTAGGCTATTTTCTAAATTGTGTAGTAATTCATTTGATATACAAATGTTCTTATAATTCTTTGGTGAATTTTTAAAATTTTATATCAATTTGCATTTTAGATTTATAAAATAATGATATCTTTTATCTAATAATTTTTCCTAGATCCTCCCTTCATCTTAATTTATTAAGGACTAAACAAGTAGCCTGGGTTTTGCTAATTCCCAAACTATATTGCTTTTTCTATTTCAGTTTTACTATGTCTCAAGGCCTTAGTTAAATTCCTAGACTAACCACTCCTTTAACCAGGGAAGCGTTTGGTGAATTGTAAATCTCTATTCACAAAAGTGTGTGTAGGTGCTTGAGATGCATCGCACGATGCAAAGATATTTCACAGTAAAGCAATTAAGATTTTCCCAATTCACAGTTTTGCCCTTCTGTGGTTTTGATGTTTATTCACTGCAAGGTACATAATGTTAATACATAGTGCAAAACCAAATTGTAAGAAACTCAAAACTATGTTTTCCTTCTAGGTCTCCATCTGCCACTTTAAGTCACTGCCTCACATTATCTGTTTAATAGGCAGAAGTGCTATTTCTATTATTAAAAATGAAAAGCGATAGAAATATTTTTCTCTTGTGGGTTTCATGTATGTAAATTAAGGTAAGGTAATCACCACTGGGCCTTTTTAAAAACCGGCTTGCTCTCTTGTATTTAGCTTGAAATGTGTGTGGAGCGGTAGCAGGAAGCAGGGGACCAGTTATAAGATAGCAAGTTAGTGATCTATTGTGGTACTTGAAGTAACAATACAACATATCAACAACATTATTTTATAAATGTTTAAAAATCACTAAATTAAATATTTGGCTGAATAAAAATAGGAAAATATTATAAATTAAATTATAGATTAATGTTAAAATGATCAGGTAAGCATTACATGTTCTTTTCTAGTTTCATCTGACTTAAAGCCATAAAGACAAAAGCACATGTTTGTATGTAACTATAAAGATGGTTTATCAGTCACTTCTGATATGAACTGATATTGTAGCTTTTTGCTTATTCTTATATTAAAGTCAACTATTGTTGGAAAGTTAAATGAGAGAAAAGAAATACTTTGACCATTGCTTAGAGAAAGCTTTCTTAAGAAACTATTTACTATATAACTTGAGCATAGTGACTACAGATATTCATAAGACTATGTTATCTATGGACTCATTTGTGGTGGAGGAAAAGGACATTACAAAGGCAGACGCACATCTACCAAGGCTATGGCTCAATTCTAGGTAGCATTGCTTTCCCACCAAAGCTACGTCATCTATAAATAATGTAATTTTACGGCTAGTATTTAATAAAGCAATACTTACAGCCTTCAAGTCAATAGTGACTCCTGGTGGGTTTCTGAGATTGTTACTGTTAATGGGAACAGAGAGCCCTGTCTTTTACCCAAGAGGCTGCCAGTTGTTTAGAACTACCAACTATGCAAATCACAGCCCAATGCTTAACCAGTACACTATCAGGACTAATAAAAAAAACAGTACAGTTATTCATTTACTGTGTTGCTAAAAATCTAAAAGCTATTCTTTTCTCCAAAAATATTTATCAGTATTTTTGGATAAAAATATATTTTATTTTTAAAAGACAAATAGTGAAATATATTTCACTATTAAATCTTTTTAAAAAACTAATCAATTAACTTTTTTATTCACTAGAAGAAAGCACATCTTAGATCTAACAATTTCTAATTGCTAAATGAGAACACTCAGTATTAATATAGTGAAAACAATGGTACCAAAGGTTGGGGTGAGGAGAGACAGGAGAGGGAGAGGCGGGGGGAAAAGAAGTGAGTTTTAACAAACCCAGGGACAACGGAACAATAAGTGATCTAAAATCAACAGCTAAAAGGGTGTAGGAGGCCTGGTACAGCTTGATCAAGAGTAATATAACTGAGAGGAATTACTGAACGCCAAATGAAGGCTGAACATGATAGTGGGACAAAGGAAAGTAAAAGGAAATAGAGGAAGGAACTAGGAGACCAAGGGCAGTTGTAGTGGTCTAAATACAGGCATGTACATATGTAAATATACTGATATATGATGATAAGGAAATAGATCTATGTACATATATTTATAGGTTTAGTATTAAGGCAGCAGAATAGACAGTGGGCCTCTACTTATGTACTCCCTCAATTCAAGAACACTTTGTTCTATTAACCTGGCATTCCATGATGCTCACCTTCCCAACTTGATTGCTGAAAACAAAGTAGATAGATAAGTGAATATGGAGAAGAAAGCTGATGATGCCCAACTATCAAAAGATACAGCATCTGGGGTCTTAAATGATTGAAGATAAACATGCAGCTATCCAGCTGAGAAGCAACAGAGCCCACATGAAAGAAGCACACCAGCCCATGTGATCATGAGGTGTTGATAGGATCAGGTATCAGACTTCAAAGACCCTGAACCAAAAAATCATATCATTTTGAATGAGGGGGAGCATGGAGTGGGGACCCAAACCTATCTGTAGGCAACTGGACAGGCCCTTGTGGAAGGGATTTGGGGAGAGACGGCCAGTCAGGGTTCAGTGTAGCAACGATGAAGCATACAACTTTCCTCTAGTTCTTAAATGCTTCCTCTCCCACTATCATGATCCCAATTCTACCTTACAAATCTGGCTAGACCAGAGCATACACATGGGTACAGACAAGAGCTGGAAACACAGGGACCCCAGGACAGATAACCCCTCAGGATCAATACTGAGAGTAGCCATACCAGGAGGGGAAGTGGAAGGTGGGAGGAGACAGGAAGAACCATTCACAGTAATCTATCTATAACTCCCTCCCAGGGGGATGGACAAGAGAAAAGTGGGTGAAGGGAGACATTGGTTAGTGTAAGACATGAAAAAGTAATAATAATCTATAAATTATCAAGAGTTCTTAGGGAGGGAAGGTGGGGGAGGGAGGGGAAAAATAAGGAGTTGATACCAAGGGTTCAAGTGGAAAGAAAATGTTTTGAAAATGAGGATGGCAACAAATATACAAATATGCTTGATGCAATGTATGTATGCATTGTGATAAGAGCTGTATGAGACCTCAATAAAATTATTTATTAATAAAAAACAAATAAAAATACATAGGTTTATGTCAATAATGTTTTAAAAGGAGAATCCACAGAAAAATTAAAAAGAATAAAAAAGAATACTAATGATAAAATAATTCTAATTTGGTGAGACTAACTTATGGGACAACAGATAAAAATTAAAAGGTTATTTAAATAACATTTTTAAATATCTCAGTTTAGGAATGGATATTTAAATGGTGATATTATCTTAAGTTAAGCAAACGAAATAATCTAGAATGTAAATTAAGAAAATTGGTCCTTATACTGTGAAGCTTTTAATGGAAATTTGAAGTTCCTTGAGACAAGTAATTGAACACTAATGTGATTAAACACAATCAAATTTTAAGAGCTAAATGCATTTATTGCAGAATGATAACTGGTGAAATAGAATAATTATTGTGTTTCCTATAATAATTTTCCTATGTAGCCCCTGAAGCTTTTGTTGATTAAAATTATGATGAAAAAAATGGCAACAAAACTCAAAGTGCCATAATACTTTAATTATAAGGAATAAACTATTCTATATTATTTTTCCAAATTAATATTTAAAATTGTAAATTAAGCTTCTTAAAATGGATAGATTATTATATTCATTCAGATTAATATTTTCATAAGCACTCATTTTACTTGAAGACATAGTTGCAATAAATGTACTGGCATTTTTATTAGATATTTTTATATGTTGACTATGTATGATGGTTCATCCCAAAGTTAAATTTCAGATTTTGGATTATGACATAATCAAAAATTAATTACTTAATCACTGGAGTTAAAGGTTGTTGTGGTAAATGATAAATACAACAGAAACTAAGACATTTGAAAAGTTGAAGTAAATTTCAGTAATAATAGTAATATTGGGTAGATTTTATAGCATTTACTTATATCCCAAGTGAATAAAGCAGTAATCCATCAAGTAAGATACTCAGATCAAGTGATGCAACATTTCCAGAGTCTTGAAGTATGTCTGGATTGCACTACAATGTGAGGTAACTCAGTCAATTCCTAATTAGGTTCGCTAGTCTGTAGATGCTTCATACATGCCTTCCCGTTCAAAGTATTGAAGGCTACATTTCTAGATATTATGATGTAGCTTATAGCAAGCAATCTGTGACACAGAAAAGCTAACCAATATTAGAAAAATAAACACGCATAAGAAAAATAACAACCACTACAACAACAAAACATGGTTCCTGAAGACAATCAGAGAAACGGCATGTCTTGCAACATTTAGTGCTGGCACCCCAAGAGCAGGGATGCTCAGTGCAGCACTGAGCACTACAGCAGTGACCTTGGTCATTGGGTCATTGGAAGCTTAGCTGCACCCACAGCTTCATGTGGTTTTTATTAGAATCCATTTCCTAATGTTCCTTGGACCGCTTCTTTGATCCTTCAGTTATTTAAAAGTACTAACTTATTTCTAAACAGTTGAGATTTTGATAGATAATTATTATTGTTATGGGGGTCTATATGGGATTAATTGAATGATAATAAATTGATATTATTATTTTGTTTCTAACTCCATTGCCTTCTGTATTAGATAACACTGATGATTTAAATCACATAAGCATTTTTAAGACTTGTTTTACAGCCCAGCTTATTGTCTATCATGCAAAATATGATTCCTTATGAATTTGAAGATAATGTATATTCTACAGTTCTATAATGAAGTGCTTCAACGTATCTATTAGATATAATTGATTGATTCAGATCATTTAAGACTTTACTTAGCTTTTTTCCCCCTTCTATTTTATCAGTTGTTAAGGGATACATTAAAATCAAAGGATTTTCATTATATCACATCTCAATAATTGACAAACCAGCATGTGCTGGTGTTATGGGATAAGGATTAAGGGAAAAGAAATCAAAGAGATACAAATAACAAAATTGGAAAATATAAATATCTTGGGTTGACAATTACGATTTACATTTCTAAAAGTGGTGGAAATGTCAGAACTTTACAGGCATAACTCATCCTATGTAAAGTGTTTTCAAGCTATTTAAAAAAGAAGGGGAAAGAAAAATAAGCAAACATAAAGACAACTAAAAAAGCCATGATTTTTGTAAGATGAGAAAAAATGGATTTGAGGCAAAATAGATGTATTTTTGTAAATTCATTTTAAAAGAAATAAGCATGACTAGATATTGTTGAGTTGTGCTGTATCATGTTAATTTTGTTGAGGGAAACAAAATAATGTTAAGAGGAATAAGGAAGTAATTTATTTATCTATGTATTGGTTGAAAGTACTGGAAGGCCAACCCTTTCTGGGTTATTGTTAGTTGCCATAGGACAAATTCAAAATCACGGCACCCCCATCTGAGCTGTGGTCATGGTTACTTCAACAGGAGTACAGTGACGCAACAAAACTCCATAAAATGCTCATGGGCGCAGAACGCCTCATTAGAGTAGACAAATACGTATACTATGCATGTTCATTGTCCTGAATTGAAGGTTTCTAGTGGCTCATGAGAGAGCCCTGGTGGTTTAGTGCGTTACACTTTTGGCTGCAAACTGCAAGGTCGACAGTTTGAAACCCCTAGCTACACTGTGGGAAAAAGATGATGCTTTCCATGGACATTAATGGTGGGTTCTTTTCATTTTTATATATAGACACTCATATATGTATAAGAAAGCTTTCTATAAAGAGTAATTGTAGCTTAGAAAGAAACACCCTATCCAGTCCCAATCAAGTCAATAAGCCCAATATTAGCCAATATATTGCTACTAGTCCATAATTCCCTCTTTAAGGTCATGCAGCCTTGCAATGCCACTCAACTCAGGAACACCGCAGGCCAATGGGTGTGGGAGCATCTTCACACGGCTCCTCAAGCTCCAGGGCTCTGGCTGCTATCACTTGTCAACAGGAATGTGTCGCAGAGAGTGGGTCTAACCTCCAGTGAGCTATTTATCTCCATTGAACCTCCAAATGAGGTCATCAAGTTGCGACATGATTAACAGGCTAGACTCCACCCCTTCTCAAGTTGACAGGTGTCTAGGTAACTGCCACATACACAAATTATGAGGGGTTTTGAGCTCCTCTTAAATCACCTCTCTGATGAAAGCAATAGCCCTTCAGTTGTTTAATTAATTTATTTCATTATTGCTATTATCTATGTTTTATCTCCAGTCTACTTTCTTAGGCTGTATTGATGTAGGGTATAAAGCAGAGGCTCATATGCTATGAGTGAAAAACAGAAAAGTCTATTTAAAGGCATGCCAAGCTCCTCTGTAGGAAGACAAATGAAATAAATACCCACTTTCCTCCAACTTTAAAGTATTTGGGGGCACAATGATTCTATCTGCCAAAAAGCGTAGTATTTTTAAAATTACCTTCTAATTTAGTATCTTCTAATAGCTTAGTTCATAGCTGTTTCTGTGATGGTAAGCTTCCAACTAAACTTTAAATAAAACTTCACACTCTATGTGGAATTTAAAAACCCCACTTGATATGAATATTCATAATCAGGATCTGTTGGAGAAGAAGACTGAATGACCTCACTCCGGCGGTCATCGGCAGCATATCCTGCCGTAGCATCTGCAGGCATTTGCACTGTGGTCCTCTGTTCTTGCCAATGCCAATAGAGATTCCTGCAGAACCTAGTAACCTCTGGGAAGCAGAAGCTTCGAGGAACAAGATGGTTCTTGAACTATCATTCTGTGTGAGCAAATAGTCCATTTGACCCTGGATAATAAATGTAGGACGATGGGCTAGAAGTTGTTGTGTACCAGACTCCGTTCTAAATTAACAGAATTTACTAGCAATTAGATGAGTCAACGACTGAGCAAGGCGGTGTCTGCAAGGGCCGTGGCAGAAAGAAGCCATGCACCAGGTGGTGCATGTGCAGGAACTGAGAATGCCTAGCAGGGTTTGGACTTGGGCACCACAGGTTAAAGACTTAAGTCTGCTTTGGGGAATTGTGTGGTCTTAGCAGTTTGAAACTGCTTTTAGCTATAATATCTTCAGATAATAAATGATTACCAATACAGATCTGTCTACGTAAAAGATATTGCATTAGTGATTTATATAATAACAACCTCCAACCGAGAGAAAACACACACACTTTGAAAGCAGCATTTTATTCTTTTAGAATCTCAAGTTTTACTTCTAACCTTCACTACAAGGCTTTCCCCACATTGGCAACACTATTTGCACCAAGTGGATTTCACAAAAGGACTTACATTAATTTCCCCTCTACTATTCCAAGTGTCATGTCTGATTGACAGATAAAGAAAGGATTGTCCATAAAGGTGTAACTAATTCCACACTTTCTCATAGGCAACAAAGAGTTGCCTCAGATTTCGGTTTTGCTCGCAGCAGTGCAAATCTCGTGCTTCGTTTCCTGTGATGTCCCTGCTAGACGATTCCTCGGACGTTAAAAATAGAGGATTGACGCAGAGACAGTCCTTTCTTTCTATTAAAGCAGGAACTCCTTTTACTCCTCTGAAAAGATTATGCCTGGTAAGGAATAGGATTCAGTTGAATTTTTTTCACATTTCAGAGGCTGTTTATACTACAGTAACTGTAAAGGAAAGCACACTTCTCCCCGCTTCCTTCTCCTCCGTCTGCATGTGTTAGCACTCTTCACAGATAATTACGGCACTGCAGAATGCTGGCTGAGGAAGTGTGAACAGGATGGGATGGCCAGCAGCCAGAGATGTGGCCATTAATTTTATATTGTTGGTTAAAATTAGATTTTGCAGGCCTTTCAGAATTCAGTTATTTATGACCTAAAGGTAACCAGGTGAGTCACAAAAAGAAACAACATCCTTGTGTAGTTACTTATGTTTTACTTTTTTTTCTCTCAAATAAAATTAACTGCTGTGCACCAACCAATGACCTTCTCTTCTTTGCAAAAGGAAACTCACACTGAAGTATCTCCACTTTTCACGCGGTTTTACGAATCATAGTTTTTAGAGTACAAATGTATAAACTCTGCTCTTAGAAGTAATGGAGACAGTGAAGAAGTTTTATAAAACATAACCCAGAGGAAGCCTGCTGCTGTCGATTGGGATTGAATCATCATGAGCCTTCACAGGGTTTCCGAAGCTGTAACTCTAAGAGTGAGGAGAGCTTCATTTGGAGCAGGTTGAAGCACCAGACTTGTGGACAGCAGGTCAAGCCTTAACCTGCCAGAACCATGAGTGCTTCTTGAAGCAAGATTAGGAAAGTAAAACTAATCTCAATTCACTTTTATGCAAGCCATTATGCAATGTGCTGGGAAGGTTACAAAAACAAAGGCTTGGAGTTAGGTTTTGGCAATTAGAGGGTGGAAGAGAGGATATTTAAGATAGACTAACATTTGGGAGCAATAATTTATGAGGAGAAAAGAAAAACAGTTCCGTATATAGTGACCTCATAGGACAGGGCAGAAAGGTCGCTGTGCATTTCCAGATCGTAAGTTTTTCTGCATGTAGAAGCCTTGATGTTGCTCCTGAGATGGTTTCAAACTCCTGACCTTGCAGTTAGTAGCCCAATGTCTAAATATAACCAGTAAATGTTTTAAAAAGTATTAGACTTTAATAGTAATAATAAAAATGCAACTAACAATGAAATCTCATTTTAAATACGACTGAATGACAACAAGAAAAACATAATAAACTCTGAGAAAACCAACCATATTAAAAGGGCAAGATCCTCAAGATTTTGAACGTATTGGTGATTAGAGTATAAGTAATTACAAATTAAAATTCGATTCCCAGATTCTATTCTAAACAGAGTCAAAGGAAAAATATTTGGTTTTCCAGAAACAACATGTGAAGTAATTGTAATTATAGCCGTTGTTTTTCATGTTAGCAAAAAAGAAAATGGAAAGTACTCAAATGCCCACCAACATTAGTTAACAAGCAAAGAAGAAAACAAAAGAAAGAGAAAAGTAACCTCCATGTAAGCCGACTCACAGAAATCCTCTTTATAGAAGTAGAACGCTCCGCTGGCTCGTGGTTTTGAACTGGTGACGTTGTAGATCATAGCCCAGTGCAAAACTACTATAGGAACCAGGACTCCAAACAGAAAACAATATAGATGCGGTATATTTACACAGTAATCAATGAAAAGCAAACCCCAAACTTGATGTAATAATGACAGTTCTCCAACGGAAATTGAATTCATTGTTCCAAAAATTTCAAATCTATTTGGAAATGGATGACACCCTGACACATGAGCTGGAGATTTGGGCTGAATATTTTAAGTCCTGAATTTTAGAATTTCCTTAAAACTGCTTGGATTGATGAAGTAACCCACTCCTTTTGTTAAAAGACTAGCGTTCTCTAGCCCCTTCACTTCAGTATAATGATAGTATAAAGACATTTGCTTTGGAAAAAAAATTCGCCTCTTCCATCCTGCCTATGAGGTCAATAACTATGATCAGAGCACAACAAAATGAACTTAAACAAGTAGCCACCATGTCCCAACAGGATCTGATAGAAAATAGATGCCATTTAGAATCAGGAATGAGATCATACTTTTAAGTCAAGGTGAGAATGTATCAACATGGAAGCATTCTTTTGTGAATGGAAAATACAGACAAAACCATTGAGCTAGGGTGCTACAAATCTTCTGTTTTGTCTCCTTGAAGCTTATAAAAATGATTGTCCATACTAAGTGGAGAAGAAAGGTTAAAATTGACATACTGTTATTGTGTATTTGTGAGTTGTTTCTGAATCACAGCGACAATATAAAACAGAGAACTTCTCCATGGGGAAGATTTCCAATTTGCCCCACCTAGATTAGTTTAAGGGCTCATGCTGTCACTGTTGAATCCACAGATGAGCACTTAACCACTGTGTCATCAGGGCTCCTTAAAAACGTCACCTAAGAAGGAATATTAGAAATTGATAACGTCCTCATCCTTTATGGTTGTGATTTTGGATTCGAAGAATATTACATGCTTACTAGCATTTTTCAAAATCAGTATTTGAATATTGAATAAAGTTTATAAGTATTTGAATATCAAAATTAAGAACCTATAAAATCCTACAGTAAAAAAATTGTCAAAGTAAAAAAGAAAGGAAAACATACTAAAATCTAAAGGAAAAGAATTGGGTATGCTAGAATTAGTAAACTGTTTAATTCAGAATGTTGACTAATTCCCATAGAAGGACTTGGAGAACACTGCCTGGAACAAAGTGAAAAGAAATACACTAGGGAGGTTATGGGTAATTCCAGGGAGTTCTCTGTAGACCAGGACTGATGGCAGACTAGGTAGGGTGGGAGTTGTTATTGCCATAATTTCCTGAAAGCAAATTGGATCATAGAAATGAAACCAAGAATAATAGAGGCCAAGTGACAATGGTTAATTTTCAAAGGCAATTATTTTACCAAGTAGAATGGCTGTAGTGGAAGTAGCAAAAAAGAAATAAACAACTTACCGCCATCAAGTCTATTCAGACTCATAGTAACCCCGCAGGACAAGTTCAAACTACCCTTGTGGGTGCCCCAACGGTAACACTTTAAGGCAGTGGTTCTCAACCTTCCTAATGCCGAAGCCCTTTACTTCAGTTTCTCATGTTGTGGTGACCCCCCAGCCATAAAATTATTTTCATTGATACTTCATCACTGTAATTTTGATACTGTAATTTTGTTATGATTCTGGCAACTTTCATTCAACCCCCAAAGGGGTTGCGACCCACAGGTTGAGAACTGCTGCTTTAAGGGAATAGAAAACCTTGTCTTTCTTCCATGGAGCAGCTCTATGGTTTTGACCTTCAGACCTTGTGGTTAGCAGACCAACTTGTAACCACTGTGCCACCGTTGACCCTTAGTGGAAGAGCAACCATAACACATTCATGTAGAGCTTTGAACATATCTGTAGACATGTCATTACTAGAAACACAATAAATGGGCAACCAGCCAGTTCATCAGTTCATCTGTATAACTAAAGGAAATCAAGGGCAAGTGATTAAGAATCTATCAAGTCAATACCAAAAGCAAACGCACTGCCATCGAGTCAATTCTGACTCATAGAGACACCTGTGGTGTCTGCAACTCTAAGTTTCACAGGAGTAGAAAGCCCAGTCGTTCTCCGGAGGAGCTGCTGATGGTTTCAAAGTTCTGACCATGAAGATGCAAGCCTGAACCATAACCACTCTACCACCCGGCCTTGATATTTTCAATTGCCTCATATGCATGTGAAAGGTGGACATAGAATAATGCAGACCAAAGAAGAGTTATTACATTTGAATTACAGTCTTGACAATGTATTTTGAATTTTTTTGAAGAATAAACAATGCTGTCTTAGAAGACCTACAGCTGGAATGCTCTTTATAAACTAGAATGGCAAGACATCATCCGCGTATTTCTGACATGTTATAAAGAGAGAACCATATCTGCAAACGGGCTTCTTGCATGGTGAGATCAACAGAAAGACCAACTTCAAGGAGCTGTGTTGAGACAGTGAGTGCACCAATGCGTTGAATATAAAAATTGTGATGATGTTGCAGGACCAGCAGTGTTTTGTTCTTGTTCTGGGTCACTGTGAACCAGAAATAACTCGATGACACCTGAAAACAATCTACAGCAAAGTCAATGTCCATTTTCTAATTTCTCGTTCACCTTTCACTCACTACTATTGAGTTTATTCTGCCTCATAGAAAACTGCCCCTCTGGGTTTCTGAGATTGTAAATTTGGGGGAAAGGGAGAATAGAAAGCTCATATTTCTCCCATGGGGTTGGGTGGTTTGGGACAGACAGCTTTAGGGTAAGCAGCCCAGCACAAAACCCACTATGCCACCACGGCCCATGCTCAGAATCTTTTAAATTAATCCACACATGTACGTGGTGGCCATTTCTCTGGTCTCTGGATAAATAAAATGAATCAATGTATTATTAACTGAAATTTTTTATTTTGTCTATAACATAAAAGCTATCATAATTGTGAAATTACCCTTTAAGTTACCACTAATATCGTTACTTATCTCTTCATACATTGCATCCCTGAAGAACTGCAGGGACTAATGCACACATAGAACTCAAAGCTGCACACTGTGGCTCTAACATTCTCCCTTTTAATCCATTGTATGGAATCTAGAAATTAAGAACAAACTGTCTTAAACTCAACCAAGAAATAATCCCAACTGTACATTGTACCAGATGGAGTATATTTCCAAGATAACATCATGTCAGCAATGGGTTACAGATCCAGTTATTTAGCATATGCACTACTTTCCATCACTATCAATAAGAAAAATTAAGAATGCATTTATGGAGGATATAAAAGAGCATTTATTTAGGTTCTGGTCCAAGCATGATATTTTGTTCTCCACTATGTTGATGATAATAAAGTGCTGAGAATAAACGTCTAGTAAGAGCATACAAGAAGACTTGGCAAGAATTGGTGCTCTAGAAGTTGGAAGACATATTCTATGAAGCTTCAATAAAGCATTTTTTTAGTCTAGTAGTCTGACTCGGGCTTACAAGTGAAGAGTAAATTATTTCATCTGGTATTTCTTAACATGAAGAAGTAATCATCATGCTGCATAGACTTCTTTGAGACCAGAGTCCATACACTGTATACTTAGGAATATTAGTCCAACTCATTTCCTAAATGACATATAACTTTGCTAATTAAGGAAAGAAAGTATAAGTGATCTAAAATCGATGGTAAGGAGGGCATAGAATGCCTGGTAGGGCTTAATCAAGGGCAATGTAGCCAAGAGCAATTACTAAACCTGAATGAGGCCAAACATGATGGTGGGCAAGAGAAAAGTCAAAGTAAATAGAGGAAGGAACTAGTAGGCAAAAGACATTTATAGACTTCTAAATACAGGCAAGTACTTGTGTAAATATATTTATATATAATGATAGGGAAATATATCAAGGTACATATATTTATATGTTAATAATTAAGGTAGCAAACAGACATTGGGCCTCTTCTCAAGTACTCCCTCAATGAAAGAACACTTTGTTCTAATAACCTGGCATTCTGTGATGCTCACCTTCCTGATACTATCACTGAAGACAAAATGGGTGCATAAGCAAGTATGGTGGACAAAGCTGATGGTGCCAGGCTATCAAAAGATACAGAATCTGGGGTCTTAAAGGCTTGAAGATAAACAAATGGCTATATAGCTGAGAAGCAACAAAGCCCACATGCAGGGAGCACACCAGTCTGTGTGATCATGAGGTGTCGATAATTTATAAATTATCAATGGTTCATGAGGGAGAGAGGGGTGAGGGGAGAAATGAGCTGATATCAGGGGCTCAAGTGGAAAGAAAATGTTTTTGAGAACGATGAGGGCAACATATGTACAAATGTGCTTGACACAATGGATGGATGTAAAGATTGTGATAAAAGCTGTACAAGACCCCAATAAAATGATTTAAATAAAAAAGAAATGCCTTGCTACATTAAAAAAGGAACATCAGTGAATGAATAAAGCAAAAAGGGAAATTATTTCAAAGGAAAGAAAGTAGGGAAAGCAGCACATGAATTGGCAGAGTGAAAAGTTAGTTTTCACTCACGAACACCCCCACATACCTCCCACAGAATTGGACGTGCACTAAGCACCATTAGAAGCCCACAGAGAAAGTATAAAGCATATTGAAAAATAATTTTCCTGATAATGTGAGAAATTTAGTATTGTCTATAATTTCATAGTCCATTATAATAGTAGGAATTGAGGATAAATACATTTTAATTGTGGTCCAGAGAGAAAACTCAGTAAGAAAAGCTTCCAGGGGGGCTGGGGGACATATGACATCATAAATCACTGCAGATAGGGTGAGTTGGCTACTTTGAGAAAGGTGCTTATTTTCTAAGATGTAAATCCCTACATTGCCTGAGGAAAATTTGTTTGTGAAAAAAGGCATTTAAAAGGGAAAAGAGGACACAAGGATATATGGATTGTTATAAGAGCTGTAAGAGCCCCTAAGAAAATTATTTTTAAAATAAAACAGAAAAGAGAGCAATTACTCTTGTTCTGAAACATGGTATTGTAGAAGCTGATTCTCGTTTTTTTTTTAAATCGGAAACCCTGTAAGCATGTCGTCACATGGAAGTACATAGTTTCATAGTGTATTTCTCTGGTGTAGTAATCTAAATTTATGTTTACAAAAGGTAAAGATTTAAAGAGTATTTTGTTGTTGTTGTTGTTGTTGTTGTTAAAGCCATCCACTTGTGGTATGTCTGCTATATAAGCACTAGATAGCAAAGGCAACGCGTATTTCTTGTGCATGAATATGAGAAAAGAATCCAGAATAGCCCAATAGCAAATATATGATCATGGAATCCCAGTATTCACGTCTGCTTCTTTTGTCTCCTTCCTACATCTATGGGCCCACCGTTCCTTGGCGGTCTCTTTGCATCTTGACATTAATCTAGCCCTGGGCCAAGAAGATTCTCAACACAAAAACCCTCGATCCAAAGGAGGTGCTCCAGTATATTGTATTGGATGAATCTGTTGTAAATGTACTCTGAAAATATTAAAGGCAAATATGTCATTTTGAGGATTAAATTGTGTCTAACCTAAATCATGTTCTTTTCAATAGCCTGATATGTATGTGAAAGATATATGATAAAAATGATAGCTATATTTCTCCTCTGCTTGTTTCTCACTAACCTTACTTCTTGTAAGACAAAATATGATAGAGAAAAACTTATTTTTAACTAATCTAGGCTACGGTTTACGTATGAGTGTTACATCCCACCTTAATCCCCTTATAACTAATCAGATGATCACATCATATTACATCAAAATGAAAAATAAATCCATGCAGGGCAGAGAAGAATTATCCTACGTGTTTTCTAAGGTTGGATATTCTTATGGAAAGAGACTACCACATATTTCTGCCAAGGAGTGTCCAGTGGTTTCAAGCAATCAGAAACTTAATCTCTGGGCAACTAGTGTCCCTTAAACCATTACATAATCTCCAAATGTGATCATTACCTAACAGCCCAACTACTGTTCATGGTCCAGCCAAATTGACACCACTTTCAGGAGGACAGAATTTCTTCTGTGACCATCTTGAATTGTCCTGGTCCACTCAGCATGTGAGTAGAGAGCAATTTTATCTACCAACAGAGGGCCCATAAAAATAGCTAAAGAGAAGGATTAAACTAATTCAGTTGCGAGGTAAAGGCTGGAAATAATTGATGAACTTTAGAGAATTTAGAGACAATGAACACGCTGCAGGGTTCTAGAAAAACAATTCACATAGTGGGGATGAACCTGTGATTCTGATTAAGAAAGAATTAGGTTGCTTGACACAATGGATGGATGTATGGATTATGATAAGAATTGTATGAGCCCCCAATAAAATGATTTTTTTAAGAAAGAATTAGGTTTCAAATTTCAGTCATATAAAAAGAACAAATTACCTAATATATTCTTCAATTTATGTGAAAAGTTGGATAATAATATATTTCTCATTTTATTAATTTAGTGAAAGGTTGAAATAAAATTATGCCTGCAGAACAGTTTTAATAGTATTTGGGTTTGGGGCGGGGGGATTTTTAGAGTACAGTGTTGTTATTATTTTCCAATACTTGTACTTGAAATTTAAGCTCTCTGGAATTTTCTTTACAATATGCTAAGTAGTCAAGTTCATTCATAGCAGTGTATCAGGCGTGAAAAAATAAGAATGGAACAAGCATAAATGTATAGAAACATAAATATCTCTCCTATTAGTCATTTCTGAAGAGGTGTTTGAAGAAAGAAAACATAGTGCACCAATATGCTACAATATAAAACTGTGTCTTCTTAAGAAGAGAAGAAAATTAAGGAAAAATTAATTGTTATATTCCTGTGCTTACTAGATGCCATTAAGTTGGTTCTGATTCAGAGTTGGCCTTATGTATAACAAATCGAGTTGCTTCCTTGTCCTGTTGCATATTCAAAATTGTTTCTATTTGTCAGTTTGTGGTTGCAGCCACAGTGAGAATCCATCTCATTGAGAGTCTTCCTCTTTTTCATTAAGCCTATATTTTACCAAGGATGTTCTCAAGTAACTGGTTTCTAATGACAGCTTACCCCAATATCTGAGATATGTCTCACCACCCTGGAGTCTCAGGCATAGTCTGACTGTACTTCCAATATAAAACAAGCCCACTGGCAGCAGGTCAATTCTGTCTCCTAGAGATTCTACTGGTCAGACTCTGTCACACATTTTTTCTTGTTGAACTATATTTGGGGGGGAGGGGGGAGAAAAAATATCGATAACACATTTAGATTACTTATAAATTTCTGTTTGCTTGTATATATCCATGAAATAAAATGATATTTTCAAATATTATGCACCTTTGTCTGTTTCTGTATTTGAATTAGAGAAACAATCAAATGATTAATGTTGTTAAAATGAATATTTTAAATAGGTTATAAATAAAAAATAATAAGTGTATTTTCCCTTATATAATACACAAAAGTTAGCCAGGGAAGATGAAGAGAAAATGTGAAAAATAAGGCTGTAGACTTTTAATTTCAAACAATTTAGGTAGATACCTGTAGACTGAAGTTGTCAAGGATTTTGTCTTGCTTGGATCCACAATCAAAGATCATTGAGCAACAGTCACGAGATCAGAGGATGCACTGTGTTGTGTCTATCTGCTGCTCAAAAACGCGTTACTCTACTGTCGTGAAAGGATGTTACTTTGAGGACTAAGGTTCCCCGCACCCAAGACGTGGTATTTTCAATTGTCTCCTATGAATATGAAAGTTGGACATTGAGTAAGGAAGACCAAAGGAGAATTGATGCATATTTCTTCACTTAGTTTACATTTCTCTAATAGTTTAAACAAAAACATCATTTTATGTATATGTAGTTTGTGCCTTTTTCCTCTTCAAATTCCTACAATTCCTGTAATTTATAGTCTCTTTGATGCTGTTACTTAGTTTCTAAAAGCTCCGAGTACTAAGATAACTTAATTGTACCAGTTTTTATATATTATAGACAATCTTCTCTAATTTGTTGTTATTCTTTAAAGTTTGAAATTATTTTTGTGCTATTTATATCTAGTAAAAGGGAGTTAAAACATATTCAAGTTTAATTTTTTGTGAGATTGATTATCTACTTGGATAATTTAACATGTTGTGTCAAAGACTATCTTCACTCCAAGTTTTCACTAAAATTTAAATAAATCTGTAATAATTTCCCAACAAAATTTAGCACATTTTTATTAAAAAGAAAACAGAGGAAATTATTTTTATGGTTGTGATAAAGTATAATTTATAAGGATATTTCCTAAATATTGATGTTTGCTATAATGTCTTTATATGAAAGGAAAAGTAGCATCATTTATTAGTTTTTGAATGTTATGCTCTTTGATGTTTTAGATAGTGTAATTTTGCTTTTGAGATCAAAAGCATTGTGGGTTGTATTCACATGTAACTTTTCTTGCATTCTGTGGTTTATTTTTAATGGACAGAATTGGTCATTATATTGGATATTATTGCGCAAGCAAAAGCATCGGCTTGGTCCATTTATATTAAAGGCAGTCCATGTGCTGAATTAGCTAATACTTTTCTAGTACATCCCTTGAGTTTTCTATAAAATCAATTATGAAATACAAAAGGTTATGTTTGTGCCTTCATTATCCATAATTGATCACCTGATTTCTTTCTTTTATATAATTATATTATTTACTATTTTGAGACATCAATTAGCTAAATAATGATGTAGACAGATTCAATTCATTTTTATATGACATTGGTTATATTTCTAGAATTTTATAAATTTTACTGTAATCAGATTATGCATCTCTTTGATTTTATTTCAATCTGTATAAAAATATACAAGGCATATTATTTTTCCTCTGACATTTAAAATAATGAATTTCAAAACTGAAGATTCAAAATCTTAATTAGCCTTACATTCTTGGGATAAATGCTTCTTTGTTTCTTTTTACTGTGAATTCATTTATCTGAGTTTTTATATCCCAAATTTACTGCAGAATATATAGATTTAAATTGAATTCATTTGTTTGCTTCTTTCTTTGTCCTGTTTGAGTCATGAGAGACAGCATCCAAAATACATTTGGGGAACTTTTCTTCTAGCATTGTGTGTTTTGAGGCATCTTATATCATACTAACATGACCTTACCCCTCGAAGGATAATTCCTTGAAATAATGCACTCAAAAAGTCTTTTAAATGGGTACATTCAGATGAGTGTTAAACTTTGAAGCTTACTAATCTTTTCAGACATTCAAATTAGTAATATAGGTGCTCATAGAAAAATATATACCATTCAGTCTTTCAAGTTGAAAGTCTGAAAAAAGCCTAAGATTAATAGCCTAAAAAAATCCTTTATATTTATATTAATTTTCACTGCATCCATATGAACTTCCTAATATTTATGATTTGTATAAAGTATTCATAGCTCCTACATTTTGTCTAGTATAGAAATGCTTTAAGTTATATATTTTTGATGCAAATTAATGCTTCATTCATTAATTTATTCATTTAACAAATCTAATGACCACCTTTTATGTTTTCCTTACTATTCTAGGTGTAATTGGGGTTTATCGGTAAATCAAACATCCTGAGAAAACACACTAAAATTACCTTTTAGTAGAGCTAGGGAAATGGAAGCAGAAATGGAATCAATGCATCTGCAGTAGAGACTATCTGGATAGGATAGTGGCTGTGGAAAAGCAGGGACTAGAACAGAAGAGAGGTCGACTATCCACTGAGTGCAGAGGGAAATTTGAATGGACCACCTGAGAAAGGCAGAAGAAAGCTGGTCCTAAATGGAGTTTCAAGAAGCCACAGAAAGCCTGTATTCCCACAGTTGCCTGATCAAGGAGAAGCACAGAACTTGATTATGTCAGAGAACTAACAAGGTGTCAAATCATATAAGGCACTACTGTGTAAGTCATCCTATGTCTTTTTTTTCTGCCTCCGAGAAAGCCAGAAAGCCAATGAAAAGATAGAACCATGGGGTGGTGCACTCTAACCGGAATATATTTAAAAGTAGAATCGTTAGCTGAAGGGCTTCCTTGCAAACTAAACCAAACCCCCTGCTATTCAGTGAATTCCAACTCCTGTCACATGATGAATCAATTCCGGTGCAGGGGGTTTCAAGGTTTTTCTGCCACCTGTCGGTTGCTGGTGGGAACCTCAATCTTAGATGGCAGTGCATCAAAGAGAGAGATACTCATATGTCCTCTTCAGAAAGTCGATGTTTCCACTGATTTTCTGAATACTTAAAAAATATTATAATATTTTATTTGATATTAAAATGTTTCTGTTTAAGAAATATTTTTGTCTTACAGTTTTGATATCTTGTAACACATGATTTCATTTCTGCAATTAAGTTTAAATTCCACACTGGTTCTTTGTTGGGGTGGTGGCTCTGGAGGGTAAGCCCTTCTAGGTGGCTCAGCAACTTGCTTCATTCAGCATGTTGTGAATAGAGGCAGAAAGAATGATTTGTAGCGATTAGAATCCTCAATTCAGGAATGCGATTTCAAACACATGCTCACGAGTTTTTTATCTTCTAGGAACATATCCTCGTGAGTTTCAGTATTCTCTTGCAGCTCTCTAGACGAACCTTTAGAGAGGTTCTACCATTTATGATTTAATATTTACCAGCTTAAACTAAAGTCACTTGTCTGGTCCACAGCTCCTGAGTTAAACGTCCTTTATCTCTTTCCCTTCCCCTTTCCCTTGTCTTGGCTCCAAGGCATTTTTCAAAAGGAGACTGGTCAGAATAGAAACCTAAAATGGCCCAGGCACACAGCTTCACACGCTCTCCCTTGCTGCTCTCCAAATTATCTCTCCCATGACTTTCAATCTAACTATTCAAAATAAAGGACTACTGAACATATCTGGCCATTTCCTTCCTCTTTCTCAAAACCAAGCCAACAACAGTTAAAATCTATGTACACAGAGATTCTTGTCATCATTTTCAGTTCAATTGAAATTGTGCTCTTATTTGACAGAGACTCAGCTTGACAAGGTGTGGTTTTCCTACTTAATTTGGGGGGAAATTACATTAGTCTTTTATGTATTTCTCAGTCAGTTTTAGAGAACAAAAGATTTCACTTCTAAGGCTGACCATGAACAATTTGTACATTGGGGCGCAATTCATCCTTCAAATTAATAAATGCCAAGGGGAGCCAGTGGAGGGGCCTGAGGGCTCGGCCCCCATACCAGCTATGTGGACAACTGCTCCTCACCACAGAAGAATTTACTTGAGAGGATGGCATTGAGGCTGTAGCTAGGGGAGAGGGGCATGTCTGATCAGAGGAAATGGGGGCAAATGAAGGGGGAGGTTCAGAATAAAGCACATCCTGGCCCATCAGGCCTGGAGGATGATATCCCCACTCTGAACAGCCAATGGACAGAGTGGACAATATGGCTGATCCCACTACGAGACACGCCGTACCTTGATGTTCAGGGCCCTAAGGGGGACAACACTGGAGACTCAGGATCGGGACTGGCCCAGACTGACCCTGTGACACCGAGGCAAACCACTAAAACCATGCAGCAGAGAAACCATGGGAGCAGAGCAGGGAGCCTTCGAGGGAGTACAAAGGACAGACTCTGGGGCCAGAACATGGTACCCCAGTAGACCTGACTGAAGGACATACCTAGAGATAAAAAATGAGACCTTTATCTATTTACAGGTTTTTCTTTATTTTTATTTTTTTATTTTAATTAATCTATTCTATGGGTAATTGATTTCCTATTTTGTTGTCATCACTGTGCTCTCTCTCATTGCCTATCTTGCTATGGCTTGATTTTTGTTATATATATTATTATCTCTACAGATCTATCTAGATAAGATAGACTGGATGAATAGTCTGGGGGAGAAAACAAGGGGACTAATGGTTTCTGGGGGATATGGGAGAGAGGGAAGTGGGGGTAAGGAGGTGGTGCTGACCAACCCAGGCACACGGGAACAATAAGTGCTCCAAAATCAGTGACAAGGAGGGTGTGAGGGGCCTGGTAGGGATTCAGCAAGGGCAAGGTAACCAAGATAAATTACTGAAACCCAAATGAAGACTGAGCATGATAGTGGAACAAGAGGAAAGTAAAAGGAAATAGAGGAAAGAACTAGGTGACAAAAGGTATATATAAAGGTCTAAAGACTGGAATGTACATATGTAAATATATTTATATGAGAGTGTGGAAAAGCAGATCTATGTGCATATATTTATAGGTATGTTATTAAGGCAGCAGATGGACGCTGGGCCTCTACTCAAGCACTTACTCAATTCAAGAACACGTTGTTCTATTACGTTGGCATTCCAGGATGCACACTTTCCTGACACTATTGCCAATGAAAAATGTATACATAGCAAACGTGGTGAAGAAAGCTGATGGTGCCTGCCTATCAAAATATATAGTGTCTGGGGTCTTAAAGGCTTGAAGATAAACTAGCAGCCATCTAGCTGAGAAGCATGAAAACCTACATGGAAAAGGCACACCAGCCTGTCTGACCACGAGGTGTCGAAGGGACCAGTTATCAGACATCAACGAACTAAAAATCATATCAGTGGGTGCCTACCTTCCTGAAATGATCACTGAAGACAAACGTGTGTATAAGAAAATATTGGTGAAGAAAGCTAAAGGTGACCAGCTATCAAAAGATAGAGCATCTGGGGTCTTAAAGGCCTGAAGATATACAAGTGGCCATCTAGTTCAGAAGCAACAAAGACCACATTGAAGAAACACACCAGCCTGTGTGACCATGAGTTGTTGAAGGGAGCAGGTATCAAGCATCAAGGAACAAAAAATCATATCATTGTAAATGTGGGTGAATGCAGAGTAGAGATTAAGCCCATCTGAAGCCAACTGGACACCCCCTTACTGAAGGGTTGTGGAGAGGAGATGAGGCAATCAGGGTGCAGGGTAGCAATGATGAAACATAACTTTCTCCTAGTTCTTAAATGCTTCCTCCCCCTGCCCCCCACTCTCATGATGCCAATTTACCTTACAAATCTGGCCAGACCAGAGGATGTACATCGGTACAGGTAGCAAATGAAAACACAGGGAATCCAGGACAGATGATTCTTTCAAGACCAGTGGTGAGAGTGGTGTTGCCTGGAGGGTGGAGGGAATGTGGGAACTGATTACAAGAATCTACGTATAGCCTCCTCCCTGGGGGATGGACAGCAGAGAAGAAGGCTGGGGGAGATGTCAGACAGTGTAACATATGACAAAATAATAATTTATGAATGATGAAGGGTTCATGAGGTAGGGGGAGGGCGAAGGGAGGGGGGAAATGAGCAGCCGATATTAAGGGTTCAAGTAGAAGCCAAATATTTTGAGAATGATGATGGCAACAAATGTACATATGTGCTTGACACAATGGATGGATGTATGGATTGTGATAAGAGTTGTACAAGGCCCCAATAAAATTATTTTTTAATTAATAAATGCCTAACAACTACTATTCCTTAAGAATAACAACAAAACTGCTAGCCATTGAAATTTTAGGAATTAACTCATTGCATAATTAAAATACTTGTGCAGTATACTATTTGTTGGTTTTCCCATTTATTATCTACCTAAATATTATAAAATTAAGTAAAAGTTATACCTCTTATTGTGCTAGGCAAATTTGTAGTTCCAAATTATTATCCCCCGAAACAGTAACTTTTCGATGTTACTATTGTAACATTGATTTCTTTTCTTAATTCTGAAATAATCCACACTTTAATTACACATACAGTGACTAATCATTGGGAAAACCCCGCCCCTTCTGCTAGTTCCATGGATTTATTAAATACTAAGAATCCTAAGAAATATCTGCCATTGAAAGACTTTCTTTTCTAGACTATCTACTGAAGAATTCTTCAATTATATTGTTAAAAGGGTTACATTCAAATCTTATCTCACTCAGATAAAGAATTTGATAAAAAATAATGTAATTTTTTTCATTAAAAAACAAAATCCCACAATAGAAATCAGAGATATCACTTTGAAGATGACAGTGTGCCTAACAAAAGTCATTTTGTTCAACCAGCTCATATGTATTTCAAATTTGGAGAATGAGTAAGGAAGATTTCAGAACAGATGAATTTGAATTATGGTGTTTGTTTATAAGGAATATCGAAATTATTAAATACTGCCAATAATAACAACAAAATCCAGAGAAAACCTTCAATCCAAAAGAATAATTTTGTTTTTAATTTGTCAGGTGTTGAATTTTCACCTAACTATATACACTCTACCTTATGGCAATGCACTTCACGTCCATGGTTCGTGGTCTAAGGAAGGTCAGTGGAGGCTAAATCATGTGCAACTCTTCACTGTCAGTCAAAGCTTCTACAAATGGGTTCTCAGAATTTAAGCTCTAACACAGCGGTTCTCAACCTGTGGGTCGTGATCCTTTGGGGGTCAAATGACTCACAGGGGTTGCCTAAGACCATCGGGAAAACACATAGTATTTCCCGATGGTCTTAGGAACTGAGACACCCTTTCTCGATCCATCTCTAGGCGGATTCACCCACATGCAGATTCACCCAATGCGAAGACTGTTACCCATGCATCAAGAAAAAAATTGCATTTATTTGTAACTAGAAATAAATATTTCACAATACAGAATTACATATTGTTTTGTGATGAATCACTATGCTTTCATTATGTTCAATTTGTAATAAGTAAAATATATCCTGCATATCTGATATTTACATTGTGATTCATAACAACAGTAGCAAAATTAGAGTTATGAAGGAGCAACAAAAATAATTGTACGGTTAGGGGTCACCACAACACGAAGAACTGTATGAAAGGATCGTGGCATTAGGAAGGTTGAGAACCACTGCAATAGCACCTATATCTTCAGGGAAAACTCTTTTTTTCTCTTTAAATTGTAATTATTTTGATGTTGCTAAGAATATATATCCAACAAAACATAATCCAGTGAGGAAATGGAAGAGGACCTATATATGACCACTTCTGGGGCAGTAGAGAGGACAACCCAACACCACACCATCACAAGACTGGTTTGCATACGATAGAGGTCAGGCGTTATCTCTACCCTTCTACGTTTCATTACCTATTTGACATCAGCTGTGTCACCCACCAGGGGCCCTCAAACTATGGCCATGGGCCACATGCGGACATTTGTCCTGCTTGCCGGGTGTTTTTTGCCGCCACTGCCTGTCTTGCTTAGCAGCTGACTCGTCCAGTGTGCATAGGAATTTGTTGATAGTTTTTTTTTTAACTACAGTCCGGCCCTCCAACGGTCTGAGGGACAGTGAACTGGCCCCGTTTAAAAAGTTTGAAAACCCCTGAAAGACACTCCACTTCTCTGCTGGGTTTGAGAATCCACTGAAACAGACATGCAGAATTCACATACACTGCTCGTAATTATGGGAGCCTTTTAAGGAAATTAGCAGGTTACCACAAGTCAGGAACGGAAAACGTGAAGGATGTATACATGTTGGCCATCGCAACAACTCGTCTCAGGCACGAGGCTCCTTCGTGCCCGTCATCTATCTCAGTCGCGCAGCGCCTTGGCTCTGCCCTGCTTGGATAAGTGCTACAAAGCTCGTTGACAGCTGACAATTTCTTAAAAGCAATCCACTCTGCAAGTTGGCCTCCTAGTCAAAGGCATTCAACTGTACTTGCTCCATAGGCTGGGAAGTCCACTACTGTATATCGTGATCTTGCCATTAGGTCCCTACTGTCTCGTGATTTTAGCCAAGCCTTTAGTCTTTGATACATTTGTTATCCCTGTCACTTTGAGCAAGGATTGTCTAGTGGCAACTCTTTCTTGATGGTCTTGGGAGTCTATTCTTCATACTTTTGAGCTAGCTCACTTCAGAAAACTGGTCAAACTGACCAAGCCTGTCCTTGTGGGCCTCTGCACTTTATTTGCTGTTACCACCCAGTGATTTGTGGGAGTTGCTAAGAATATGTGTAGACGTGCCATACCTAACGATTTCACATTAATTCAAATGTTTCTGCATGTATAATTAAGTGGTTATATTTTGGGGGACTATGCAACCAATATCACTCTCCTTTTTGGAATTTTACCTCCCTAATTATCATAATCTAATTGTCTCCCTGAGATTGTTATCTAATTATTTTCAATTCATCCCATAATAGATCATTTTTAAAAGAGTATTATAATACTCAAGGCAGAAATTTTATTTACTAGTTAAATTATTACTTGATTTTAAGATAACAATTAGTACTTGATTTTAAGATTTTAAGAGAACTTGAATTTAATTTATAAAGTTATCTCAAGGCTATAGCTTCAGGGGTTCAATCCATCTCTATGGCTCCAGAAAGCCTATCATCAATGAAAATTTGAAATTGTTTGGCATTTTCTTTCTTTTGATCGGGATTTTCCTAAGGAATCTTTGATCATAATGTATGATAATGGGAGCCAGGCACCTCTCCATTTTACATCATTAATAAATTAACTAATGATGCTGAATTTACATATATACTATAAAGCATAATTACTGTTAAAATAGTTTATTTTGACTATTCTAAGTGTTCTTTCAAGTTTTTACCTGTTTTTTTTCAAGTCTAAATTTACCTTTTCACAATATTCCATGAAAAGTTTCTACACCCAATTAAAAACTCTACACCACCATTAAGTCGATTCCAACTCAGAGCAACTCTTGACTAGAACTTGCCCACAAGACTTCTGAGCTATCTCTTGTGAGAGGATAGCAAAAATGCTCCTTAGAGGCAAGTGTGTTGAGACTTCATCTCGTGTACTTTCAACAATCATCAGGAAAACCCAGTCCTTGAAAAAGGAGAACCTGCTTAGTAAGGTAGATGTCCATAGGAAGACTCTTAAGGAGAAGAATTGACACAGTAGCTGCACCAATGGGCTCAAAGATAACAATTGTGATGATGGTCCAAGGCTGGGAAATGTTTTCATTCTGTTGTGCTTCGGGTCACTATGAGTCAGAACTGACTTGGTGGCACTTACGAATCAGTGCGTGGGATCAGAACAATGACCTTTTGCTTTGCAGCCCAATGCTTGACCCCCTGTGCTACTAATGATCTTTCCATATCAAATACAGAAGGATATATCTTTCTAAAACTATTGGGGGGGGCTATACAGATCCATATAAGGGCTCTGCCTTATCTTTGATATAGAATCACAAACTAGAATTCGTCATTTGCACGTATTCAAGCTGGTTCTAGTAAATTGAAAAGCATTAGGCAATCAATGTCTTCTCCCTTTATTATTCTTGTGGAGGAAGCCTGGCATTGTAGTAGTTAGCATTGGGCTACTAACCACAAGGTCAGCAGTTTGATACCACCAGGTGCTCCACAAGGAAAGACATAGCTTTCTACTACCTTAAGAGTAAAAGTCTTAGAAACCCACAAGGGGAGTTCTACCCTCTCCTATAGGGTCATGAAGAGTCAGAATTGACTCTGCTGTAGTGAGTTTGATTTGGCTACTTTTCTTAAGATAAGCTGTTGTCTTTGTTGTTGTTGTTAGCTCGAGTCAGTTCCAACTGCTACCGACGCTATTTAACTAGAAGGAAACACTATGCAGTCTTCTGACATCCCCATAAGTGTTCATACGTTTGAGCTCATTTTGCAGCCACTGTGTCAATCTGTCTCTTTGAGGTACTTCTTTTTTTTTTTTTTGCTGCCCCTCTGTTTTACCAAGGATGCCGTCCTTTTCCAGGGACTGGTCTCTCCTGATTACATGTTCAAAGTACACCATTCCTGCTCCTAAAGCAAGGCAGATTTGTTTGTTCCTTTGGCAGTTATTAGCACTTTCAATATTCTTCACTAGCACTAACTGCAGCAATTCTTCTTCGCTCTATCTTATTCAATGTCCAATTTTTACATCTTCATTAGGTGATTGAAAATACTATGGCTTGGGTCACGTACATCTTAATCATCACACTAACAGCCTTGTTTTCAACAGTTTAAAAAGGTCATGTGCAGGAGATTAATTTAATCTTCAACAGAAATTAAACCAAAGCAAAAATCATTGCCTTAACTTATTCTGACTCACAGACCAGAAAGAAAATGATTAAACCCCAAGGACCAAGGCTTTTCCGAGATTTCTAGAAAACACTTTTATTTTTTAAAACTCCTTTCCTCCTTAAATACACACATTTTCTAATATCTAAATAAAGTTACTTGTAAAGGTTTTTGTTTTAAAGTTGTTATATATACAAATTTTGTCAAAATAAATTCATTTAATAATTCTTTGTAATAGCAACATAATTGAACACATAAGATTCTTGAAAATAGATTTCTAATTTAGTAATATCATCCAAGGATAAAAATTTTGTTTTCATAATTTTTTACTGTAGATGGTCTTGTTATATTAGTTTTTTCACAATGTACTCTTCAAAAGAACTGCCAAATTATGAGCCACAAGACTCAGTTTATTTGAAGATGAGGCTTGTCATAATCATTAGGTTGGTTCTGACTCAGTGACCTTGTGTACAACAGAGTGAGATACTGCCTGATCCTGCATCATCCTCATGATTATTGTTCTCCTTCAGTCCACTGTTGCAGCTACTGTGTCAACACATCTCATTCAGGTCTTCCCTTTTTGCCTCCGACTTTCTGTCTTACCAAGCCATGATATCCCTTTCCAGGGATGGATCTCTTCAAATTAAGATGAAGTGTCGCCATCCCTGCTACTACTCAGGGGCATCCTGGTGATACTTCTTCTCAGGCAGATTTGCTTGTTTTTCAGGCAGTCCATGGTATTTTCAATATTCTACACCAACACTATAATGCAAATTCTTCCGCAGCTTCCTTATTCACTGCCATGTTTCCCAATACGTAAGAGGTGGTTGTATCAGGTGCACCTTCATCCCCACAGTGGTACCTTTGTTCTTCAGCGCTTTGCAAAGGGCTTCTGCAATCAGTTTGTAGTGCATCACTGGGATGCTTGACTATTGTCATGAGTGTTGATTGTGGACCCAAGGGAGATGAAATGCCTGATCACTTCAATATTTGCTGCATTTATCATGATGTGGTCCACTGGCTCAGTCGAGACGATCTTAGGTTTTTTTTTTATGTCAATATGTCCTCTATACTGAACGCTCCAGTCTTTGATCTTCAGTCGTCCTCGCTTTCAGTGAGTATGACTGTGTCACATGCACACTGCTGGTTGTTGACAAGCCTTTCCCCAAGCCTGATGCCAGATTCTTCTTTTGTTGTTAGGTGTCATTGAGTAAGTTCTGACCCATAATGACCCTATGGGCAGAACAAAACACTGCCCAGTCCCACATCATTCTCAAAATTGTTATATTTGAGCCATTTTTTGTAGTACTGTGTCAAACCTTCTTGTTGAGGCCTTCCTCTTTTTTTGCTGTCCATCTTTGTCCTTTTCCAAGGAATTCTCTCTCCAGGCAACATATCCAAAGTATGTAACAAAAAGTCTTAACATTCTTTCTTCTAAGGAACACGCTAGCCATTCTTCTTCCAAGACAAATAGATTTGTCTTTTTTGGCAGTCCATGGTATTTTAATTATTCTTCTCCAGAACTACAATTCAAATGCATTGAATCTCGAGTCTTCTTTACATTGAATTGCAGTCCATATTGGAGGCTACAATCCTTGACCTTCATCAGCCAGTTCTTCAGGTCCTCCTTCCTTTCAGTAAGTAAGGTTGTGTCATCTGTGTATTGCACGTTGTTAAAAAGCCTTCCCCCAATTCTGATGCCATATTTTTCTGCATATAACCCAGCTTTGCTCATGATTTGTTGGGTATACTAAATAAATATGTCTACAACGCTGCTGTACGCCTCTTCTGATACGGTATTCCCTTTTCTATCTACACAACCTCTCTGGATCCATGTACAAGTGCTTCATGAGCACAATGAAGAATTCTGGAGTTCCCATTCTTCTTTGGGGTTTCAGTTATAAACAGCAGCCTCCTGAAAACCTGGTGCTCACAATTTAAGCTTGAATATAGAATATTGACCAAAATAGTAGGGCAATCAAAAATAACCCACCAAATCAAGAAACACCATCGCTAGTACAAGAATAACAAACATCACGAGGTGTTTGTGTATGCCTAAGCAACATTAGGGACAGCTGCATTCTGTAAAAATTGTGGTTGGATGTGAATACGTGCACAGAAATATTCACTTATTAATGCACAAAACTGTTTCTTTGTAAACTTGCCAGAAAATCTTATTGTCACTCCACTTTATAAAATGATAGCTTGAACTTCATTTATTTCTCTAGTCATAGTTTATTAATCTGAGAGTCATAATGTCTAAACTCATTAGACAATTTAGCAGAAAGGAGAAAAGTAGTTTTTTATATCCAGAGAATAAAACATCCTCACTGCAATCAAATTGATCCTGACTCATAGCAACCCTATAGGACAGGATGAAACGGCCCCTTTGGATTTTCAAGGCTCTAACTCATTAACAAAATGAAAATCCTCATCTTTCTTCTTGGAGTTGCTGCTGCTTTCAACCTGCTGACTCTGTGAGCAATCAAGGGAGAAACTCACAATACCACCAGAGCCCCTTCATAGAACCTTAAAATACCCAAAATACATCCACCTAAAAACTCATTTTAATCTATTAGGCTATTTTCTGTTCCTGACAATGTATTTGAAACTGCATAAAATGGCGAGGGAACAGGACGAGGAACATAACTGACCACCCCTGGCTTCCTTAGACAATGCTAAATATTAAGGGGGTTAATTAGAGAAGTTAACAAGTTACCACAAGCCAGGATCAGCGAACACAACGAATACAGTCATTAGTCCACATCAGAGCATCTCCTCAACCAGCAACTAAATCTTCCTCTTCTCCTCAGCCTTCTAGTACGTGTGCCTCTGGCTTCTGCCTCTGCCTCTGTGGGACAGGAAACCCACCACTGCTTTGCCTTGTAGTCTCAGTCTCCACAGTGCCCTGGTGCTCCACTTTAAGATCTCCTTGCATCTGCCTTTGGACTTGGCTGAGCTTGTTTGTTCCGTGCCATGGTCTCCGTGTCACTGCCATTGGTGCCTCTGGTTTCTGCCTCCACCATTTCATACAATTCTTGAATGTGTTTTAACCCTGACAGGGAAGGGATTTCTCTATGTGTTCCTACTTCTGAGATAGTTCTTACATATTGTGCTAGTCTGGGTACTTTAGAGAAACAAATCCACCGAAACTCGTGTATAAGAGAGAATTTTATATAAAGGTGAAATGCACATCAAGAAAACATCCCAACCCAGTGCCGCCCAAGTCCACAAGTCCAACATTAACCATATATCTGACACCAATCCACAAACTCCTCCCCCATCTCACAAAACAGACGCAATGATGCCGACTGCAGGAGGAAAGCCGAGTCAGTGAATGTGTTAGCATCTCAGCACTGTCAGGGGTCTCCACACAGCTGCTCCAGCACCTAGGGCTGCATCGGGGTACGTCTATATGGCTTTTCTTCAGGGATGTCTTGCAGGAAGTAAGCCTTGCCAGCTGAATCAGAGAACTGGCTAAGCAGCTGCACCCTGGTCCAACCATCAGAGATCAAGAGACCTGAGACCAAGAAAGGCGAGACTCACCTAGCCATTTATCCCTCCACCCTTCAATTAACCCCACATGTGTTTATTGGCTAGGTTGGCACAATTAACTACCTCACATATAAAGCTATCAAGGATTTTGTCTTTTAGCAAAATATACCTCCACAAAAACAAAGGCTGGTGACTTGTTCAGCCCCTCTCGTATAGTGAAGACTCAATCCCACTTTTATTTTGCCCATTATCAAAACAGAGAACTCTCTCCAAAATGAGATTATAGCCACCTGTAAAGAAGCCAGAATTTATAATATATCACATATGGGATTATGTATAATCCATAGGACCATAATAATTGATTACATCTCAGAACCCCATCACTTTCCAGAGTCCTGAAAATCTTGATTTAGTCTGACAAGTTTTAAATTCAAAATATCAGTCATTTTTATAGCACTCATATAAACTACCTCTCTGATGGAAATTTTGGTCAAGTGTTTTAGCCAATCAGCAATGCAAAAGATTACCTGTGAATAACAAAATTTAATATAGCCACACTCAACTCAAAATAATAATTTAAAGTGAAATTAATTTCAGAAACACCGCAAAGCCAAATATAGTCAATTTAGAATATGAAGGAGGATTATTGAGGGGGAGTGGGAAATCTCAAAATACTTTGGTTAATCTTATTTTTAAAGAGATTCAGATATAATACCAATCCATCGTGTTAGTAAACATTTGAATTAAATGCATAAGTGAGTGACTAAATTAAAAAGAAATAAAGTATAAACTAAATTAGCACTTACGATAACTAAAATTATAACCATATTATGTAAAAATATTTTGTGACTTTTCACAAAGTTTCAAGTTGTCCTGAATTTAGAGTTATTTTCTGAGAAATATTTGAACATCATTTTATCAAATTCACATGGCTTGACGTACCCAAATAACTCTTATCCTGACTGCCAGAGTATCAACAGAATGGATTCAATTTTCAATACAGCAAAGAAATCTCATGACTATAATCCCAGGAAATCCATTGCTTTATGGTATACTACTTAACACTAAATCTCTCCTCGCTTTACAAAAAGGAAAAAAAAAAACTTGAAGTATTAAACATAGTCTGACAGGTAAAATTTTGAATACATCAAGTGAACATCTTTTTTAATAAATCTTTAAATATTGCTTGTGGCATATGTCTTACAATAGAATCATTTAAACAGGGTTAAAAACAAACAAACCCTATTTATCAGACCTGGATGTAAAAGCATATTAATTTCAAATTATCATAAATATTCGGTAAATCAATTCAAGTTGCTAAATATTTCTAGCAACTTGAATCACCTAAAGACGTTAACATTCTACTATAGTTCTATATGGCTCTAAACCACAAAGCATAACTACTGCAGAAATAAAATCCCAACCAAACTCACTGCCATCAATCCATCATAAATATATAGTGACGTGACAGCACATGGTAGAACTACCCTGTTGAAATAAATTTGTTTAGATAAAAATATTTTGTTTTCAAACTTTCCCCTACTACACAAAATCTACATTTAGTTTTCAGCTTTCCTAAAACATGACGACACCAATCTAAAAACCCACCATCAAGCTGATTTGAACCTGCAGTGACCCTGCAGTACACAGTAAACCAGCTTGGGGAGGTTTCTGAGATGGGAAATGTAGCCGGGGACAGACAGCTTCATCCTCCGGCACGTGGCTAATGGGCTCAAACTGCAGACTTCCCTTCACCGTCCAGCACTTGACCCGCTGTGCTACCAATCCTTGTTCTACATGATCTGGAACGTTTTTTTTTTGTTTGTTTGTTTTGTCCCTTTTTTTGGTTTTTCACCTACAGGAAGATTTTCCTGTGACTACATGGACTCAGATCAGGACTCTCCCTTGTCTTTGGCTTCCATCAAATTCTGCCAATGCATTAAAAAGAAAACGAAAGTAAGAAACCAATTTCTTCCCCTTAGACTCTTCTTAAGGCAAACTTCTTTTTTTTTTTTCTTTATCAGGACACAGTTCTGCTCAACTCACTGCTACTGAGTCCATTCCTAGAGGCCCTGTAGGCTGAGTGGACTTGTCCCTTTGGCGTTCTGAGGCTGCCATCTTTACAGCAGCAGGACACGTCAGATTTCTTCTGCCGAGTGAATGGTGAGTCCAAAGTGCTGACCTTGCAGTGTTCAGTCCAGTGGATGGCCTTCCCGCACTCCTTTTATCGTAACTTGGAAGAAAACCTGAAGGTGTGTGAGGTTTCTCAAAAAATATTTTCATTTTTAGTTTCTTTTATTCCTTTAATGAAACACATTCTGTAACATCTATCTTAAATTATTTGTATATAGTTTAAGTTAAAGGTTGTTATAAACATCAAAATGTATCCAAGTGAGTTTATTTCATTATTTATGCTATCAAACAATTCATAAGTATAGATGTATCATAAAATCAAAACTGAGTTCCTTGAAAAAAAGTTTTATAAATGGTCATACTTCAGAAAGCCTTGTTATATCCAGCAAAATTAAATAATTTTTCTACAGTGCACTTTTCAGAAGGACTATCTAATTAAAGGTCACAAAAAGCAGTTAATTGCCACTGAGGCTAGGAATGACCTAACAGAGCAAAAGGGAAAACCAAGATGAAATGATTTCAAGGTTAAAATAGGGTCTTCGAGATGGAACCTCACGCACCTTCCTAAGTGACTCCCACACCGTTTTCATCCAGAAGCTTGCCATCTGGGGTGGGGACCTCTGGGGTCTCTGACGTCAGCTTAAGCAAGAGTCTGGTAAGGCCCTGGCCTGTGTTTTCCTCTCTGGTGTTCTCTGTTACAGCATTACATTCTCAAAATAGCATAGAACAGCACAAGGCAACACACACACGTGCACATATAAATAGCTACACAATTTCAAGCTATTTCGGTGAAGTTGCCTTTCTAGAAATTGCTTGTAAGTGTCTATTGCACAAGTGGAGCTGTAGCCTGATCTCGGCGGTAGCGTTCTCCTCTTATCCAGGAACAACAGGTTTTTCAAAAGAAGCGTGGGTCTGCTGCCTGTTCCCCTTGACGATTCCTCACAATATCTGCTGATCCCTCCAAAGCACTTGGACACACCCAGGCAGCAACCATTGACCACAGCAAAGCAGTTTGCTCAGGTGCTCACAATTCTGGTCAGCAAGCTGAGCTTCTCTGTCACCACCTTCACCAATGTGAGCATAAACTCAGCGACCCGGAGTTCCTTGAAAATAGAATTCACACCATTAACTGCTGCAACGGAGAACTATTTTGCAGATTTTCTCTGGGTCACAAAAACCTAGGCAAACAGAACCAGAAATCCAGACCAACGTGTCTCTAAGAGAACAAACCATGGTTTGCAAATGAAAGAAGCAGAAACACACAAAAATCTCTTTAACCATGCAGCTTTTCAGGGGAGAGAAAGACTCAAGTATAAAGTGATCTTCTCAAAATGACCACTAACATTCCACGTTAGCTTTACTACCTTCATTTTTAAGTATAAACTCCAAACCAGTGTCACAGTGAGTCCAAACTGACAGGATGACACTTAACCACAAAACAGTATCTTGATAAAGATCCATACATAGATGATAGATAGGTAGGTAGGTAGGTAGGTAGGTAGATAGATGATAGATAGATAGATAGATAGATAGATAGATAGATAGATAGATAGATAGATAGATAGATGATAGATACACATGTGATTGTAACCAAGTTTATTTATCAAGAATTTTTAATAATTAACTTGAAACTTTGGCTATCCAGGATTAAAGAAAATTTCTACCATGTAGCAGATTTTCTGAGAATCTACTGAATACAGACACTTAAAATGGTTATATGCAGTTTTCCAAGTTATCCCCAATGAGACCGTGCTAATCAGAGCCAGTGTTCATTTGCATCTTGGACATGAGACAAGTCAGGGAACGCTTTCATTGTCCTGGAAGCCCTGGTGTCATAGTGTTTGGGAGTCGGGCTGCTAACCTCAGGGTCTGCAATTCAAAACCAGCAGCCACTTCTCAGTTGTAAGGCGGGACTTTCTACTCCCCTAAAAGGTACTATCTTGGAAACCCACAGGGGCAGTTTGACCCTGTTCTAGAGGGTCTCTATGAATGGCCATCTACTCTAAGACAGTGGATATGAGAGTATTGTTCCAAGATCATGGCATTTCCATACTTCAGTGCAGGTTGAGTTAATTTAAAGTTTAGGATTTCTGAGCCCATAAACTCATAACAGGGATGCACTGGGGTGAGGTGGGAGGGTTTGCTGAGGGTGTTGGCAGTATGTCCTGTAGAGAAGGCATCTGGAGTTGCAGAAGCAGCCTTTTTATGCTGTCAGTCACTGGGAATTCCTTACCCAACCCCTACACTCACTACAGCTGACCACTTGACCTTTAAACAATGTTCAATGCTGAGAACAGTGCTACTGGCTTTTAAAACTGTGACACCATGATTTATACAGACATATTCCCAAGCTGCGCTCACCCGCAAAGACAACAATAAAAATCCTTACAATAAGAACTCTTACTACTGAAAATATCTCTCTCTCTCTCTCTCTCTCTCTCTCTCTCTCTCTCTCTCTCTCTCTCTCTCTCTCTGTGTGTGTGTGTGTATGTGTGTGTGTGTGTGTGTGTGTGTACAGGTATGGGAATGGGGAACTAAAATGAACTTTTATAATACAGAGATAATTTAGCATGTGTAATTTCTAAATAAAATGTATACATCTATCAAAAAAAATTTTAAGTGCAGCCATCAAGTTGTTTCCGACTCATAGTGACCTCATTGGTCAGGGTCAAACTGTCACTTCAGGTTTCCAAGATTATAACTGTCTGTAGGAGTAGAAAGCCTCATCTTTCTCCAGAAGAGTAGCTGATAGTTTCAAACGGCTGGCTTTTCAGTTAGCCACCCAAGGTGGGACTCCACCCTCAGGACCCCTTGTTCCACATCTACAGATGTAGCCAGAAGTTACTGTGGGTACTGCAACACAATCTGGAAACATATGCAATCGTTTTATCATAAGATCTAACTTTACCTTCTGACATGTTTCTCTCCTGCTGTTTCCAAGTCTTCTAAGACACTATCAAAATTAATGTCTATGTATGTATAAACATATATATACACATGTTTGTAAACATATATACACATATATACATATATAGACACATATATATATACCTGAAAGAGAAGGAAAGAATGTTTTAACAGTTCACAAACGAAACACACACAGAGAGAAAGAGACTAAGACTCACAGGAAGTTGCAAAACATGAGTTACAAACATCCGAATCTAAGAATGCTTTCCTCACAAGCTTCCCTGAGGACGGTAGAATATGCTGAGGCAAAGCAGGTCTTTCTGTGCCATCCATGCAGACTCCCTGAAGGTCCTGCCAAAAGAGAGCCTGGGGTCTCATTGACTACAAAATATTCTAGGGGAAAACTGACCTAAAGGCAATATACATTCTATAGAGATGGCTTTATTTAGTCTGAAAGGGAACAAACGTAAGACAAAGAAGAAAAGAAATCCTCACGGGGAGGAAGACCATAATGGTACGCAAATTATTCATTACTTGGCTCAATACAAAAAAGGGAATCCATGAGCAGGGGGCCCTACAATTGCAATTTCCAACAAAGGGATGAGCTGGCATGTTCCTATGGACAAGGTGGCCTTTCCTGAGTTGTTCAGGGAAGTCACAGCAGTTCATTTTCAAATATACACCACCTAAGCACAAAGCTTTTTATATCAGGTGTCAGAAATAATTCAACAGATACTGAATTTATATAGCAATTCAAAAAGTGGGTGAAGGGAAACAGCAGTCAGTATTAGACATGAAAAAAATTATAAAGTTTCAAGGATTTATGATGGAAGGGGGAAAATAAGGAGCTGATATCAGGGGCTCGAGTAGAAAGAATGTGTTTTGAAAATGATGCAGACAACATATGTACAACTGTGCTTGACACAGTGGGTGGATGGATTGTGATAAGACCTGTAAGAGCCCTCAATAAAATTACTTTTTTAAAGGAAATAAAAAAAGAAATTCAAGATGGATTTAAGGATCCCATGCAAATTATACTCTTCCCCAAAACTAGCTCAGAATTAAATACTAGTTCTACCTAAGAAGCTTTTGATACCAATCCTTAGAGAGACCGTATACAGTCAACCAGAATCTTACTGCCCAAGTCAGGGCATTAGTTTTAGCTAAACTTTCTTTCCTTCTTTATTCTTTTATGTCAAAAGTAAGGCTCTATTTTACTGTGCTAGTATCGTACCTGGCAAGTTCTAGTTGCTAGTAGATTGAACAAATGCTTTATTAATATTATTTTTAAATTAACCTTTATTGACATATAATTAGTGTATTGGGGAATTAAATGATTTCAGCATATTAAAGAGTTTTGCAACCGTTACAATTTTAGATTGATTTTATAACATATTCTTCTCTTCTGTTTCCTTTATTAATAACCTACCATTTCCCTGAAAACACCTCTGCCATGACCCTTCCCCCACAAAAAAACCAAAAGCACTGCCATCGAGTCAATTCTGACTCCAATTAGTGATACAGGGTAAGGCTGGATCGCGCCTGTGAGCATCCTGGGGTGTAACTCTTTAGGGAGTAGAAAGCCTCACCTCCTATGGAGCAGCAGATGGATTCAAACTGCTGAACATGGGCAAGAACCCAACGTGTAAGCAATGTGCCACGAAAGCTCAAGAAACTATTCCTGTAGCACCTATCGCTGTGCACGTACCTATCCTGGATTCCACTTGAAGGAAAACATACAAAGCAAAAACAAAAAGCAAATCTAACAATAAAATGAAACTGAGAAAAATCTTTCAAGATATAGAATAATTTCAATTGAGCCAAGATTACTCCAGTAGACCTTTGATTGGCATCGTCGGTGAATATTATTGTAAATTTTTCAGTGACAACCAACCCCATTGTTTGTGTAAATAGAGCCCAGTCTCATAAGGATTCATTCAGTGCAAGTGAAAAAGCCAGGTCTTCCGACATGTAGGTAGCCTACATTGGTCCAATATCCCGGCCAACAGTGTTTTAAAAATTAGTAGCAGGGGCCCCTCTGTAAAGTACTTATTAATATGAACAAATGGAGGGGGTGATATATGCATTATGATCATTAGGCAGGAACCCCACCTCATTGCTTGTGAGACCTGATTGGAAGATTGCATGACCTGGAAACGGATGTGTGTTTCTGTCTTGCTGTTTATCCTCATGGTAAAGGTCTAATACAATAATTGGTCTATTGTGATTAACTTCATTCAGCACAATTGTTTCCAGGTCCATCCATTATGAGGTGTTTCATGAGTTCACAACATTTTTAGGAATGCGTAGTTTCCATTGGGTGTACATACCGGAGTTTCTTATTCCATTCTTGTAAGGATGGGCATATGGGCTCTTTTCAGCTTCTTACTATTGAGAACTGAGTTGTGATCATGGGAGAACATACATCTATCCATGTCGTGTCTCTTACTTTTATGGGATATATACACAGCAGAGAAATTGCTGGGCTTTATGGTATTTCTATTCAAGTTTTTTAAAGAAACACTGTATTGTTTTGCCTACACTGTATATATTTTCAAGCTCGCCAAGAGTGTATAAGATCTACAATCTCTCCTAACCTTCTCCAATATTTGTTGTTGTTTTTAACTGGGCTATTGATGTAGGGGCAAGGTGATCTAAATGACCAAAAGTTTCTCCTAGCCTTTAGGGTAGGAGAAAAACTTTTGAAACAGGTAGGAGTTGTGACTATCAGACTTCTTGTTGCTAAATACATGTACAAAGGGGGCCTTATGTCATAAATTAGCAAGCTTTAAAGTGTCATTGGAAAGGTATGTTCAGAGCGTATATTGGAAAATGGTTCCATTTTTGTTTTGAACCAGAAAAATTTTAATGATCTATCATTTAGTGTAGAACTCACTACCCTTTTCCCCTCTAGATAGCAGACTATATAAAACATGTTCTTAAATAACATTGGGTGTCTTTTCATTATTAGGAGCCCTGATGGTGTAAGGTTCCTAGGATGGTCTAGGGTTATGCATTGTGCTAACTGTGAAGTTGGAAGCGAGAAACCACCAGGCACTCCAAGGGACAAAGAGGGATCATTCAGCTCTTGTAAATAGAGTCTCAGAAACCCAAAGTGGCAGTCCTACTAGGTCACTATGAGTCAAAATTGACTCCATGGTTGTGAATTTCTCAGTGAGTTATTTCTAGTAGCTGCTGAGGAGATAATTCTGTGCTTGCTACATCTGCAGCATTGTTTTAAACAACACTTGGGTCTTAAAATGCTCCAGCAGAAGTTGTTGCATGGTCTTGTTAGTTGTTTTGTTCCTTAGTCTCTCTGGGAAACACTAATTGGTCTATGGTGTCATGTGCTGCTGTCATGGAGATACCTGTGCCCTTTTACTTGTTTACCCCTGGGTTAGCTAGTACAGCTGTGACTCAAATATTGCTCGCAATTGGCTTTACAGAACAAAACAATATTTGCTCATGGTTCTGGAGGCACAAACTTCCATTAGGACCATGGCCTTTTCAGTAGCCAGGCATTGTTTGGTGACTAGCTGACTCATATGATATCTGTCTTTTCCAGTATCTGTATGCATCTGTATCTGCTTTGTTATAATTCAGAAGTGATCAGGTTCAGCCTACACCATACACTTATATAACCTCCTCAACATAAAGATGGACTCCCTATTTCCACGCTGGATCGCAGTCACAAGGACAGGGTGAGCACTGCAGCACATTTAGGGCGACACAAGATACCAAGCTCAATCTCACTGGCGTTGAGTCCATTCCACCTATAGTTATAGCTCAGCCATAATCCGCATTGTTTATTAGAACAGCCTTGGACTTGAATCCCGTGTATTCCAAATACAGTCATTCCAATATTACTAATATTTTACATATCCTTTTTTTCCATGAACTCTTCTGAATCTAGTCTAAGCCACTGGCAGCTCCCTCTCAATATACTACTGTAATAATTTTGTATGCTCTTAAACAAAATTTTACTTGTATGTGATATCAGTGATATAGTTACATAGTTTGAGCATTCTGTATCCCCGTTCTGTGGAATGGGCACAAATATGAATCTCTTCCAGTCGATTGGTAATTAGCTGCCTACCAAAATTCCTGGCCTTGGCAAGTGAGCACTTCCAGAACTTCTTCAGCCTCTTGAATATTTCCATTGGTATTCCATTAATTCCTCGGGTGTCGCTTTTCAGTGCAGCTTGAACTTCTCTCTTCAGCACCATTGGTTCTTTCCCATATGGTACATCCTAAAATGGTAGAAAACTGACTAGTTCTTTTGGGTACCGTGACTGTGTATTCTTTCCATCAGCTCTTGATGCATCCTGCATCATTCACTATTTTGACCATAGCATCCTGCAGTATTATAACCAGAGGCTTGAAATTTTCCTTGACTTCTCTCCATTTCAAATATTCTGAATGTGTACTTCCCTTTTGGTTTTCTACCTCTAGGGATTTGCACATTTCATTATAATATTTGGCTTTCTCTGCTCAAGACACCCTTTAAACTTTTCTAGGCAGCTCTTTGACTTCATAATTTCTTCCATTTGCTTTAGCTACTCTTTGATTAATAGTAAGGGTTGGTATTAGTTAAGGTTGACTTGATAGCAGTAGATCCTTTGCAGCAGATTTGTTCAAAGCAATATATCCTTTAACATTTTTACTGATGCTTCCATGAACATTGTTTGCAGATCTAAGAAAAATGACAACATAAATTTATTCTCTGCTTATGATGTTGTCTGGTTCAGTTGTGGGGATGCGAGTAGTCTTGACATTGAGTTGTGATCCACAATAATGGCTTCAGTCTTCATTACTCATCTGCAGATTCTTCAAGTATGCTTTGTTCTCAGCGAGCAAGGTCGTATCATTTGCATATTATATATAGTTAGTAAGTCTTCTCCAATTCTGATATCACATTCTTCTTCATATAATCTAGCTCAAGAATTATTTACTTGGTGTACATATTGAATAAACATGATGAGAAGATCAGCATATACCTTCTCTGATTTAAAAAAAGAAGTTGATTATATTAAACAATATTTTACTTGCCTATGACATCAATCTTCATATTCTGTTGGGTCACTTTTCTCTGAAATAAGCACAAACACAGATATTTTCCAGTCATTTTTGGTCTGATTAGCTGATTTCCAAACTTCTTAGCATAGACAAATGATTGCTTTCAGAGCTTCACTAACTTGTTGAAAATTTTCTATTTTTATTATATTAATTCCTGGGCCCTTGTTCTTACATAATGCTTTCAGTGAACCTTGGACCACTTCTTTCAAAATCATTGCTTTAATCTACTATCTTTTGATAGTACAATGACTTTTTGGTACAATGACTATATATTACTTCCATGTTCTTTTCACTCTTCCTGCAGTTTAAAATGTTTTACCCACAAAATCCTTCAATATTTCAACTCAAGGCTTGAGTTTTCTCTTCATTTCTTTCGGCTTGTGATATGCTGAATGTGTTTTGACTATTAGCTCTCTAATTAAAAGTCTCTGAGTAACGAATTGTAATGATTCCATTTATTTTGGCTACATTCCTTCAAGTGCTAGTTCCAGAATCTGAACAGACATCTATTTTGGTGTTTTCAGTCTTTCTTATTTGTTAAATGACTTTTGCTTTCTTCAATATATAATACTCCTGATGTCTTTCTACAGCTCAACTTGTCTCATATCATTAGTATTCCATGTGTCAATCTCTGCTTGTCATGCTAAGTTCAGATGAGATATATTTAAGATTACATTTTATTTAGTATAGACATAATTCAATTTTATTCAGCATCACTCTGAACTTAAATTGATGGTCTATTACAATATTGGCTCCTGGCCTTATTTTGACTGATCACATCAAGTTTGTCTATTATTCATTCCCACAGATGTGATTTTATTCCTCTGTATTTCATTTGCTGAGGTCTACATACAGACTTACCTTTAATGTTGTTCAGAGGTATTTGTAATGAAAAAGTCCATGGTCTTGCACAATTACATGAAGTGAACACCAGCTTTTCATCTATTACCAAGGTCATATTTTCTAACTACTATTTTTTCCCTTTGTTTCCAACTTTCACATGCAAATCCCCAATCATTATCAAAGCAAGATGGCAGTTTTGATCACTTTCAAAAACAAGTTAGTAGTATCCTTCAATTTCTTCATCACTAGATTAAGTGTTTGGCACATGAATTTGAATAATAATTGTATTAACTGTATATCTGTATAGATAAATAGATATTATTCTATCACAGAGAGCATTAGACTTCAAGATAGATCATAGAATTCTCTTTTGAATGATAAGTGCAATGTCATTCCTCTTGAATTTGCCTTTATTTTGAATTGTTGTTCCTTTTGAATTTGTCATCATTTGCATAGTAAATTATGTAAATACCAGTTCATTTTTGGTTCATTTGTGTCTAATATTTATCTTCATTCATTCCATTTCATTTATGATGACTTCCAATTTTTTTGGCTCATACTTAGTACAATGAATATTCTGATTATTAATATGTTGTTATAGGTAGGTTTATTGTGCCAACCTTGCCAATGAACACATATGGGATTAATTGAAGGGTGGAGAGATAAATGACTTGGCAAGCCTTGCCTTTCTTGTCTCTTTCTCTCAATGATCAAACCAGTGTGGGACTGCTTTAGCTGGTTCTCTGCCTCAACTTGTGAGCTACACTATCTGTGGGACACCCAACCCATGGACTGTGTCACTGTAGTTTGAGGTTCCTTCAAAACTTGCTTCGACACACTACTAGAGTATACATCACTTGAGCTGGGGGCTGTTCGACCCTGTCATCTGGCTGACTGTTGAGGACCTGCCTTGCTGTTTGCTGCCTGTGGACGTATAGCCTGAATTGCTCTACAGAGGACACAGCTGTTTGCTTCCTTGACTTGCACCCGGTAGTGGTCTCATGGAAGTGAGTTGCACTGAGCCATTTGTACTGCTGTATAGATAATTAGCTGTTTATTTCTTTTTTGGATCAATCTATATAAATATATATATATATATATGAATTCATAAGTGTCCTGGTTTTGTTTCTCTAGAGAACCCTGTCAAATATAACCCTGTCTAACATAATTGGTAACAGGAGTTGTTCTAGAAAAATAAAGTCATGAATATGAGCTTCTTAAATTGACTTTCCAGCCTGATTAGGCTTAAGAGCACTGATAATGATATTTCTACACCTAAAGGCATGGATAAGTCTGCCACTCTTACTAATCCATGGTGTGAAATAGCAAAGCTAATATCTACTGTAGCACCACCAATAGATGAAGTGCTGGTTAGAGGAGAGGCTCTGGGTGATCATATGTTTGGTATTTTCCAGCAGTTTTGTCAGGATGACAAGCATAGGGAAGCCGTTTGGCTGGTCCTCCTTACATTGGAAAGTGTGATTAAGGAGAAGGACGGTATCAGAACCTCAGAAGCATGTCTGATGTGCCAAATAACAGACCTAAAATCTTCCGCATGTACTAAAACGAAGTGCCTTCACTCTCTAGCAATAGAGCTAACATTGTTGAGAATCAGGACCAGAGTCTCATCATGCAAGTGGCTGAATTACAACATCAGCTGAATTGCAGGTCTAGAAAAATGTCTGATACTAAAGTAAGGGCATTGATAGGAAATTGGGACCCTGCAACATGGGATGGGAACATATGGACTGATTATCCAGAAGAGGAGGATTGAGCCCCTAAGAATGATTGAGTCTCCCAAGTCAATAGATCCACCTCTCCCAGCTGAGGGATTAATCCACTATCAGTAAAACAACCCACACCTGAGCAGATTAACCAAACTGTTCAAGGTGAAATGTCAGGTGGAGCTGCATCTGCAGCATTATATGGGGGAGATGCCTTATAGGATATTGCTGAGAACACCCAGGAAACACCCTCACCACCCATTATTTCTTCTAGACCTCTAACTAAAATTTAGTCTCAGAAAGCTCATAAAGTTGAGGTTGAGATTATTATTCAGGAAGAAGTGTGCTATACTCACAAAGATTTACTCGGGATTTCTAATATGTACAAGCAGAAGTCTGGGGACTAGCCCTGGGAATGGTCATGAAGAGTGCAGGATACTGGTGAAAGGAATGTAATATTAGACTAATCTGAGTTTCTGGATATGGGACCCTTAAGCACAGATTCTTCTTTCAATGTGTCAGTGAGAAAGGTTGCGAGAGGATCTAATTCCTTATTTAGTTCGTTCACTTAAATATGGGCTGCCAGATAGCCTAGATTAGACCAACTTGAGGTGCCTGACCTACAATGGTATTCTGTAGAAGAAAGCATCCAAAAGCTTAGGGAAACTGGTATGTTGGAATGGATCTATCAGGATATTCTCATAGACCCAAAAAGGGGGTGTCCTGAGGACATACCCTTCACCACAATCATAAGGAAAAAGTTTGTGAAGTGGGCCCCAGCATCTCTTAAGATTCCTGTAATTGCTATTTTATGTACACCAGGATTAACAGCAGGAACTGCCCTAAGGGAACTCTGACATTTGCCCACAATAGGGCTGATTGGTGCCCGGGATGGTAGAGGGCAGGTGTCAGCACTGAATCAACAGAGACAGGGTGGGCATAGTTATAATAGAGCAAGGTTTCTGTAGTAATCAAAGCAACCTGTCTTGTGTGGACTTATGGCATTGGCTACTTAGCTACAGTATCCCTAGGAGTTAAATACATAGGAAACCTACTAAATATTTACATGATCTATACAGGCGGAAGAATGGTAGAACAGGTGAACAGTAGAATAGACAGTCATAATCACTCAATCAATTCCCAGACCTGAGCCAGTTTACAGACCCACAACCCCTTGAATGAGGGGGAGGCCGGGTCCCTTTGAAGGAGGACCCTGCTACATCGCTGAAGGTTTATACTGTTAGTCTTTCTTCTAGCCTTCCCCAAAGGGACCTGTGGCCTTTCACAAGAGTGACTGTTCATTGGAGAAAGGAAATAATCAAACTTTGGAGGGATTACTGGACACTGGCTCGGCACTGGTACTAATTCCAGGAGACTCAAAGTGTTTTGAAGGCCCACTAGTCAGAGGGGGTCTTATGAAGGTCAAGTACTTGGTATACAACTATTGATCTGGCTAATGTCTTCTTCTCATTACCAGTCTCTAAGGACCACCAGAAGTAGTTTGCCTTCACCTGGCAGGGGCAACAATACACTTTCACAACTCTCCCTCTAAGGTACATCAACTCTTCCTCCCTGTGCCATATTTAGTCCAAAGGGAACTTGATCACCTGTCTCTTCTGCAAAATGTCACCCTGGTCTATTATATGGATGACATGATGCTGATTGGATCCACTAAGGAGGATGTGTCAAAGACTTTGGATTCATTGGTGCAACATCTGCATGCAAGAGATTGGGAGATTGAAGATTCAGACACCCTCGACCTGAATAAAATGTCTAGGGGTCCAGTGGTGAGGGACATGGATTGCTCTATAGACTAATTAGCTGTGTATTTCTTATATTGTATTTATCTATATCTATATAAATATATATAAAATCATAAGTATCCTGGTTTTGTTTCTCCAGTGAACCCTGTCTAACATATATGTTTACAGTCAATTCTTTTCATTTTAAGCCATGGATTATCAGAAAGTGAAAGTCTTGAACATTTTATTTCATTTATATCATTAAGGTCTCGTCTATCTTGAGGAGGCACTTCTTCCCCAGTAGTATTTTGAGTACCTTTGAATTTATGGGGCTTATCTCTGGCATGGTATCTGACAAGGTTCTGTTAATATTCAAAAGGTTTGCACTGGTTAACCCCTCAGAAGTGGACAAACTAGTCTTCTCCCAATCCCTGCTTACAATAAATGATTCATCATACTCCCTCCTCACTTGCTGCATGTGCATATTTCAAATAATAGAAGAGCTATCAGCCTTTTCCAATAACAGCACATGGAGTGTCACTGAGTCAATTCTGCCTCATAGAAACATTATGAGAAATAATAGAATTGCCCCCTTAGGGTTTAGGAGACTATAAATATTTATGGGAGCAGACAGCCTTCTCTCTCTCTTTTGGATCAGCTGGTAAGTACTAACAGCCAAACTCATGGCTAGCAGATCAAAGTTATCCTATTATGCTACCCTAGTTTCTTTCTTATGCTAAACTTGAATAAATAACAACTAAATTAATCTATTTCAATTAATCTACAGATCCCACTTAAGGCACACTTTGGGATTCATGCTATTTATAACCTAGAGATTCCTGTAATGTCAGTTCTCTTGACCTAAGTTGGAGGTATTTTTGTTCTTAAGATCTGCCTTCACCATGGACAGAATTTATGAGCCATGGTTCTGTAATGGAAAGTGGAAACAGCTAGAAATCCCTGATTTAGAAACAGGGTTCTGGGTAGGGGCTATAGCCTATGGTCTTCTCAACCTGTTTCTCATAGTTTACAAGCTCTGTTCCAAGATTTTCAAGGTGCCATACCTGAGTAGAACATATGGCATAAGAATCTGGAAGGTAGAAAGAGAATGTCCCAGCATTTGTTGTCTGAAATAGAGTTTATCTCACATGAATCTGGACAGAAGAAGAAATGCTACTAATCTAGTCTTTCCAATGAACTCGTGTAGCCCAACTGGGGATTGAAGGGATTGGAATTCTATAATTTGGATGGCCCCTGCCTTAGTTGACCTTCGTTTATTCTGAACTAGGAGATGGAAGTGTTTCATGACTCAAAGCCACCAAATGTCATTGATTTTTTTTTAAGATTGCATTTTACATAATAAATGTTTCTACATAAGTTATATGTTCTCATGACTATCCCTAAAGAACCATTAGTTTTCTATGATTATTTGTAAATAATATAATTTCCACCTGCCTCATTGGATAACAGTGAGAAAAGTTCATAACACCATGGAGGAGTGTCTCTCCAGGGTCACCATAGATTGAGAATATACCATTTAAACACTCTCATAAGCCCTTTATAGGAATCAGCACAATCACTTCTAATGATTTAACACTAATACCTACCAATTTGACAGACAAAAAAGGATATTTTCACAGGGGCACATAAATAATCAGTGCCAGAATTTAAATCTGATTTAGTCTTAACACCGAACTTAATGATCATCAGTACTGCTATTATCCAGAGACAAAAACTGTGTCCAGATAGAATATATCATGATAGTCTCCAAAACATTGACCTCAAAAGACATACATGATTCATGAGATAAAGTATTTTTTTGACTAAGGTATTCACTGACAGAAAGAGCAGAAAGTGATGTTGGTAGTTTACCAAGAAAACTCAGTTCACTCTTAGACTTTTGCCAAGGCTTCCTGCTTCTAGAAATTGCTTTGGGCTTACTGAAGTGGAATAAAAAAATATGCAAAGCCATGTAAGTGATTGTATAACAATGCTCAAATTCAGTAAAGCACTTCAAATTGCCAACCAGCCTGAAATTGACTGGGTATATTTTAATATGTTCAGCAGGAGACTTTAATTTAGCTAAAATATTCACTGGAAATAGATTACTTAAATCCATCAACCCATTATTATTTGTTAATTAAAAAAAAACAAACCACTGTCACCAAGTCATTGATGACTCATTGTAACTCCTGTCGGTTTTCAAGATTGCAATTGTCTATGGGAGTAGAAGGCCCATCTTTCACCTGCGGGGATGCTGTTGTTTTCAAACTAGCCTGGATTCCCTGTGCTGTGGACTCTTATCTGTAGCAGTGTGCATGCTTTGGTCTAATCCAATTTGTAAGGTAGAATTGAGGTCATGATAGTGGGGTGAAGGAAGCACCAAAGAACGAGAGGAAAGTTGCGTGTATTATTGGTGCTATACTGCACTTGACTGGCTTATCTCTTCCCTGAGAACCCTCTCTAAGGGGATGTCCAATTGTCTACAGATGGGCATTGGGTTTCCACTCCATTCCCCATCCCACCCCATTTACCTTGGGTGTGGTTTTGTTCTGGGTCTTAGTTGCCTGACACCTGACCCTATCAACACCTCATCATCACACAGGCTGTTGTGCTTCTGCATGTGGGCTTTGATGCTTCTGAGTTAGATAGTCACTTGTTTTTATTCAAGCCTTTAGGACCCCAGGTGCTATATCTTTTGATAGCCGGGCACCATTAGCTTTCTTCACCACATTTGCTTATGCAACCATTTTGTCTTCAGCGATCCTGTGGGGGAAGGTGAGCATCACAGAATGCTGGATTGTTAGAACAAAGTGTAGAGTCAAGGCCCAATGTTCATCTGTAACCTTAATTTTTAACATATAGATATGATTACATAGTTATATTCCTTTCTCAATATATGCGTGTGTATGTGTATACCCACTGAATGTTTCAGCAAGCCAAAGAATACCCACTGAAATGTTTCAGCAAGCTGAAGAAGCATTTGGAGCACTCACTTATCTATGCCAGGAAATTTGGAAGACAACTACTTGGCCAATTGACAAGAAGAGATCCATATTTGTACACATTTCAAAGAAAGAATGCTCAAACTATGTAGCAACATTGCTGATATCACATACAAGTAACATTTTGCTTAAGATTATTCAACAACAGTTGCAGCAGACCACTAATAGAGAACTAAGGACATCACTGCTGATGTAAATGGATCTTGGCTCAAAGCAGACAAGAAGAGAAATGTATTTACGTGGCTATGCAGAGGCATTTGTCTGTGCGGACAACAATAGATGACGGATACCTAGAGAATGGGAATTTTAGAGCACATCATTTTGCTCGTGAGGAACTTGCACATGGATGGATCAAGAGACTGTTGCATGAACAACAGCACATGGAAATACTGCATGGTTTAAAATCTGGAAAGGTGTGTGTCAGGGTTGTATTCTCTCACCATACTCGTTCAGTCTGAATGCTGAACAAATCAAAGAAGCTGTCTTATGAAGAAGAATGTGGCATCAGGATTAGAAGAACTCTTAGTATCAACCTGTGATATGTGCATAGCTCAACATTGATGCTGAAAGTGAGGAGGAATTGAAGGACTTGTTGATGAAGGTCAAGGGTTGCAGCTGTATGTGTAGATTACAACTAAATGTAAAGAAGACCAAAATCCTCATGACTGGATCAATAGGTAATATCATAAAGAATGCAGGAAAGTTTGAATTTGTCGAGGATGTTGTTTTGCTCTGGATCCACAATCAATTCTCATAGAAGAAGCAGTGAAGAGATCAAAAGGTGTATTGCATTAGTTAAATCTGCCACACAAGACCTCTTTAGAATATTGAAGAACCAGGATGGTGCTTTGAAGGCTAAGGTGAGCCTTACCTGAGCTATGGCATTTCTACTGCTTTGTATGCATTTAAAATTTGGATATCAAATAAGAAAGACCAATGAAGAATCAGTCCATTTGAATTTTGATCTAGGGAAGAATATTGAAAGGACCATGAAATGCTAAAAGGAAAAATCAATCCATGTTGGAATAAGTAAAGCCAGAGTGCTCCTTAGAGTCAGAGATGACAAGACTTCATCTCACATATTTTGGACCTATTGTCAGGAGAGACTAGTTACTGGAGAAAGACTTGGTAAAGTTGAAGGCCAGTGAAGAAGGGAAGGCCCTCAGCTAGAGAGATCACCACAGTGGCGTGTCAATGGGCTCAGGCACAGGAAAAATTGTGAAGGTGGCAAAGGACTGAAGGGTTTCATTCTATTGTGCACAGAGTAGTTCTGGGTAGAAGCCAATTTAATTGATAGGATCTAACAAAACAATAACAGATCCCTTGGGATGACATTGTCATGATGGAACTTTTGTTTTCTTTTAAGACCCCTTAAGAAACTAAGGAGAATGTTTTACTTGGAGTATTTGTCTGCAATTATCCACTGATTGCAAAGACATGTTTAAACACATGTCGTTTGAAATTACTCAATGTATGGATAAATTAGAACCCTAGAGACAATATTTTTTTACTTAATTTTTGTATGTCTTAGCTTCTCTTAACCTTAACCCTCAAATTCAAATGTTGCACTAGCAAACTCATGGGCACTGAGTCGATTAGATTTACAGGGCCCATCCTAAGTCAATATAAAAGGGGGAAATTAAATAAAATCATAATGAAGCTTTTCAGCAACTGTCTGGATGTCCCCTCTTATATATAATTGATCTAAAATGTTAAATATACAAAGAACATATTCTTAATTTATACCTTTTAACATATGGAAGGATATCATGCCTGGTCAAATAGAAAGTCAGTGGAAAAAAATGAAGACCATCAATTAGATGGATTGATGCAGTGATTATCACACCAGCCTCAAACAATTTTGAGGCTGGTACAGGACCAGACAGTGTTTCATTCGGTTGTATAGATGGTTCCTATGAGTCAGATCCAACTTCATCACACTTAACAATATAACACTTGATAGTTATCTTTTTTTGTTAAATACTTTTAAATATTAGATTGCAGAATTCCTGGACCATAGAATTTCCATATTTTGTGTGGTTTTAGCAGAAAGATGATGTATCAAAAAAAACTTTGCTCTGCCTTCATAACCCTCATGCAACTGCACAATTAAGATACTTAATTATAAAGATCATTAGCTTCGTTTTGAGTGATAAATGATTACTTATGTTCTCAGTCTTATTGCAAGGGTACATAATTAGTTAATTCTTAATTTTTTCTTTCTTATTCAAGTTATGTTTATTTACTTATTTATTTTTGATAAAAATAGTGAGTCGGTCTATATTCTGCTTCAACAAACAAATAAACATGATCTATTGCAGAAACAGTATTGAATTTGCATAACAAATCTTGAGAACCAAATTTTGGAAACTGAAATGCTTACTAGCTTCATTGTATCTTTAAAATATTCACCAGAAATCTAGACAAGTTGTCCACAAGAAAAGAATACCGAAACAGTGTTTACAATTTGCTAAATAGCAATACCTTCAGGTCTATCTAATAGTCGCTATTTGGCAATTTATGCTACAAGAGCTACAGGATAGAAACCTCTTTTGTATCCAATTTAAAGACATGACTGTTCTGCTCTTTACCCTAGAGCTTAAAGACGATTTACAGAATTCGGCCAGCATGAAGTATTGCCGCAATAAACTGTTGTCTTACTTGCCTTTTATAGCAAAAATTAGGAAAGCATTGAAATGCTGTTGAGTCATAAAATATATTAACAATAAAACAAATAAAAGCCACCAGGTTTATTTAATTTCTAATGTCACCATCATTATTCAGAGGCCTCTTTAAAGTATTTCATATACTTGAAAGTAATTTTTAAAAATATATTAAAATTGAAATAACCATTTTTTTTCAAAATGCTCACTTATGGAAAAAATCATCATTCACAACACAAAGTAGACAAGTTTCTTTACTTGTTTCACTGCAGAAAGTATGTTTAAAATAACATTTCTGATAAAACATGACTGCAATAGACATTCTCTGAAATATTTTGTCTTCTTTAAAATACTCTTTTTACCTATTACTCTATCATATCCAATTGTATAGTCTTAAGAAATGACAACATGCAAATGCAAAATCATCATTAAACTTCCCACCATTCAAAATGCACAGTTGCTGAGATACCAAAGGTGGAAACCTACCCAATATCACTTTTGTCTAATAGGCAAGTAAGTAATGTTATAAAATCAAAGAAAACTTTATTAAGCAAGAATATAAAAATGCAAAGCTACTGTCAACATATCCTTGAACAAGATCTATGCACATTGAAAAGCGGGGTTTCTAGCTATCTAGCCCTTATCTGTAGAATCCTGCACTCTGCACTTCACTCTGTGTAAAATGGGCAGCATTGGCATTCTTACAGACACAAATTGTGTTCCTTTGAATTCTTCGTTGAGTTTGAGGAACAAAAAGAAATCTGAAGGTGTAAGAACAATTTTGGAAGTTGTATGGGGTTAGGTTGTCCAACATAATTCTCACAGAGCAACCCAAGCTACCCTCTAAGAATATGGGAAAATGGGAAACCATGGCACAAGCTTCTTAGCTTCTTCTCATTACTGTAGTTTTCCATTTTCTTTAAGCTTTTTCTTAATAAGCACTGCGGTAGTTTGCTAACCTTGAAGAAAATCAAGCAAGATGATTCCCTTCCTCACCATTAGAGAGTTGATCCCAACTCATAGCCAGCGTATAAGGCAGAGTAGAATTGCTCCATAAGACCGAGCAGTACTGCTTCATGGGGTCCTACCGCTGTAAATTCTTATGGGAGGAGACAGCCTTTGTTTTCTCTCACAGGAGCAGCTGGTTATTCAAACAGCTGGCTTTGCCTTTAGCACTCAAATTTTAACCCCCAGAGATAGAGTGGCGACCACCAAGGATCCTTCAGCACTCATTGTAAAAACAAACCAAAAAAATAGTCACCAAACTTTCTGAATTGAACTTCACTTATGCAACAATTGGCCTTAGACACCACTGTTTTCATTAGACCTTCTGCACTAGATTATATTTGTAAACCCAAGACTTGCCCCCAGTTATTCATTCAGTAGATTTAATTTAGTGTAAAAGGGTTATAGAAAGAACAGCTCTTTGAGATCACTGATCTTTGTGCATCACTTTGCCACTCAGCGTGTTGAACGCTGTTGAGGTCATGATGTTTCCTTCAAACTGAAAATGCCAAATTACATGAGAGCCATCTTCGCACAGCTATTTTACCAATGGTAATTCTATGGTCTTCTTTCACCAATTTCTGGACTTTCTGAGCTATTTCTTCATTTGCAGAAGTTGATGGTCTTCCCGGTCTTAGCTTATCTTCAGAATCTTCCCAAACTTTTTCAAAATATTTTCTCCATGTAAAAGATTTTCTTGTATGTACAGTTGCAGTTTTGTCTGTTTGCTTGTTTTTGTATCATTTTATTGGGGGCTCACAGCTCTTATAAAAAATCCATACATCAATTGTATCGAGCATATTTGTACATATGTTGCCATCATCGTTTTCTAAACATTTACTTTCTATTTGAGCCCTTGGTAAAACCTCACTCTTCTTTCCCCTCCTTCCCCCACCTTCCCATCACAATAATGTATTATTAATAATAAATTATTATTATTAAACAGTATTAATGCGGTATAATTATTAATATTATTATCTTCATATCATACACTGACTGCTATCTCCCTTCACCCACATATCTGTTGTTTGTCCCACTGCCCCCTCACCGGGTTATGCATCAATGATCATGATCTGTTCCCCCTTCCTCCCCCCCACCACCCCTTTACCCTACCCTCCTGGCATCACTACTCCCATTTCTGTTCCTGAGGGGTTTATCTGATGTGGATTTCTTGTGTCAGGAGCTCTTATCTGTACCAGTGAGCATCCTCCAGTCTAGCCAGAACTTCCAGAAGTGAAAGATAGGACTGCAGTCATGACAGTGTGTGTGTGTTTTTTGTTTGTTTTGTTTTTTTTGGGGGGGGGGGCATTGAGGAAACTTCAAAGAACCAGAAAAACAATGTGTGTTTAATCAGTGTTATTGTGCACCCTGGTTGACTCATCCCTTCCTTCTGACCCTTATGTGAAAGGATGTCTTATTGTGTATATATGAGCTTATATGTTTTGCAAGCTTGTTGTAAAGCTTCATTGATTTAAGAAGAATGTCTACTTCAGTTTTGTTAATAGTTTTATATTAATCATCTCCTAACAATTATGTTTTTCCATGTACAAAGCACATTCTTTTATTTTAAGACACCTAATGAGACAAAGACAAGTGTATTGTTGAAAGAATTTGCAGCCATCTACTGATTGCAGAAACATGTTTATGCATGTTATCTTTGGAATAAACTCATGAATATATAAAGGAGAACACTAGGAGCAATACTTTTTCACTTACTTTTTGTGGTATAGGGGGTTACACATTAGGTTGTTAATGGCAAGGCCGGCGGTTCGAAACTTCCAGGCACTCTGTGGGAGACAGAAAAAGCTTTCTAATCCCAAAAAGATATACTCTTGAAACCCACATGGGAGAATTCTACTCTACCCTTTAAGGTTGTTATATGTCAGAATCAACTCACTGATAGTGAGGTTGATTTTCGTATACAATATTTTTAAAATTTTAAATATCTAAAATTTTCGATAAAATATTTTATTTTAATTTTTGTATTTAATTTATGTTACAAGGTTGTAATGAATGGTAATGACACAAAAAACTATTGACTAATTTTCTATTTAATTCAGAGAATTACTTTTATATCATTAAAGTTTCATTATACTAATTGAATAAATGAAGACACATTAGTAATTTATACCTTGTTTCCAAATAGTAAATACTTAGAGATTATATGAATGTTTTATGTTACTTAATATTTTTAAAAGGTGTTATGTTTAAATGATGACCCTCAGTCTTAAATTTATATTGCAATTTACTTGTATTAGAAATTATTTCTCAATTTACCATGATTGTAACTAAATAACATGAAATAGTGTTCTCAGCACTACTAACTGAAATATAATTCACAAAGCCTATGCTCTCTAAAAGGAAACCTCTCACTAAACAGACATAAACAATAACTAGGTGCATTTATGAAAACTTCCTTCTGTCTTCTCACTGATTTCCAGAGATATTCATTCTCAATTTCTCAATAAAAGATAACACATAAGTATATATAGTAGTTAGGTTTTTCTTCCCACAAAAAGTGTCAATAGGTAACCAAGGAATTCTGAATATGATCACATAATGGTTTTAAGCCAAGCAGTACTTTTGGGTACAACAAGTCTGTGTATTCCTTAAACCCTCTTTTAATTCTTCTTACATCATTCAATAATTTGGCTATACAACCTTTAAATATTCTAACTCAAGGCTTGAATTTTTCTTCAGTTGTTTAATCTCCAGGTCGCATTTTATTACAAAACTTTATTTTTTAACAGCATTTTACTTTTTATTTCTTACATTAGATTTGGGTATTCTGTGCTCAATTAAAATAAAATAGGCTATTCACGTCAGAGGAATTAGTGACTATAAACCTTACGTGTAGCATCAAAACAAGATTAGATACTGAAAACTTCATGAACAGAGGCAAAACATTGTCAGAAATATTGCCAGACAGTAAGCATCTCAGATTGGATGGGACTCAAAATACGATACAGGTAGCGCTGCGTTCACAAAGGAGTGCCACTGTAATGACATTGCTGCAGTCAAACCTGTGGGAGTGAGCCTCCAGGACTTCATCTGGTGTGGTGGCTTCACTCAATATTAGAGGAAACAGTTGCAAACATCAATTAATAATTATAGCTTTGATTATATGAAGAATGGATCTAGGAAAATTGGAGGTCATAAAAATGAAATGGAATGCAAAAAGATCAATAATGTGTACTTTGGTGAGCTAAAATGGACTGGTATTGCCCATTGTAAACCAGAAAACCGTGGTTTACTTTGCTGGGAATAACAAATTCAAGAGGAATGGTGTGGGATTTATTGTCAAAAAGAACATTTCAAGGTCAATTTTGAAGTTCAAAGCTGTTGTGATGGAATAAATATCTATCCACAAAGAATGAAATTCAGTCAATACAACTATTACCCAAAATTATGCACCAACCGCTAATGACAGTGAAGGAGATATTGAAAAATTCTACCAATATCCTCAATCTGAAATTGATGAAAGAGACAATCAAGATACATTGATAATTATTGGTAACTGGGATGTGAAATTGGAAACAAAAAGATACAGTATTGGGAAAATAAATTTTGATAGAAACCACATCGGAGAGTGCATGATAGAATTTTTCAAGAACCACAAGTTGTTCATCACAAATACCACTTTTCAAAAACATAAACACTGACTATACACATGGACTTTCCAGATGAAATACAGAGAAGTCAAATTGACCACATGTGTGGGGAAAGAATTTAGAAGCTCAATATCAGTAGCTAAAACTAGGCCAGGCACTGACAGTCGAACCGACCATCCATTGATAATATGTTAGTTCAGGTTGAAACTGAAGAAAAAAAAATCAAGCCTCAAGTGGCAATATTGAAAGATTGTATGGGAAAAATATTGAATGATGCAGAAAGCATCCAAAGAAGATGGAAAGAATATGCCGTCACTGTACCAAAAAGAACTAGACGATACTCCAACATTTCAGGTGGTAACATGCACAAGAACCAATAGTGCTGAAGGAAGAAGTTCAAGATGGACTGAAAACATGATCCAAAAACAAGGCTGCAGGAATTGATGGCATACATCTTGAAAGGTATCAGCATGCTAATGAATCAATGGAGGCACTCATTTATCTAGGCCAGCAAATTTGGAAGGTAGTGAGTAGTTAGTGGGATAGATTCATATTTATACCCATTCCAAAGAAAAGTGACCCAACAGAATGTGCAGATCATAGAGCAATATCACCAATAGCACATGCAAGTAAAATTGTGCTAAAGATAGTCTAACACTGTACATCCCTGTACATAGACAGGGGTCAGGCTGGATTCAAAAGAGGACGTGTAACAGAAATATCATTGCTGTTTTCGGAAGGATCTTGTTCAAAGCAGAGAATACCAGAAGAAGGTTTACTTGTCCTGGTGAATTACTTGTCAGTGAACCTGGTGTCCAGGAGGTTGAATGTGGGGATTCAGGGAAGCGAATCAACTCCCACAACAATCCAGAGTATTTCCTTGGTCCTAAAGGTGGCCTTTCCCCACATCTAGCCTTGCTCCTGAGCCCCAGGTTTCTGCAACATTGTCCCAGGGATTCCCTGGTCAGTGCTGACCACACTACCGTGGGCCAACCATAGCCATAACCCACCAATCTGTCCCCCACAACCTGATAACTGCACCTGGAGCTAGCCAGCTGGCCTACTCAGTCCCCCCACAAATGCCACTGGATCCCCACAGAGTGTCTGTCTGTCCACGGCATTCTCCACTGTGAGTGGCTCTCTTCTTCCCACTAGGAAGCAGGTCCCATCACCAAGCTTGGTCTACCACTAAGCTCGGTTCCCTCCTGCCACCCACCTGAAGTTTGCCCAGAGTAAATCTCACCACCACTGTCTGGTATGCCATCCCCCTCCACTGATGGCAGCAGGGCTTTACTCACCTTCACCCATCACCCCCTCTCATGGTAGCAGGGTTTCTCAGTCCCTTCTCTAGCACCCCCATGCACAGTGCTACCCTCACTGCCTGCAAATTCCCCACCCATGTGTCCTCAGAAGGCCACCAGATCTGTCCTCCAAATAGGCAATCTCTGCTGTCTAACAAGAGTAAAACTCTAATGTGATAAAGAAGTAGCTCGACCCACTAACACAGTTGGCTATAGGCAGCCCAAACAAATATTCCTTCCAGCCCTGTTGGAGTTCCCAGAAATGGCACGGAGGTCCTCCAACAACATGCAGATAGCAACCATCCACAATAACTTCAACAACAACAACAACAAAAAAAAAACAGGATGTCAGAACAAATCTTTAATCTAGAGATGTGCATAGAAGAAGGAAAAGTTGAGCTACCACTGAATGAAATCTTCAGAATGATCCTTGGAATCACAGGATAAGAGGGAAGCAATACAGAAACAGGAGAAAAATAGAGGAGATAAAGGCCATGCACCAGAAGGAAATACAAAAGTTAAAGGATGAGTAACAAAGGGAAATACAAGACAAATGATGAGGTAACAAAAGCAAATAACAAGTTAACAGGCATCACCACAAGACTAGAAGAAGCTGAGCACCTTACCGGTTACTTCAAGGATAACCAAGAAAACTTCAACAAATGGAAAATATAATCAAACAAGATAATCAAAGAATCTGAAGAAAACCTGAGAAACATGTCAGATGCTATGAAGAAGAATATCATTCAAATAATTGGACTACAAAGACAAGGCACAACAAATAAGTCAACAGCAAAAATAACAAGAGAATTCCTAGAGGAAAACATCCCTAATGTACTGAATGAGAATTAGAAAACAATACAGGAAGCAGAGAGGATACCAGCTAGACTGAATCCCAGGAAGAATTCTCTATCCAACTCTCCAACCTTGAGGAAAAGGAGAAAATCATAAGAGGAGCTAGGGGAAAAAATGGCAGTGACCTATAAAGGCACCCAAGTAAGAATATGCTCCGACCTATCAGCAGACACCATGAAGAAGAGCCAAGAGTGGAGTAACATCTTCTGAAGATTGAAAGCAAATCATGCAAACCCAAGAATCCTCTACCCAGCCAAACTATCTATCAAGATAGAGGAAGAAGTAAGAGTCTTCCTGGAGAAAGAAAAGCTCAAAACATGTTAAAAGAAATCCAGCTCTACAAAAATTCTTAGCAAACCAAGTATAGTTCAGAAGAACACTTACTGAGCACAAACATTAGACCGCTGCATAGAGCAACTGCGCCCTGAAGTCAACACACTGAAAATAGCCCCCAAGATAACATTGGCTCAATGGTGAAAATAAGGCAAGAAATAAACACAGGCACGCGCACACACACACACTGATAAGAAGGGAGATAGTGGAAATAGTGAATGAGTATTTTAAAGACAACAATGAGGCAAGGTAAAAGTAAACCTGAAACTTATGGTAGTACGCTCATCCACTTACTGAAAAGACGGAGTGCAAAAGTAATGAAGAAAATGGTGCAATGTTTTCTAAAAGTAGTAAATAGGTATAATCCATGGTTCCCAGAGGAAGGAGCTTTCAATCTAGAGACCTGGAAAGAGGTCATTGTAAACTTAAAGAAAGCACACAGAGATGGGGAGAGTATCCCTATGGAGACATGGTCTCTGTGGGTTCAAGTTAAGATGGTGTTAGTACATTTGCAGGAGGAAAAGAATGAGCATTATCAGTCTAGTGAGAAGTCTTGTGTCTACTCAAATCTAGAAAGGCATGCTAAAGTGTCTTTGAATGAGTTTGAGTTAGGTGATAACGTACTAGAGGCAGTGATTGCAAGACCCAAAGCGAGACTATGAAGCAATCCCAGGAAGCTACCTAGCTATCAAAGTCAGAGAACTCAAAGAAACAAGACCAGCAAAGTAGTGAGAAGCATCTAAGCTACGCAAACTTAAATCAGGTGAGAAGCAGTCAGAATGGACATCAGGCAGATGAGAAGCCTGAGTCAGAAGGGGACATAGTAAAAGCATCTGCTCCTGTGCTGGAATTTAGTGTAAGAAAGCCCAGAGATTGTAAAACAAGCAAGCAAGCCAGTGCTGGAGGTAGAGAGATTAAGCTCCAAAGAGATGCAAACTAGGAGAGCTAACACAGAAGAAGTTCAGAAAGTGGAGCTCAGAGAATAAAAGCAAAGAAGCAAAGTATAGGAAAGCGCCTTTACTTTCATGAGTAGAAAGAGGGATTGCAGAAGAAGGAGATTTAGAATTTAGAATGTGTTATCCTGTTAAGAGTTGTTAACAGACAGCCTTGCGGGAAACACCAACAAGGAATTCACAGTGCCTTTCCCTTTAAGTTGCTAAAAGATCTCAAGCAGGCAGTCAATGATCATGGCCCAGACTCACATTTTGTAATTATTATGATAAGGGCTCTAGCAGACTCTGAGAGCTGGATCCCTATAGACGGGAGAGCTTTAGCGAGAATTTGTCTTTACTCTTCAGAATCTTTGCAATATCAAATGCTGTGGAAGGGAAGCAGCCCTTGCACGAGTATGCAAAAATTTAGAAGAGAGCATAGATATAGGAATTCATCAATTGCTAGGGGATGAGAATTATATCACAGTCGAGTCTCAACTTCAGTTTACTGAACAGACAATAGGACAGATACGTGAAGTTTGCTTAAGGGCCTGGGAAAAGATAATTCCATCAGAAGAGAGAAAGCCGAGTTTCACAGCTATAAAACAGCAGAATGATGAATCTTATGCTGACTTTGTGTCCCAATTGGAAAGTTCTATTTCCAAATGTGTAAAGAATGTCCAAGCAGTAAGAGACCTACTGCACAATCTTATGATTTCTCTAATAAACACTGTAAAAAATGCCTTGCGTCCCTACAGGGACCAGGGCACACTGATTATCTCAGAATATGCAGGCATGTAGAGACAGAGGACTACAAGGCCAACCTCATGGCAGCAGCCTTGGCAAATTACAACATACCTAGAGGAAAAAGATAGGAGATTGGGTTCAAAAGACCTTGAACTTTGCCCACGCTGTAGGAAGGGAACTCATTGGTCGAGTCAATGTCGCTCAAAATTCAGCAGTATAGGAATGCCATTAGCAAAGGCTTCCCAGTGGGAAAATAGAGGAAGGAGCTTGATCCAGGTATGCCCCCCTACAAGAGCTCAGAAGGCAAGGCCTCTGCCTAAATCAGCAAAAGAATCTTTGAATGGCAGAAATCGCAGGTATCACCCAGCCTCACAGCAGGAGACCAGACCTAGCCAAACTTGCAGAACCCCAGTCTCTGTTCTTGTTAGATCTCTCTGGAGTTAGAGTTATACCTCAGTCCTTGGCTCCAGGTGAGAAAGAATTCACGCAGTAGCCTGGTGCGTGATCCAAGTGAGTTTTATGAGAGTTAGAAGGTTCAGGTTTACACGGCACCCATAGGACTCCTTCCGAACATGCAGCCTGGCTGGAAACTGACCGTATCACGCAAAAGTGTCTCTCTTGACTCTGGGCTCCTGCCTTTTCGAGGATTCCATGGGGAGGCATGGTGAATGACCCCTGATCAACCCCATTGGCTGAATTGAATTCACCTGACCTTGGTGGACCAATCCAGGTGGCCTAGGTGGGCCAATCCAGATTCAGTGCCCACCCATGCCTACCAGCGGGAAACCTGAACCTCTGAGCATGTGCAGTGCCACTCCTTTGTTTCCTTGGCTTGGCCCTCTGGGCATGCGTTAGTGGACATTTTCTAGCCCCGTGCTAGCCTGCCTAACATTCTCACTGCAGTTGGTTTTGTTAGGTAGTTTAGCATAGGGATTGGGATGTCCATTGACGCATGCCCAGGAGAGCGAGCATAGGACAAAGCTGGATTTTCCCGCTGGTGGGCACGGATGGGCGTTAAACCTGGATCAGTCCACCTGGGCCAGGTGATTGCAATTCAGCCAATGGGATCGACCTGGGGTCGTTCACCACACCTCCCCCGGGAACCCTTAAAAAGGCAGCAACCGAGAGGGAGAGTGGTCTTGTCTGGTCTTGTTTCGGAGGAAACTTGGGAGAGAGATCTTTGCATGACCCTGAGCAGTCTCTGCCAGGCCGCAAGGTCAAAAGGGAATCCTATGGGTGCCGCGTAAAACCTGAAGCTTCTTTTAACTCTCATTAAATTCACTTGGATCACTATCCAGGCTTCGGCGTGAATTCTTTCTCGTGTGGAGCCAAGGACGGAGGTGTAAATCTAGCCCTGAGAGAGAGACCTTACAGTTTGACTAACCAAGAGATGGCTCAGACATCCTCACAGCAGTTTGAGTCTAAAAAGCAGGAGCCTCTTATTGAAAGAGTAATACAGTTTTTGTCAGGAAGATTTAACCAAATTACTCAAGGAATCAAAAATGATACCGGAGTTGATCAGAATTGTGAGGAAAAGCCAAAAGCTGTGATTAGGTCAGAAATGATTAAGAGTGACAATTGGGGACTGATCCTAAAAGAACTGTTAGGCAGCTTAGCCTAGGGAATTGGGAAGTCCACTGACGCATGCCCAGGAGAGCCAGCATAGGAAAGCTGGATTTTCCCGCCATTGGGCTCGGATGGCGTTACACCTGAAGCAACCCACCAGGGCCAGGTGACTGCAATTCAGCCAATGGGATCGACCTGGGGACGTTCACCACGCCTCCCCCGGGAACCCTTGAAAAGGCAGGGACCAAGAGGGAGAGGGGTCTTGCTTGGCTGGTCTGGTCATCTTCATTGGAGGAGAGAGATCCTTTCATGACCTGGGACAGTCTCTGCCAGGCCGCATGGTCAAAGGAATCTTAATGGGTGCCATGTAAAACCTAAGGCTTCTTTTAACTCTCATTAAATTCACTTGGATCACGAGCCAGGCTTCGGCGTGAAATCTTTCTCGCGTGGAGCCGAGGACCGATGCTGAAATCTAGCCAGGAGAGAGAGACCTTACAAAGCTTGTAATTAAATTAGGGCAAATAAATACATTTTCACTTCTACAGAGAAAGCTGTTAAGAAGTCCCAAGATGATGGGAATCACATTTGGGAGCCAGGTCCATTTGTCACCTGGAGAAAGGGCTATACAGAATAAAGCTATATTTTTGCAGAATAAAGCTGATGAACTCCCTTTAGAAGGATGAAACTACATTCGGAGAAAGATGGACATGAAGGAACCACAAAAGCTTAATCATAATTCCCTTTTCAGGTTAATAACACCCCGAAGGGAGTGGCTATTTGTTTATATATTCACAGACAAAAGAGATAGGTGGATTTCTCTTAACCAGCAAGACCCAGAAGAAAGGAGGGAAGCTGACCCTGTCCTGCTTACTGAAGTTATTCCAAATGTCAAGAAGATTCACAGATTCCTGAGAATGGCGTTTGCTGTCCATTGCTGATGCTGTCTAAGGGACACTCTGGGACTCTATCAAAACTGAACATTTTATAAAATAGTGACTGGACTATTACTACAGACTGTTTCGCTGAAAAATCAAGATTTTGGACCTGTCAATGCTATAATGTGATTGGAATGTAACTGATTTTGATGTAACTCTTTACCTATATAATGTCACATTGCACGATTGGGATTTGATTAGGAAACATGTGCAAGGGGTTAAGGGAAACTTTTCATTAGATGTTCATCAGCTTAATAAGGATACGTTCAAGGGTGGATTTAAGGCATTCCCTAGCTGAGGTATTTAAACAAATGGTGGCTGGCATAGAAAGAGACTAGATCCCACGCGCTTGGTTCAAAGCATTTCCCATAGCTTAAGTTCCAATCTGACTGCGTTGCTTATTCATCATACTTTTGATGGTTGCAGTCTCATGTCGCTTCTGTAGGAAGCTAAGAGGTATGAAGAGAGACCATGTTGCCTCTGTGACACTATTCAATCTTAAATGCAATGCACAAAGGGGAAATGTGGGCTACTAGCATTGAGGGAAATAAAACTGGGACTTATTCCCTGACTGGTACGGAGGGAATCTGGAAGACTAGTATTCCATGCCAGGAAGACTGCCACTCTGGTAGTTGGAGATATAGTCCAGGTACATGTTTCTGCGGTTGTCTATCGTGTCCAGAGTTTCTCCCCTTAAAGCTGTGATGCCTTAAAATGAGCACGTGGCTGATTCATTCTCCCTATAGAAGCAGACTCTATTGGCTCTATTTCTTCCCACCGTGGCATCCAATCCCTCTCACATCTTCCTCCAATAGCAGATGGGCACCGGGGGACTTTATCCCCAGCACCTGGATTCAAATGTTTGCTATCAGTCTGAATTTTTAGCTATATTAATTGGATCATGAAGTTTTGTGTTGACAGCTTGTAATGTACAGAAAATAACCATGTCACCATGTGGCTCTTTTGAATCTTAAATGTAAAACAAAAAGGGGAATTGTGGGGGGAGGTCAGATACTTACAGACATCCTCCCTGAACACAGTCAGTCACCAGACTATGGCAGGCCCCACTCTTTGCTGTTAAGGACAATGGACAGGCCTGTAGTCATGTATTTGGTTCCTGTAGGTGGAGTTCACACCCTACTGATAATGGTTCCTATGGAGATCCAGCTGCTATCCTGACAGAGGATGCACAAATTAACAAGCACAAATTGACAAGGATATACTGAAGATAAAACACCTGCATATATCAAAATAATTCACCTAGAGAGTAATAAGAGAAACTACAGACTGGGAAAACATCTTTAGCATTGACACATCAGACAAAGGGCTTATTACTAAAATCTACAATACTCTGCTAGCCTACAATTAGAAAAAACAAATAGCCCATTGAGGAGGTGGGCAAAATACCTGAACTGAAGTTTCACAAGAGCAGAAATCTGAATCACCAATAAACATATAAGAAAATATTCCTGATCATTAGCCATAAGCAAAATGCAAATTAAAACACCTATGAGATACCAACAAACATCCTCAAAGATAGACCAAGTTTTTAAAAAATCAGAAAGCAACAAGTGCTGCAGGGGGGTTGGTGAGGTGGAAACTCTCATCCACTGCTGGTGGACCTGTAAGTATGTGCAGCCGTTATGGAAATCAATTTGGTGTTACCTAAAACAAGTGAAAATCAAGTTCTCATATGGCCCAACAATCCTCCCACTAGACATATACCCAGAAGTAAGAAACAGAACACAACCAGACATATGTACTCCAATGTTAATTGCAGCACAGTTCATAATCGCAAAGAATTGGAAACAACCTAAATTTCCCTCAACCAAAGAATGAATTTAAAAACTCTGGTATATACATCAATGGAGTGTTTGAATCCCCAGAAAGCAGTGATGAACCCTTGAAACACATCATCTAATGGGAAGAGTTGGAGGAAATTATGGTAAGTGAAGTAAGTCAAGCACAAAAGACATGTATAATATGAGCTCACTGAGGTAAGCTTAAAAAGCACAAGGAGTATAGGGGGAAAGCCGCCAAATGGGGAAAAGCCACCAAATGCGTACATTCATAGGGTGAGTGAGGTCCAGGCAATCTGGCAGGGGTCAGACCCAAATTAGCAATGCATATGGCAGTCAATTAAATAGGAGAAGAAAAGAGAGAGAGAGGACTTGGGAAGTAGGTGAACAGGGCACTCACCCACTCATGGGGAGGATATTGTTCATATCTCCACATGAAAAGGAGAGAGGAATTAGATCTCAACTTGGGGCAGCAAGTCTTGAGGGTAGCAAACCTGCATGAAGCAGGCAAGTAACAGGTCTCTGGGGCCTGTCCCGATTCCAGCTAAGTCAACTGTAGAAGAATGCACTACAGAGGACAGCACTGAAGAGACAGCCCTGGGAGAGTGGTGGGTCTGTCCAGACCACGTGAGTGCAAACTAAGCAGGGCAAGGGGAGAAAGTGAGAGATAGATAGATAGAGAGAATCACATCCTGACCCATCAAGCTTCCAGGTTGGCATTTCTTCTGCCAATGCACAGAGAAGACGTTAAAGCTGGCCCCACCATGAGACATGATGCTCCCTCACTGACTCACACACAGTTCTTCGGGGACAGCCCTGGAGACACAGTGCAGAAATTGTGCCCGGTCTGATGCCCTCATATTGGGTGAAACTCAAAGGGAGTGTAACAGAGCAGCAAGGGGAACAAAGCAACACAATCCATGAGGAATCCCGAAAATAGACTTTGGAATCAGTGGGCAGGTCTTGGCACCTCACCAGAGCAGATTGGAAAACATTCATAAGGTTCAGCATACAGACCTGGAACTATTTATAGGCACACATACCCCACCCCATTTCTATCCATATAAGACAGGCAGGATAAACAATCCTGCAGAAAACAACAGGGCTGATGGCTCTTGGAGTGGGAGGGGCATGCAAGAAGAAGATGTGGGGGAAGAGGGAGGGAGAGCCAACAAACTCAGGGACAAGGGAAGAACAAGAGATCTAAAATCTATGGCAAGGAGGGTGTAGAATGCCTGATGGGGTTTGTTCAAGTGCAGTGTAGTTGATAGAAATTACGGAGAGCCCTGTGAAGGTCGAACATGATACAGGGACAGAAGGAAAGTAAAAAGAAATAGAGGAAAGAACTAGCAGGAAAAAAAAACATTTACAGTGGCACAAATAAGCACATATGTATGTAAATATATTAATATATTAAGATATGGATATAAGTCTATGTAGATATATTTAAATGTTAAGAATTAAGGTAGCAGACAGACAAAGGGTCTCTACTCAAGTACTCCCTCAGTGCAAAAGCACTTTGTTCTAATAATCTGGCACTCTGTGATGCTCATGTTCCTCATGGTCCTGACTCTATCACTGAAGTCCAAATGGGTGCATAAGCAAATGTGGTGAAGAAAGCCCATGGGGAAGAAGCGCACAAGCCTGTCTGGTCACAAGGTGTCGTCAGGTATCAGGCATCAGAAGACTCCCCAATAAATAATTATATTGATTTAAATGATGGGGCTCTGTGGAGACACCAACTCCATCTGTAGACAATTAGACATCCTCTCACAGAAGGGTCACAAAGAAGGAACAAATCCACCAGGAGGCAGCAGAACACCTACGAAAGACAACATTCCTGTAGTTCTTTAAGGTTTCCTCCCCCCACTATCAGGATCCCAGTTCTGTCTTACAAATCCAACTAGACCAGAGCATGTACACTGGTACAGATAAGAGCTATTGACACATGAAATCCAGGACAGACGGAATGTGGGACAAATAAACCCCTCAGTAACCATAATGGGAGCAGCGATACCATTAGTGAGAAGGTGGGAGGAGACAATTCAATGTGCAGGGATCCCAGAGTCCAAAAGATAAGCTCCTCTCTCTTGCTAATAGTAAGATCACCTTCCTGCTTCTGAGATTACTCATTTTATACCCTAGGATCACAATTAACCGTGTTAACAATAACTCACAGCTGAATCATATAACCCAACCAGCATCTTCCCCTGCTTCCTTACCCAGACCCATTAGGTGGGAATGTTCAAGGTTATAGCTTGAATCTCACACACTTTCAACAAGTTGATTCTGATTCAGAGTGATGAGGCAGAACTGCCTGGTTGGTTTCCAAGACCACCACTCTGGTCAGGAGTGGAACAGCTAGTGGTTTAAAACATCTGTCTGCATTTAGCAGCCCACTTCAGAACCACCATTTCTCCAGGGCTCATTAGCTAGATTAGTTAGAGTAGTCATTTTAAACAATTAAATGGATGGAATCAAGCAAGATCATGTCAACTACACATGTTGTTATTGTGGTTGTTGGTGTTAGGAGTCATCAAGTCAGTTCTGACCCTTATCCATCCTATCTATACACAATAGAAGAAGCCACTGCCCGGTTATGCGTCACCTGCACAATTGCTCCCATGCTTGACGTCATCGTTGAAGGACTTGTGTCAATCCATCTCATTGAGGGCATTCCTCTTTTTCAATAACCCCCCCCACTTTACCAAACATGCTCTCCTCCTCCAGGGATTGATCTCTCCGGACCACATTTCCAAAGTATTTTCGATGAAACATTGTCATCCTTGTGCCACCTCCGGCTGACCTTCTCCAAGACTGATCAGTTGTCCTCTGTCAGTCCACGGGACACACAGCATTTTTGGTCAGCACCACAATTCAGGTGCTTTGATTTTCTTCAGTCTTCTTAGTCAATGTCCACCTTCTCCATGTGTATGAGGCAATTAAAAACACCATGGCTTGGGTCAGATGCCTCCTAGTCCTCAAAGTGACATCTTTCTTTTCAATATTCTAAAAGGGTCTTGTGCAGCAGATTCACCCAGTGCAATGCATCTCTTAATCTCTTGATGACTGATTTCATGAGCTATGGGTCCAAGTAAGACAAGATCCTTGACAGCTTCAACTTTTTCTCAGTTTATCATGATGTTATGTACTGGTCTAGATGTGAGAATTTTAGTCTTAACAACATTGAGTTGTGATCGACACTGAAGGCTGCAATCTTGATCTTCATTCGCAAGTGATTTAAGTCCTCTTCATTTTCAGCAAGCAAGGTTGTGTCATTTGCATGTAGCAGGTTGTTAATAAGCCTTCCTCCAATCCTGATGCCACATTTCCTTTATATAATCCAGTTTCTCGGATGAGTGGATCAGCACCTACATTGAATAAGTATGGTGAGGGGATTCAACCCTGACAAATACCTTTCCTGATTATAAACCATGTTCTGTTGCCACAGCTATTTTTTGATCCATGTACCTTTTCCACATGAGCATAATGACGTGTTCAAGAATTCCCATTCTTTTTAACACTATTCAGAGTTTGTTATGATACACATAATGAAAAGGCTTTACATGGTCTTTCTGGTTTTCTCTGCTTTCACCCAAGAGCCATTGGGCATCAGAAATGATATTCCTTGTTTCATGTCCTCTTCTGGATCCAGCCTGACCCTCTGCTTGCACAGGGATATATGTTATTGGATGATCTTTATCAAAATTTTACTTGCCTGTGATATTAGCGATATTGTTTTATTATCTGCATCCATTTGGGTCACCTTTCTTTGGAATGGACACAAATATTGATCTCTTCCACACAGTTGACCAACTCACTGAATTTTAACTTCCCTGGCATAGATGACTGGCGTTGCTGCCTCAGCATGTTGAAACATTTCATTTTCTCTTCCATCAATTCCAGGAAGCATTTTTCGGCTAATGTTTTCCTTCTGGCTTGAATGCTTCCCTTCAGCGCCATTACTTTTTCTTCATATATTACTTACTGAACTGGTGGAATGTTGTCTAGTTCTTTTTGGCACAGTGACTCTGTGTAATTTTTCCATCTTTGAATGTTTTCTGCATAATTCAATATTTTGCCCATAAAATCTTTCAATATTTCAACTTGAGGCTTGATTTTTTTCCTGTGCTATTTCAGTTTAAGAAATGCTGAATATATTCTTCTTGTTTTGTTTTTTTGACTCTAGGTCTATACACATTTCCTGATTAATATTTGATATTCTATTTGACTTAATCCTTTCTTTCATTTGCTTTAGCTACTCGAGAATTAAGAGCAATTTTCAGAGTCTCATGTGACATCTACTTGGACCTTTTCTTTCTTTCCCATCATAACCTTAAGGGCTCATCTTCTGGCACTCGTTCTAACAAGGCTTTGCTTCTTTTCATGAAGTTTTAAGTATCTGACACTGTTTTGCATCTCTTCATAAACTTTTCAGGGCTAAAACCACAGAAGTGGACAATCTCTTCCTTCTTCATAGCCTATTTTTAATCTGGAAGCTCTGCTGACAGCTGTTCCCTTTGGGTGTCCCCGCTGACATTTGAAATACCGGTGGCACAGCGTCCAGCATCACAGCAACACACAGGCCACCACAGAATGACCAGCTGACAGACAAGCGGTGGTTGCTCAGACTATAGATTGAATAAGTATGATGAGAAAATAAAAACTCGACACTCTCCTTCCCTGCTTTTAAACCATCCAATATCTCCTTATTCTGTTTAAACAACTGTCTCTTGGTTTGCATTCAAGTTCCATATGTGCACAATGCAGTGTTCTCAAATTCCCGTTATTTGCATTATGATCCGCATTTTATTAAAGCGTCAAATTCCTGTGTATAGTCAATAAAATACAGAAGGCATCTTTCTGGCATTGCGACCCATGCTTTACTTTACCTGGCTCTTCCAGCCATGGTCTTCCTACCTTCCACCAAGCAATCTTTCCCGGATGAAACCACATCAGAGAAGGTTGGAGAAGATACTGATAGGATAAAAAAATCAATTGTATGAAACTGTTAATAGAATTTTTTTGTGGTTGAAAAAAAAAGAGGACTTGATGCAAAGGGCTTAAGTGGAGAGCAAATACTTTGAAAATGATGAGGGCAAAGAATGTACAGATATGCTTTACACAATCAATGTATGCATGGATGGAGATAAGAGTTGTATGAGTCCCTAATAAAATGTTTTTTTAAAAAAAAGAAAGAATTCTTTATGGTTGTGAACATTTGTAAATCTATGAAGGGAATTGGTCCTATTTTTCATCGCCTTGACTTACATCATGGACCTACAATGAGTCATTTTCATTGCAGGAACGAAGATAGATGCCACTACCATCGAGAATGGAGAATTGTCAGTGCAAACCATCTTTGGGCCCTGAGTTACCTATGAATTGAATCTCCTTGACCCATGGGGAGGAAAAGCTGCTGCACCTGAGACACGGTGGAGGAACAGAACTGAGAGTTAGTGCATGCAGCAGAATGGTTGACTTCTGAGTTCAAGGAGCAGGTAAAGCACAATTCCTTGGGGGCAGAAACCTTTCTGTGGCGGTGGTGCCTCCAGGCTATGAAATTTGCTGACTCACAGAGGTCAAGTTGAGCACTTTCATTTCAGGCTGGGGCCTCACCAGGGTTGGGGGTTAATGGGGCATTTATTTGAAGCCTTAAAAGTTTGTAACATTGCCCAACATGGCAGTGGCCAGGAGAAGTTGCTGAAGGCCAGTGTGAAGCCTGCTTACAGGCAACTTTGAGAAGAGTCTCTTCTGAATAAACAAAAATCTCCTGAGCATTTCTCATTTAAATATTAACCTGTAACCTCCCATAAGTTGCATAATCAAAGATGTTGTTTTTGAGTTCCATATTACAATTGAAATGAATTAGTAAATGTATCATAGAAGTAGAGACTAGTGTAGCAGGAATAGTTTGTCAGATTGGTAAGGGGAGCTTGATGGTGATAACTCACCTCCTCTCTACTTTTGGAAGTCAGAAGAAATCAGATATGGTCCCCAGCCTCCTAGACTGTTCTGTCGTTGTTGGTTTTTAATCAAATATTTTCTCTATTTTCAGCGAAAATTTATCTTACATCAACAATGATATCCTTCTTCCCACATCCTCTTTGGCGTGCACTCTGAATTCCTGTCCCTTACCTATTGATGTAACACTGCAAACATTTTGAATTATCATCAGCAATCTTTGCTTACATGTAATATTAATGATTGATTATGTTGGATTTGTAGTTTTTAAGAATTTTGAATTTTTTCTTGACTTTTAGTTTATCAGTTTGTAAGAGAGACTTTTGTTGATAATTGCATTCAAGTCGATCTGAACACATTTGCGACAGGTGTGTTTGTATATTTCATTCCTGTCAGTATTAAGGTTCTCGTGTATTTTGATCCAATTTACAAGCTACATAGTGATTTTAAGCTGTTATGTAAAACATTTAAATTATCACAAAGTGCGTGTTAATACTGAAATAGACCTAATTTCCATGAAGTCGTCTTCATTTAGGTCTTCTGCCTAAAATTAATTTAATTGCACCTTTTTTCATTTAATTAGCCTTGTATGTACTTTCCATCATTTTGATTGTAATTTTTCTCTGTCTCCATATGTCTAATGTCAAAATATAGTGTGAATAAAAAACATTAAAAAACATCATACTACCATTGAGGTGAATCTGACTCAGTGATCCAATAGGATGTGTAGAACTGCCCCTTTGGGTTTCCAGGGTTATGAATCTTTTTGGCAGCAGGAAGCCTCATCTTTCTTCCACAGACCCGTTGGAGAGTTCAAACTGTTGACCTTGCAATTCGTAGTTCTAGGCTTTACTTGCGATACCATCAGGATTCCCAGTCTGAACACAGCAATATGAATATTTAGTATGTTTATATTTTAAACATTTTATTTTGATAAAAATATTAAATTTCAAAACAAACAGCATGAATTATACAAGAGATGCCTATATATCCTATAACACACTTTATAATATATTTTTCCATTTGCTTTATTTTCTCTCTTGGTCATTTTCTATCTCTATACACATACACAGAGCTCTTGCTTTGCATAGCTTAGCTGTACATGAATCTCAGTCCTCATGATTTAGTAAACAGTACCAATTCCCATAAAACAAAATTCAAATTTTAGTTATTCCCTTATTTTACAAGGGAATATTTTCCAAGTGTTCCTAATATACTAGAGTGTACAAAATAACATGTGCTTGTTAATTTTACATCTTTTTCTTTGACCTATAGATAGATTTCTAGCCAAATATAAAATTCTTTAATATTTTCACAAAAATATGTTAGAGGTCAATGTATAATTAGTTTTTCATCTATTATTAACCATAATTTGGAGATAATGTATCCATTCCCACTAAATCCTTGTCTATTTGTTTCTGGTAATAGCATTCCCTTACAAAACTGTAGTAAGAAAATAAGTAAAGGAAAATGATATTGTCGTAAAATCTTTAATTCATATACACATTTCATAATTCATGCTTTCAGTCCAGGATCCAATCCAGTCTCTCACATTGTATTTAACTTCCGTATTTCTTTATTCTCCTTAATCTACTACACATATTTCTTTTTTTCTTGCTCTCTCAGTATTTTGCAAGTAAGACTCTGACAGCACCTATTTTCAGAGAATCGTTTTAGTGCTGTTTTTATAGTAAACAACCTTGGAAGAAAGAGGTAATGTTTATCTATAGGGCAAATGATTGTCAGGTTTACTGCCCGTTATACACTCTCAAGGTTCTTGTCCTGTAACATATCTTCCCCACGCAGACGTGTTTCTCCAGGTCTCTTCATCTCCCAGGAATCCATGGTGGTGCAGAGGTTATGATCTCAATTACTAACCAAAGGATTGGTAATGTGAAACACACACACACACACACACACACACACACACACACACACACAAAGACACTTCACAGGCGAAAGATGGTGAGTCTGTTTCAATAAAGATTATACCCTGGTAAACCTTAGGAGGGGATTTTACTTTGATTGATAGTGTTGCTGTCAATTACAATTAACTTTATGGTAATGAACTTGGTTTTGTGTCACCTTCTGGGGATTGATTTTGGGAAATCTGTGCAAATCTGCGGGTTCCGGCCTGCTGCGGTTGCTGTGAGCGCTAACTGCACCCCGTCTCTAACACAGGAGCTGGAGCTCTACGAGCAGCATCGGTGGAAACTCTCTCAGGATAACCTATTCACTCCGAACAAAAAAACCCTCACATTCTGCATAGATCTTGACATTTCTGTCAGCAAGGATGGGGTATTGCTTACATGACTTTCTGAAATGAAATGAGACAAAGAGCTTGCACAGGCTAATTAACAGGACTTAGGAGAAGTCTATGGTAATCGGAATATGTTAAATAAACAACATGGTTCTTTGGGAGAATAAATATGTTCTTCATTTTATTGTTAATAATGGAAATGGGGAAAGCTTATCATTGGCTGGATCCAGAAATAGCTAAAAAAAATTAGCTACCCTGGTTGTTGCTAGATCTTCTCCAGGGACAATGGCTCCTTTGCCTCCTGAAGGCAAACCCCACGTCCACAGCAACACCCACTTTAAAAATGCACATAAACCCAGCCAGCACAAATAGGAAAATTCATAACCATCAGAGTGAAACTCAAAAATTCACTAGAAATTGGTGGTTTCCCAAGAGCCAAACCATTGCCAGGTCCAAATCATGGCGACTCCATGGGGCAGAGCAGAACCATTCCTGGGCTTTAAGAGAGCAGGAAGCCTGATTGTTCTCTCCTGGAATGGCTGCTGAGTTTGAACCGCTCACCTTGCAGGAAGCTTCACAGCACATGGCCCACTATGCCCAGAGCTGCTTTGAGAGATGGAATGAAAGAAAAACTAATGGTAACGGAGTCGTGATATAGATCAGCCCTTCCTGCCTTTCATTGTGCTAGCCTGAGATATCATTGGACATGATTTTAAAACATTCATAGTTTTGTGGACCATTTTTTGGTTATTTCTTCCCATGTGTGTTACACAGGGCTCTCTAGAGAGACAAAACCAGATTGCTGATAATTATATATATAATATAATATATATATATATATATATAACATAGATAGATAACACAAGAAGTGAACTGATAAATTATATACAGATAGATAAATATATAATACAAGAAATGAACAGTTATATTATAAAACAGTACAAATGACTCAGTGCAACTCACTCCCGTGAGAGAGTTGTGAGACACTGGCAGTCCTTCAAGTCTTGAGGGCCACCAGGTAGTCCTCTGTGGAGAGATTTAGGCTATCTCAGCACAGGCAGCAAACAGCAAGGCAGGTCACTAACCACCAGCGAGGTCACCAACAGTCAGTCCCCAACTCCAGAGATGTATATTTCAATTCTCTGGAAAGGCAGGTCTTAAAGGGGCCTCAAATTACAGTGACACCATCCACAGTTTAGGTGTCCCACAGGTAGTGTAGCTTGCAAATTGAGGCACAGAACAAGCAAGGCAGCCGCACCCTGGTCTGATTGTCAAAAAGCAAGAGACAAGAAAGGTGAGGCTCACCGAGCCATTTATCTCTCCGCCCTTCAATTAATCCCACATGTGTTTATTGGCCAGGCTGGCACAATAAACTATCTATCTCAATCCACCCCTTGCTAACCTGGCACCTATACACAATTCTTTAGCCATATATACTTATATAATTTCTGGACATTTATGAAATCACACTTATACTTATCATCAATCATCTATCATACATATAAATGAAAACACACCGAGTCCAATTGTATCTGATATATCATACCTAAACAAAAGTAAGATATGCAATAAGGACATGAAAAGAAAATACATCGACAATTACAAACCTCACTTTTGCAATTGATCACATGGTCGTAATTGATAGGTAGAACTACCTTCTTCTATTACCCATTCTGTATTACCTGGCTATAATAAGACAGCTTTAGTTCTCTGTGGAGAATTTCCTAAGAAAGAAAAATATCTGTTAAAAAATGGCTTAGTGGAAAATAAAAAGTCTTAGTTATATTGTGTGTCAGTAACAGAAATGTCATAAGTGGGTTTGTTTAAGAAACAGATGTTTATTTTCTCAAAGCATAGGAGCCAAGAAATCCACATGCAGGAAAGCTTTCTCTCTGTTAACTGTGGGAGAAGGTCCTTGTTTCTTGGTTCTTTGATGACTGCTATATTGTGTGGCATAAATATCCTCATCTCTATCTGCTTACTCTAAATCAATACTTTTGCATAAATGTAATGTAACTCAATTTTTTTTTACTTACTGCAGTTAGCATAACTCATGTCAGTTTTTCCTTGACCCAACCTCACTTCCTTTTGAATTTTTAAGATATGCTGTGTGGCTCAGAGGCAGCATGATGCTTCTGGAAAGAACTTACAGATGACTTTGAGAATAATCTCAAAAAGTTAATTCCTGATGTCTCTTTCATCAACAAAGAGATCTGAGATTGGCTTCTGATGTATAGAACTTTATTTTTCTATTTGACCATGGTCAATAACTGCATTTCACGTTTAGCCAGAAACCTGAGTTCATATAAAACATCTTTATGTGGATCTACTAAGGTGCAAATTCTAAAGAAAAAGGTACATGATATCTATGTGTTCTGATTTCAAATGGGATTCCATCAGGACACTGTCCTTGCTGGAGTCACCATCTAATAGATTTCTCTTTTTCTCTCTAAATTAGAGTTATAAATTGGCTGTGCTACTCCAGAGCACAGGCCTAAAAATGAGTAACATACTTCACTGAATCAAATTAGTAAAGATTTGACTCTAGAAAACCCATCAAGCAATTGGCTCTGAGTTTGAGATACAGGAGACGGAGATGGTGGCCTCAGCCCTGGGGACTAGAGTAGTCTTGTTGCTAATGATCATTTCAACAGTTCTGCTGATCCCTAACCTGCTCCAAAAATGCCCACCCCCTTCATTTTTATGTGGATGACAAAAGAAGTGGCTCCTTTGGCCTTGTTACTGCCTGTAGAAATCTAATCGGCAGGCAGCATCGTTTACTTTTGTCCTGTCTCTGTGCCCTTCTATGCTGTTACTGGTTATTGTTTCTGCTGTGCTAGTTGGTTAGATCTCTGTGGCAGTCACATCATCCCATACTAAGGCAAGTCCTCAGTCACAGTACAACCTCTTTAACTAAAACTCAGATAGCTGTATCCTTGCTAAAATTTCTAGGGCTCAAGTACTTAATTGTTGGACAGAAATCTCTATATCGTCAAGATCTTTTTTCCTTTCTTTCTTTTTTCCCATATGTTTGAAATGAACTTTTATAGCGCTAAAGACTCCAAGTCCATTCAGTTTTACTTTTCCTCCTTTATTAGCCACTGTGTCAGTCAAAGTGGACTAGAGAAACAAATTCATAGACACTCACATGTGTATAAGAAAGAGCTTCATATACAAGAGCATTTGAATATTGAGAAAATGTCCTATCCCTGTCCAGATCAAGTCCACAAGTCCAATATTAGCCCATATGTCTAATACCAATCTATAAAATCCTCTTTAGACTCACACAACACATGCAATGACGCTAAATGCAGGAAGATCACAGGCCAGTGGGTAGAAAATCTTGTGGATTCAGTGGCAGTGGAAGCAACTCAGCATTGGCGTGGGTCTCCATGTGGCTCCTTCAGCTCCAGGGCTCTGGTGTAACTCCGTGTGTCTTTTCAACAGGAATGTCTTGCACTGAGTGTATCTGTGTCCCGCCTCTGCGAGCTACTTATCTCGGTGGTGCCTCCAGATGAGGTCACCAAGCTGCAATCTGATTGACAGGCTAGACTCCACCCTCCACAAGTTGACACCAGATTATGTAACAACCACAGCCACGCCAACCCAATACTTACAGCTGAGCGGCAAGAAATCAGAGGGTTTTCTTTCTTTTTTACTCCCCATGGAGCAGTTTTTATTTTATTTTGTTTCATTTTTTATTATACTTTCCCTGTTAAACCCTCTATTTCCCCCCTCTCCCACCCACCCTTCCCCATTCCCTGTCCCCACCCCCATGCCTGGCCTCTTCATGGTTATCAAAGTCTTGTCTATTTGTGTATAATCTATATTTCTGTTTTCATTTTGAACATTTTGTTGTTCCTTTTAAGTTCATTGCTTTCCTCTCAGATTTTAGTATCAGGGTTTGGGAATAACCACACTGCCCCTTTAAGATCTAAGAAAGCTCCTCGGCCAAATATTCAAGCATAAAACTTAACATTTTGACATTACATCAAACATTTGAACATATTTTAGATGAACTCTTTGCCATTTCATAACAGGCAACGTATTTTCTCCCCTGTCCAATACTATGCTTATAATTTCTTTTTAAAATCTCACCAGAATAAAAGTTAATGTTCCCTTGTCTTGCAACATTCTGTTAATGGTGGCACCTGTATTCTCTAGGAGGACAGAAACTTGCTCTATGACTCTCCTTATCTCCAGTTTAGCCTTCACCCGAATTCCCTTGGTTATCTATAATTCTACCAATAGTCTCTTCAATGCAATACAGGACTTTTGTATTAAGCAAACACATAAAAACCTCCAGTCTCCACCCATTACCCAAATGACCACATTTTCACAGCTGCTCTGCCACTGTCTGGTACCAAATTCTGCTTTCGTTACCTGTTGGTGCCACAACAGAAATGCCACAAATGGGTGGTTTTAAGATGCAAAAATCATTTCTTCACACTGTTGAGGGCTAGAATTTCCAATTCTGGTGCTGGATTTAGAATAAGGCTCTCTTTCTCTGTTGGCTATAGGGGAAGGTCCTTGTGTCTTGGATGATCTACTGTGATGTTTCATTTCCTACTTTGCTTGCTCATTTACTTCTTTTATTCCTTGTACATAGCAAATGAGATTAAAGTCAATCCCAACATTAAAACCATCTCATTAACATTGCAAAGAAAATCTATTCTCGATTGGAATTATAACCACAGGTATAGGGGTTTATATTTACAACACATATTTTTGGGGAACATAATTAAATTCATCACAAAATCATATATGATATATTTATTTATATTTGATGCTGTATCGACCAACTCAGTGTCCAAAACTAAAGGAAGTAATCCACTCCAGAATAATACACGACCCAAGAAATGTAAATAAATATTTACAGTCATGTCTGACTCTTTGAAACATGCCCTTAGTCACTATACAGACATCAATCAATGAAGTATCAAATGCCCTGAGCAGTTAAACTTCTCAAAGAATATCGCATCCGTGCAACCCAAATCTGAATCAGAGAGAGTGTAACCTTCACTATCTCTGTCACAAAGCAAAGTAGCAGTGGTGGCTGAACAAGGCGGTGGACGATCTATTGTCATCTATAGAAACCTGATCATCCATTATAGAATTTTCAAACAGTATATGAAAACATTGGTAATTAATTTGATCAAGCAACCAGAAGAAAATGAAGCCTGTCTACCGGCAAGGAGCTGTTCTCATCTGTGCCTCTGTCCTCCAGTCCTCTCTACCCCAGCCTCAGCTTCTTTCAAGTTTAGGGGTCACACTGAGAGTTCCCCTTTCCCAAGGGACATGAAGGGCTACATGCACTCATCTGAATATATTGGAAACTTGGGAAAAGGAAGGAATTAAAATAATACTGCCCAACTCATATCCTACACAGGCTTGTCGAAGAAACAAAATTAGAATCAGCTAATGAAATTTGAGTAGTAATCAGAGAGGAGAAAAAAGGCAAAGTCACAATGAGGGTTTGGCTCTTTGTGCCAAATCAATATACTAATGCTATTTCTTCTATAACTGAATCAATAGAAGATTAAGAAATAAAATAAACAAACACATTCATTACCATCTAGTCAATGCTGCCCTATAACAACCCTATAGAACAATGTAAAACAGCCTCTGTGGGTTTCCCAAACTGGAAATCATGGGAGTAGAGAGCCTCATGTTTCTCCTTTGAAGTGGCTGTTGGTTTCAAACTACTATCCTTGAAGTTAGCAACCTAAGAAATAACATGCTTTGCCACCAGGGCTCCTGAAGAGTACATATTTTCATATTACATATAAGTGCTCCCCTCCTCCAGGGAATTATTGCGTGGTACAAAAGTTAAAGCACACAAAATCCTCATGAAACTGTACTACCATGACACATGTGGTGTTATCATGAGTTGGAACTGACTCAACCGAGACAAATGAAAAATAAATGTCAAAGGAGATTTTACTAATTAGAAACAAATGCATGTAAAATAACATGGGAGCAGGTAACTCTCTTTCTGATCCTCCAGTTCCCTTCCTCATTATCCTGGTGATAACTTTTGCCAACTGAAGTTTCTGACAAAGGGACATATGCTTTGTCTAGGCTTCCCTTTAGGTGTTGATGGTGTTTTGCTCCCCTGACATGACTCCTAGGTGCACACCTTTTAAAATACACATACTATATACTGGAATTGAACAAACTCAACCCCAAACCTATAGGAGCTTGTGACTCTGACCTGTTGTTTCCTTTTAGGTGCGGATCAATTGGTCTCTAACTACTTGAGTGGGAAGGAATCCTTGTCAAATGTGAATAGTGTACTGCAGGACAAGGATGTCCTAGCCCCAAGTATCATCTTGTCTCTATATGAAACTGCCGTAGCTATCACTCCGAGGAAAACTTTACTTCTCACTATATCGTCTGTTAAATAAATTACATTATATAGTGAAATGTGTGAAAAAGTGGAGTTACAAAGAATAAGCATTGAAAACACTCAGCATAACTCAAACTGGAAAAACCAAAGAGAAAATTCAAGGCTCTTGTTACAATATTCATGGGCACATTATTGAATGAGGCAGGAATAATCAAAGAAGATGGAAGTATACAGAGTCACAATACCAAAAAGAACCTGTCTACATTCAGCCAATCCAAGAGATCCACCACATGATCAGGACCCAATAGCGCTGAGAGAAAAAGGTCAAACTGCACTGAAAGCATTCGCCCAAAACCAGGCTCCACTAGTTGATGGAATACCAGTTGAAATGTTTTAACAAGCAGATGAAGCCCTGGACACACTCACCTATGCCAAGAAATTTGGATGACGGCTACCTGAAAAACCAGTTAGAAGAGATCATTAACTTTGTCTGTTTCAAAGAAAGGTGACACAACAGAATGCACAGATTATAGAACAATATAATTACTATTACATGCAAGCAACATTTGCTGAAGGTAACAAAGCAATGGCGGCAGCGCTGCACGGACAGGGAACTGAGAGAACTTAGTGTGGATTAGAAGAGGATGTGGTGTCTTCTGGATCTTGGTTGAAAGAAAAAAATGTTAATTTGTGTTTTGTAGATTATGAAAAGGCACTTGATTATGTGGATCATAACGAACTACTGACCTATTGACGAAAATGGCAATTCCAAGCACTTTATTGTGCCCATGTAGAACTCGTAAATGTACTAAGAGGTAGCTTTTCAAACAAAACAAGGGAATACTGTGTAGCTGAAAATCAAGAAAGATATGTCTCAGAAGTGTATCTTTTCACCACATTTATTCAATCTATAGGATGAACAGAAACTACAAGAAGCTGGACTATGAGAAGAAGAACATGGAATCAGCATAATGGAAGGCTTATAAGCAACGTCATTTGCAGATGACACAACCTCTTCGCTGAGAGTGAGAGGACTTGAAGCAATTGTGGCTGATTTTTTTTAAACTGCAATCTTCAGTATGGATTACAATTCAATGTAAATAAAGCCTAAATTCTCTCAAATGACCAATAGTTAGTGCCATAAAAATGGAGAAATGATTTTATTTTATTTTCATTGAATCTATAATCAATATTCCTGGATGCAGCAGTCTGGAAGTCAAACAACTTATTGCATTTGGCAAACCCTCTGCCCAGGGCCTCTCTCTAGTCTAAAGTGTCGATGAGCAAAGTGATGTAAATATGAAAATTAAGTTGCACATGACCCAAGCCATGGGATTTTCAATTGCCTGTTGTTCGTGTAGCAGTTGAACAACGAATAAGACAAACGAAAAACTGATGCATTTGAATGATGTTGTCAAAGAGGAATACTGAGCACCATGAACTTCCAAATGAACAAACAAATTTTTGTCTTGGAAGAAGCGGAGCCGAAATGCTCCTTAGAAGTGAGCATGTGGGGACTGTGTCTCATATGCTTTGGATATGTTATCTGGAGAGACCATTCCCTGGAAAAGGGCATCGTGCCTGGTAAAATAAAAGATCAAGGAAAAGAAGACCCTCAGAGGAATGGAATGACACAGTGGTTGCTACAATAGACTGAAGAATGACAATTGTGAGGTAGGTGCAACATCGGGCATTTTTTCTTCTTTTGCACATATGGTTGCTATGAGCAGGAACTGATTGAAACCATAACAACATACCGCTATGTTGTCTGAATAAACATGATTGGCTTAATTGGTCTCTGGGTTCACACCCAAAACCATTCCTGACAGTGAGTTGAGTCCAATGAATAGAAACCCTATGTAGGCTTTCAGGGGGCTTGTCAATCATTTCAGGAATTGAGAGGCTCATCAATTTCTCAAGAAGCAGCTGCTGTGTTGGAGCCACGGACTTGCAGCTAGCAGTGGTTGCTTACCTGACAGCTCGACCAGGGATTCACGTAGATTACCTTAAAAGCCTGGGCCTTATTCGCTGAGGAAGGCCTAAACTAAAATCTAAGAGTGTCTACCTGTATCACGTGACTGTTAGGCCCACCAAACCATCTCTGACTCCTAACAATCCTATGCATATGTACAACAAAACACAGCACTGCTCAGAGGACTGAGCATGAGCCTCACAACTGTTCTTATGTTTCGGCCCATTGTTGCCTCCACACTGTCAGTTTGTCTGTCAAGGGTCTTTTTCTTTTTGCTGCCCCTCTCCTGTACCAAGCATAATGTCACTTTCCAGAAAAATGTCTCTCCTGATAACACATCCAAAGTATATGAGGCAAAGTGTCTGGCTGTACTTGTAGCAAGACAGATTTTGTGTTCTTCTGGCAGTCCGTGCACTTTCATTATTCTTCACCAGCACCAGCATTCAAACGCACCCATTCTTCTTGGGTCATCTGTAATCAATGTCCAACTTTTAGATGCATATGAGGCCACAGAAAATACCATGCCATGAATCAGGCGCACTCAGTGCTCAAAGTAACACCCATTCTTTCAGCACTTGAACGAGGTCCTATGCAACAGATGCAGCCAATGCAATGTGCCTCTTGATGTCTTGTGTGCTACTTTCATGAGGATTAATTCTTGATCCAAACAAGATGAAATCCTTGACAGCGTCAATCGTTTCTATTTATCTGGTGTTAACCAATGGCCCAGTTGTGAGGATGGACTCGTAATCCACACTGAGGGCTATGACCCTTGATCTTCTTCAGCAACTGCTTCAAGTCCTCCTCACTTTCAGCAAGCAAGGTTGTGTCATCTGCATAGTGAAAGCTGTTAATAAGCCTTCCTCCAATTGTGATGCTGCATTCTTCGCACAGTTTCTCTGATATTTGCTTTGCATACTGATTGAATAAGTAATGTGCAAAGGTACAGCCCGGATGACTACTTTTCAAGGTTTCAAACCATGCAGGACTCCCTTGTGCTCTCTGCCCACTGCCTTCTGATCAATTACAGGTCCAGAATGAGCAGAGTTGCATTCTGAAACCCACATAAGTCTCAAAGTTATCTACAATTGTTGTGATACACAGTTAAACTGGATATCGGTGTGTTCATATTACTGGATAGCTGGAGTTCAAATCCATTCTCCCATTGATGATCCCTGTTATGTATTCACAGTTTCCAAGTCTTCTATCAACTGGCTAGCTATTTTGCCACGTGGAAAGCCTCAGATTGAAAGATTAAAGACACTCTTCTTTGCAGAACTTGAATTCTGAAAAAAAAATGCAGCTTCTGATTGAAGCATTGCAGTTATTTATGTAAGGATCCATTTTGTGATGATCATGCTTGAAATAAAGCTGTTGATCAAGCTTGTGATGACTGAATTGAAGGCTCAATTGCTGCCTGGAATTTCCATTTACTAGACAGAGCCTAGATCCACATTGTAAGTGGGTCACAAAGTGAGGAACACTCGTGACAATGCAGAGACTATGTGTGTGAGCCAGATGAAGACACCTACAAAAGTTGACTGTCTATTCATCACGGATTGAATATATATGACCACTAACAGCAGAATCAGCTCTGATTTCTCACTTGAATATTTTCTAGTCTACCATGTCAGGACCAGTTAAGCAGGAAGACCACGAGGAAATTTGGGAGTGTGGTCCAGAGGATACAATGCTAGAAAAAAGAGGCCAAAGAGGACCAAAGTATACCAATGAAGAAGACAATAAAAAGTATTATTTTGCCTTAGGTGTCTGACCTGTTTCCATGGAGAAGGAAATAAAGCATACCGATGAGACCTTCCCAATTTCCTCACTTACAAAATTTAAAAATATATATAAGATATTATTTTAAGTCACTACATTGTGTGAGCCTGTTATACATCAAGTGTTAAGCAAAACAATAATTAACATTTAATGGTAGCATTATATTAAGCAATTTATGTTATGTGGATTCTATAAATGATTCTACTCATTCCTTCAAACTTTCTCACTCCACACACTCCCAGGTGAACCACAATGGGAATTTTGGAAGCACTATTAAGTCTCCCACTTTTTCCACAGTGAATTTAAGCCAATGGAAGAAGTTTAAATTTGTTTCTAATATAAATATTAATGTATATTTATATTACATATGTATTTCTACACAAACCTCTAGTATGCATAGATTTCCATAGCCAAGCATTTTAAGTAATATATTTATTAAAGTCTTCTAAATAACCAAAATGCCCATTGTTCTCTTTTATCTAATACAGAAATTCAGGTGTGTATGCACATTGTAGATGAGAAGTGAGGTAAATGTAAGGTGGGGATGTCACTGAACTAAAGAGTTTGCAGCTGTAACCAAGCTGGCTTGGTATTCGTTGAGGGCCATCTGTCTTTGAAATGAAAGTCCATTTGAAACTTGATTGCCTGTGACAGTGGTACAGATACTCTGAAAGTTTTGAATAGTCAGGAACAATTAAACCTCGCATTTGTTGGTCAGAGAGCTGATGGATCAGAGTACAGAAATTGCAAAGCTCTTTTAAGTACTTGAAAGCACTTTTGGTGCCAAATCATAATGATACTGCTTTTCTTTTTTTTTTGCTGTGAAAGAAAGGGGGTTTCGTAATGCCACAAGCTCTTGGGAGCCTCTCCAAGCCTTTTACTCTGTGCCCCATGACTCTGAATCAAGCACCTTTCCTAGCGGATAATTAGGCTGGTTTTGTTTTTGTTTTGTTTGACCTCTGGAGCCGATGGGAGGGCAACGGACAAGCCATTCGTTTGATCCCTATTAAACCCTATACAAGACCCGAAAACAAAATATCTTAGAGGAATTGAGTTCTCTGTCTTACCTACTTAGTGATAAAAATGTTAAAAGACAAGGATATAATTGAAGCATGAGAAGACAATATATGTCAAAATGAATGCAAAATATTACAATGTTTAAATGTTTGTATTTAAACATCTGAGCATGAGAAAGAAGTTTTCAGCTTCAGGTTCCTTTTGGAAAATGGACACTCTACCATTCAGAAATATTGATTCAGTGCAAAGTTAACTGTTTTTAAAATTTGTATTATCAATTTCAAGCTACCTGTTTGGGCCAGGTACGAACTAGGCAGCTCCATTTGGACTAAGCTGAAGCAGGTCCGGGTCCCCCACGTGCTTCCCTGCACATCCCCAAGGTCAGCAGCAGACACTGCCAGATAAAGATAACCGCCAGATAAGATAACCAGTAAAACCAATGGTCTGTGTTCAAGGAAAGCCACAAGGAGTCAACCAGCAATTCTCGGAGTTTCCACACCCCATATGCTAATTGCCATACGGTCCACACCACCCCTTTAAAAACCCTCCCCCCCAGCTGCCTAGCAGGACTTCCCGGACCTCTTGGCCTAGGTCACGAAACCTGGGAACCTTGTCCTGCAGCTCCCCACCCTAATAAAACTTTTTTTTTTCTGCTCTCTCTTTCTTGTCTGGTCAGTTATGTCTGTCTTCCTCCCTGTACCTCAGTTTCCTACACTACCTACCTACTTTTGGCTAGACTGTTAAAAATACGTATCTTTAATTTTTTATTTGAAATGCCTGATTAACATCTGATGTCATTTAAAATTGAATGATTTTTTTAAAGGAACTTTACAAGCAATGTCTTCACTGTTTTCTCCTCCTTTCATGAGCAAATTATTAGGCTGACATTATTTAATTTGAATGAAGTTATTTTGACTACAGATTCTTATTACCCTCTACGTTGATTACTTTTACCTGGCAGCACAATGGAGTTTCATGGGGAAGTGGCCCAATAGGCCATGGCCTTCACGTTGGTCACTCTGATCTTAAAGAGGTGTAAGAAGGGGTATGAAAATAGACTTCTATGATTGGTCAAACGTGAAGATATTTGAGTTTCATGTGAATGCTATGAATGGGTGTTGGAACAATCATGCAGGCAACTGACAATTTCTGTAGAAAACAAACATATACTCCCCAGCAACTTCTGTCACGTCAGGGGAAGCCGGCCCCTAACACATCATTACGGGTATGGTAGCGCAATTGTGCAGCGATAATAAGGAAAGATCATAATAAAGTTATAGAAAACATGAGAGATAGAAGAGAAATATTGAAATAAATGGAGTCAGACACAATTCATGGTAGCATGCTCACCTAAGCCCCGCTTGGTGGTCCACGTGGAGGGAGAAAGTGATATTTAATACTAGCCCAGGCTTTTATCTCTCTGGGGACATGCTAGCCCCCTAATCATAGGTGAGGACATACATCACAGGAAGGGGCTGTGCTATTGGGAATACAGTAATGGGAGAGGGTGATAGGGGTATCCACGTAATAGGAAGAGGGGGGATTGGCAAGATGGGCGGATTCTAGATTTAGGATGGCAACTTAACTTTGGATGTCACAGAGCCAGTTTGGCCTGTTCCCTGGCTCAACTGATAGAGACCATTATTGTTAGGGTGTGAATGCTTGGTCACAGGCCTCAGGGAGAAATAGTATATTGTCCCCAGCAGCAGGGAGAGAGGCCTATCCTGTAGTCTGGTGACTAATTGCCCTCAGGGAGGGTATCTGTAAGTATCTGACCTCCCCCACACTGTCATTGTTCAATTGGCTCATGTATAAAGTGGTCAGGTGACAGAGACAGAGGCTATTCCAATGCTCATGTGCTAGTTAAATTGTATGTCAACTTGATGGTACCTGTTTGGAGGTGGAGGTTGAGTCCAACTTACCAATCAAGTCATACCCTGATGATGTCTTTTCTAGGATGAGTGGTGTTTTTATTTGTTAAGATCATTTTATTGGGGTCTCTTATAACAACCCATACATCAATTTTATCAAGCATATTTGTACATATGTTATCATCATCATTTTCTAAACATTTACTTTGTACTTGATTCCTTGGTATTGCTCCTCTTTTTCCCTCCCTCTCCAACCCTCCCACCCTTGTGAACTTGATAAATTATTAATTATTATTGTTTTCATATCTTGCATCACTGTCTCCCATCACCCACATTTCTGTTTTTCATACCCTCAGAGGGGAGGGGTGCATTATGCATTTATCATTCCAATCAGTTCCCCCTTTCTCCCGACCCCACCCCTGACATTTCCGCTACCCTCCTGATATTACTACTCCCATCTCTGTTCCTGAAGGGTGTAACTGTCCTGGATTTCCTGTGTTGTGAACTCTTATCTGTACCAGTGTACATGCTATGGTCTAGCTTCAACTGAAAGGTAGGATGGGTGTCATGATAGTGGGGGTGTGAGGAAACCTCAAAGAACCAAAGGAATACTGTGCTTCTTGGGTGATAAATTATACCCTGGTTGACTCATCCTTTCCTTGTGACTCTTCTGTGAGAGGATGTCTATTTTCTACAGAAGGGTTTTGGGATTCTGCTCTGACCCCCTCAATTTCAACAGTATGCTTATTTTGTTTGTTTTGGGTCTTCTGATGCCTGTTACCTCATTCTGTCAACACCTCATGATCACACAGACTGATGTGCTTCGTCCATGTGGGCTTGTTGCTTCTCTGATAGATGGCCACTTGTTTAACTTCAAGTCTTTAAGACCCCAGATGCTAGATGTTTTGATATCCGGGCACTGGCAGCTTTCTTTACCACATTTGCTTATGCACCCATTTTGTCTTCAGTGATTGTGTTGGAGAGTGAGCAACTCAAAATGCCAGATTGTTAGAGCACAGTGTTCTTGTGTGAGAGAGGGCTTGATCAGAGGTCCAAAGTCCATCTACTTCCTCAATGTATTACCGTATCTCTATTTTCATTAATTAATATATCTATGGTTATACCTCTATCCATAGCTTTGCTTCCTATATCTTTCCTCTGTCTCCTTTTACCTTCCTCCTAGAGCAGTGGTTCTGATCCTGTGGGTTGTGACCCCTTTCACAGGGGTCGCCTGATTCATAAAAGCAGCAAAATTACAGTTATGAAGAAGCAACAAAAATAATTTTATGGTTGGGGGGTCACCACAACATGAGGAACTGTCTTAAAGGGTCATGGCATTAGATAGGTCTAGAACCACTGTCCTAGAGACACACTGGGAATCCCACCCCTCATTCTCTGCTCCTTTGCCTTTATGCTTGCTGAGAGTGCCTGCCTTTTAGTAAGAGCTCCATGGGGTCTGCCTGACCCTGAGAGCTGAGGCAGTGCTGTCTTTCCATTGATTTTGGATCTAGTTGACACTGCACCCACCAGCCTACGAATTTCCTGCACTCTTGACATTTCTGCAGCATAAAACTGCAGCTATGTGAGTCTCAAGAGAGCCCCAGATAACATCAGACCCATGGACCTAAATTGGAATGAGCTGTGATGCTTCCTTTATGGCAAGATATTAAGAAGCCTTCTCCAATCTGAATGCCCCATTCTTCTTTATATGATCCATCTCCTCTGATGATTTCGTCAGCATAAAAGTCAAACAAGAATGCTGAGAGGACACATCCCTGACATACCCCTACTTGATTTCAAAGCATTTGGTATTCATTATTCCCTGTATTGCCTTGTTCTGGTCACACAACTGCTTCTTGCTCCATGTAAAAATTCTTCAGGAGCACAATGAAATGTTTGGGAATTCCCATTCTTTTCAGAGCTATTCATAGCTTATTGTGATCCACACAGTCAAATGCTGTGACATAGTAAATAAAACATAAGTAGACATCTTTCTGGTATTCTCTGCTTCCAGACAAGATCCACCTGACATCAGCAATGATATATCCCTTGTTCTGTGTCCTCCTCAAATATGTCCTGAATCTTGTCAATGTATTGCTGCAACTGTTGTTGAAATGTTAGGTAGCAGAAGAGGGACCAGGGGTGTTTAAGGGGCATATGCCAATTGAGACACTGAGCCAGGTGGGTTGTACATCTGGGTGGGCCCACACTAGGCCAGGTGGGCTTAATTCAGCTAATTGGGTCTACCAATACCTACGACGATGCCACGCAGCTGAAGGCCCCAAATACTGGGACCTGCAGACTGCTCACCCTTTCTGTTTCTTCTCTGCCTTCCACTCAGCTGTGCTGTGGGTCTCTCTGGACTCTGGCTACCACATGTGGGTGTGGTGTGGGTGTGAAGTCACACAAAGTTGCCCATGTTCAGTGACTGTAAAACCTTAAACTTCTTCTGTCCTTTATAAAAACCTACTTGGATCACAAACCATGGTTCAGCATGAATTCTTTCTCATGCAAAGCCATGAACCGAGGTATTTCCCACCTGAGAAGCCTAACAGAATGACTTTCAGGAAAATTTTACTTGCAGATGATGTTATGTTGTACCCAGTTTCCAAGTCAATTGGACCACACCATCCTGGTCAATCAGGACCACTCTGTCCAGTGACCTGGGATCAAGTCTCTTATTCCAGAGTGTTACTCAAACTCCAGTAGATAAAGCAACAAACCACAAGTGGGTGGGTGGCTTTTCCCATCCAATCATGACTACATCCTGACTAGGGGATGAACTGCTAGGGAACTTCTTCCCAGTATCTGTTATGGGCATAGACAGCAGCCACCAACATTTTGAACCTTGTGGCTCTGGGAGGGAAAAGTAATGGGGAAGTAGCAAGCTTAAGTAATGGAAAAATACAGAAGCGAGAGTCAGCAGGTTAGCAAATGTGCCTTAGAGTATGTCAGTTAATGATCTTACTCTATAATTTGAGCAATCATTTGGTTCACGTTTCTGCGGAATGGTTAAAAATATGGATCTTTTCCAGTAAGTTGGCCAAGTCACTCCTTTCCAAATTTCTTGGCATAGACAAATAAGTGCTCCCAGTATTCGTCAGCATGTTGCAACATTTCAAGTGGTATTTCATTAATTCATGGAGTCTTGTTTTGGGTAAATGTTTTCAGTACATTTTAAACTTCTTCCTTCAGTATCATTGGTTCTTGACTTACTCATATGCAAGATGTGAATAGTAAGTTTTTTTATTTGATTTCCTTGAACCCAGATCGACATAATCCCATCACAGAGAGGTTGTACATCAAGATAGACCTTGAAATATCTTTTAGACTATGAATGCATCATTCTCCTTGATTGTGCTAATTCTCAGCCAGTAAACCATATGATTTCCTTATTCAAAATGGCTAATACCAATCCATTTCAGCTCGCTAATTCATAGAAAATCTATCTTGATGTGTTCCACTTCATTTTTTACTAGATTCGTTTTTGTCCATACCATGTTGTTGGAAACTGAGAAACTCGAATAAAATGTAAGCAGCTTACTCTAAACTGAAGACCACAGGGTTTGACAGACCAGCACAAATGAGGAGAAACACCTCCATGATTCTGAGACAATTGATCCCACCCAAATACACACCCTTCCAGGAGAAAGATTTCTTCACAAGTACCTCCATAAAAATGATAATATGAAGCAGTCTCCTACAGGCACCTCACTTCTCACATTCACAGGTAAAGGATGCTTATCTTTAAGAGCAATTGGCTTCTTGTGTGCCCCTTCCTCAAGGAGTGATTTACACCTATTATCTCTTAAATGCCTGGTAATTATCATGAAGTGTTCCCCTAAAAAGTGCAGGATATCCAAGATTAACATAGAGCCCATTCTATTGTGTATGTGTTAACTTAAGGCTTGCAGGCCTCTTGGTGCTATATAACTCCATTGTTGAATATACTTGAAGTCCTTCCCCTGATAATGGAGATTAATCCCCTGTGCTCTGCTTTTCTGTCTCCTTTTTTTTTTCTCTAATTTCATGTTGGCTCCTCAGAACCCTATTTGACTGTGGGGCTGGATCCCACACCACGTTATGATTATTAGTAGGTGTTTTCAGCTGCTGCTTCTCATTTCTGATTCTTGTCCCGTCAGCAAATGAAGGTCCTGAAGGCTGTACTCTCACAAGTTCCACTTCATTAAAATCATTGTGGTCAAGTCTACTTTGAGCAAGCAGCTCTTTCTCAGTGATATTTTGAGTGCCTCCTGACCTGAAGGAGCTCATCTACTGGTGCTATCTCTGACAACGTCCGCTTTAATTTATTAGACGTTCAGTATCTGACAGATTGAATGTTTCAATTCTGTTCATTAGGTTTTCAGGAGCTAATTGCTCTGAATGGACAGACTATTTCTACATGGTTGATTGCATTCTGATTTGCTGACCGCAGATTCATTTGCTTCTGCATCCACCAGCCGTGGTCTTCCTGCACCTTCTTCCTGCTGACGGTGTTATTTTGTTTTCCTACTCCATGAGGTGTCTGTTGTCGTCCTGCTTGCTGGTTCATCTACTCTAGCAGTTACATGAGTAAGGAAGCCTTCCGTCTTAACATGTGACCTAGGGACTTGAACCAGACTGTACTTGCCTGCTTTTACAACTGTGTGAGACACTTTCTAAAAATATGAATTCAATCCTTCCATCCATCCTTCTTTCTTCCTCCCCCCACCCATACTTATCCTTGCAGAATCCCCAATCCTTAGAAACTCACCAGACCAGGAAGTCAGAGCAGATCCAGCAGTTATGAATTTAGGGTTTTAGAAGTGAGAGTAGAGCGAGCCCTGCTGGTGTGAAGGTCTTAAAGAAGTTTTTATCAGCAAATATAGAAGCTGAAGTACTTAAGCCATGGGCCCTCCAATTACACCAGTAAACTATCTAATTTGTCACTTCCAACCTCTTTCTTCATAAAGGACTAATTCATAATTGAACTCACAATTATTAGCGTTTATGTAAACATCTTAGCTGCTGCTATTTCTATAGTCATATTTTCTAAGTTATGAAAGTGGAAATAAATGATATAAAACTAGGAAATAAAATGTTAAGTCTTCTATTTTGGAAAATGTAAATATGTAGGTAAGGGAGGAGTGGGTGACAATGATACTTATAAAAATATCAATGGAATGCAGCTAAAGCAGTGCTTAGAGGGAAATGTATAGCTTTAAAGGCTAACACAAATAAAGGATACTTCAAAATCAATGCCTTAACCTACATATTAAGAATCTACAAGAGTAAAGTAAAAAGAAACATAACAATAATGTAAAAATAAGAAATAAAATTAAAAAGTAGCAAAGTACAACAAATAGAAAATGGACAAAACAGAGACACAAATGTGTGTTATGAATAGATAAATATAATAGATTAATATAATTAGTGACCCATAGCTAGAAAAATCAAGGGGGGGAGTATGAAAGCATAATTCATAATTATATCACTTCAATATCACTTTTATCAGCAAAATCAATGATTCACTTGAGTATGTCCGTCAGGCTGAGTTGGATCTGAAGTCAACAATGAAAAACTTCATGAAAATATTGGAGAGGCAAAGACAAACTAGATGTGCATCTATTGCATCTTTTCATAGTACCTTTCATCTTCATGGCATTGATTACCTCAGGGGAGGCTGATATCCTTCATGACCGAGTTGCTCATACATCTCGTGTAGCACTTGCAGAACCTCAGGGAAGAGATCAGAATACACTTGTGGAGCCGTGCAGCTACCTTCTGGACCAATATCAAGGTGAGTCTGAGAATAGCAACAGCAGGAATTGTTTGCTGGAGAATAATGGGCTTTTATCAGCTTCCAGAGTTTTCTGTTTATTTTCACCTTCCATGGCTCCTCCATATCTTTTCTGACCAACTCCAATCTAAAACAAGTCACGGGGGCTGACAGTCACGTAGGAATAGATATGGAATAATATTAAACATATGTCGATAATTTCTTAGGATATTTGATGGGTTTATAGTAGTTCTGATACCATTTTGACTTCATAGCTTTTGACTCTTGAATATGTCTTATCTCAACAATCTAAAAATGCATACAAAATGAAATGAAAACGACAGTACTTAAAAACATTCTATTTCTGTCTTTCTTTTAAGAAATGTGCCATTTCCCCTCATCAAAAACTTATAAAAATACAGATGCACTAGGCTACATTTCTAAGCTCCTGAACACCGAAAAGGCTGCTAAGATCTTCTTCATGGTGAGAAATTTGTCAAAGAAACACTGAGCTGAAAAAAAAGAATTCGTTCTATAAATGGATGAAATCGTTGAGAAGATAGCCACTATGCATCGTATTGTTTTCTACAATAGGTTACAGATTCAGTTATAAATCAAATCTGTAACAACATATTATAGTCACACCAAAGAAAACTTTGATACAATTGTCCCCATCTCCTATTGGTGTAAGTATTCTTTTTTATGCGGCTATTATGGGAGTTAGTAATTCATTATATGACCTCATGCTCTGAACATATTGATTAGAGTAAGATAAATTATTTGAGCCAAACTGAATCAATGTGTTTCTGGAAAACACAATAATTCTTTATCAGTGGCAAAAGCTACTTAAAATCTGAGAGGTATCAGCAGTCATATTTCCTGGAATGTAGCACATAAATATGAGCAAAAAGCATAACTAAGACATTGATGATAACAAGGACGACCAATGTGTATATCTTGAGTCCCTATTTCCAGTAGTGCTAAAAGTTCCGCTGCATTTGTATTCTTTGCTCAGTTTGGTTAATTTAATAGTTTTGGGATTGTATAGTGTAATATATATATATAATTTTATTGGGGGCCTCGTACAACTCTTATCACAATCCATACATATATCTATTGTGTCAAGCACTTTTGTACATTTGTTGCCCTCATCATTCTCAAAACATTTGCTTTCCACTTGAGCCCTTGATATTAGCTTGTTTTCTCCCTCCCTCCCCTCTCTCCTTTACCTCATGAACCCTTGATAATTTATAAATTATTATTACATTTTCATATCTTACACTATCTGACATCTCAATTCACCCACTTTACTGTGGTCCAGCACCCAGGAAGAAGGTTATATGCAGATCCTTGTAATTGGTTCCCCCTTTCTACTCCACCTTCCCTCCACCTTTTCAGTAAGTATTACCACTCTCAGCACTGCTCCTGAAGGGATCATCTGTCCTGGATTCCCTGTTTCCTGTTCTTATCGGTACCAGTGTAAATCCTCTGGTCTAGTCAGCTTTGTAAGGTAGAATTGGGATCATGATAGTGGGCGGAGGAAGCATTTAAGAACTAGAGGAAAGATGTATGTTTCATCATTGCTACCCTGCACCCTGACTGGCTCGTCTCCTCCCCACGACCCTTCTGTAAGGGGGTGTCCAGTTGCCTATAGATGGGCTTTGGGTCTCCACTGTGCACTCACCCTCATTTGCATATTTTAATGTTTAATTATACATTAGTAAGTTTAAAGCACAAATATGTATATGGCTAATGTTAGAAATATTACCAACATCCTCAGAGCAAGGGCTTTAGACAACCACTGGATATCTAGGATGGTCGCAACGTAGGAAACCACTAACGTAAACAAACAGAATGCTACTCTCTTTCTCAGTGATAGCAATGGCATGTTTCATTTGACCATTGATATAATTTTCACTCTTATTACAAATAGAAGCCCCGCTCCAAACTCCAAACAAAGTAGAACACACTGATGACGTTGTAAGTATGCTTGCCCTTACAAGTGCAATAAATCTTTAGTTCATCAGCCTCTAGTCACCATGATGTACAGTGCATTTTTTTAATGTTTTCTTTAGAGGAAATTAGCAAAAGGAATTCTAGGTTAGAGACAGACAAGTATACACATTTCCCAGGGCTGGAGGGGTTGATTTTCTATGTTGCAGTTAGAGAGCATGACCTTGTGACTCTTAATGTCAGCTGAAATGTACAGGAGTAGGAGCCAGTAAAAGTCTTTTATGTAATTCTTTTGTTAGATTGCTCATAAAATTGAAATTTAGCTCATTTTTGCTAATAAGATATCATGTCATTTGAACCATATAATATACTCTCACTGAGTTGAAGAAAATGTGATTCTAAGCAGAAGCCCACAATTATGTGAAAAATTAAACTATGGAAGTTTCACTATTAATTGAAACTACGTGTATCTTTAAATCAGAGATTTCATCACTTAGTATAAAAGGATATATTAAAATTGATTTTATATAAATGATCGTTTGTGAGTTGTCATAAGAAACTGACATTTCAATTACTTTCATGAGCAAAATTTCTTGTCCAGATTTACATTTTTATAAAAATACGAGCTTAATTTTTGCTGTGATTTTCAAGGTCAGCAGTTTGAAACCACCAGCAGCTCTCAGAAGAAAGACTGGACTTTCTACTCCCATAAAGAGTTTAAGCCTCACAGGTTCACTAAGAAGCTCCACCCTACCCTCTAGGTCACTAAAGGAGGTAACATGGACTCAAAGGCAGTGAGGTTGGTTTGCATTTTATTTAATGTATTTAATGGGTGTGATCCAGAGCACTATGGACTATGGCTTATGATAATTGGCTTTGATGTCACCTTGGCAGGGCCAGGACTCTCAGCTGTTTTGCAGCTGAGACTAGTAATCCCCCATGCTGTGACCTCTAGGCATGTGATGCAGTCAACACCGTGACAGGCTCTGCAGTCAGCAGCCAAGCAGGTGAAGGAGATTAGGGCAGACACAATCCCTTTACTAAATTCACAGCCCTGAAGCAACTGAGAGGAGTTTTCCTTCGGGGAGTGGCCTTGACACTGTGGGCAAGCTTGCTTGCTCTTTGCTAGAGGTGGAGGCTACATTTGGCCCATCAACCTCCAGTTCTTTTGACTTGATTCAACAGCTTGACATCTCACCTGCTAATCTCAGGAGCCACCATTGTCCTGGCACTTGACCTGCTTCCTGACTTGCCAAACTTGGATTAGTTTGTCTCTCCCATCACTCATCTATGCCATGAAACCTGGAAAGCAGTCACGTGGCTAACAGAGCATAAGAAATCCATATTGGTACCTATATGAGTAAAAAGGGGACACTGCTAAATGTAGAAATTATCTAAAAATGTCCTTAATATCATAAGTAAGTAAAAAATAATGAAGATAATTCAAGAATGGATACAGCCATATGTCAACTGCCACAAATACAAGCTGAATTCAGAAGAGGACATAAAATGAGAGAGCGCATTCGTGATGGAAGATGAAGCGGATATTATCAGAGAGATGTTTACTTGTGATTTTCGTTTGAGTGTTTGTTTGTTTGTTTGTTTGAGACTAGTTGTGTTTAATTGACTGCAAAGACACTCAGCTGTGAGGATAATGAGAATAACGAGAGTTCCCGAACACTTCATTGTGCTCAGGTGGAACCTGCCCACAGATCACGAGACAGTCGTCCAAACAGATGAAGGGAATCCTGCATGTTTTAAATCTGGAAAGATGTGCGGCAAGGTTCTACCCTTTCATCATGCTTTATGCTGAGGAAATAATTCAAGAGGCCGGACTATATGAATAAGAACAGCATCAGGATTAGAGGGTGAGTCATTAACAGCCAGCCATACACAGATGGTTCAAGCTCGTTGGCGGAACGTCAGGATGAGTTGAAGCATTTTACAAATTGCAGCTCAGTGTAAAGGAAACCCAGATTCTCACAACTGAACCAATAGACAACATCATGACAGATAGAGAAAGGACTGAGGCCAAGGATTTTATCTTCTTGTATCCACAATCACTCTTCATGGAATTAACAGTTAAGACAGGCCAAGCAGTGCAGAGGAAGTATGCCACTCTGAAAACTGGGTGCACCTGACCCAAGCTATGTCATTTTCAATCACCCCATATTACTGTGAATATTGAACAATGGAAAGGAAGATTAAAGAAGACTTGAAACATTTGAATTATGGTTTTGGCTAATTATATTGAATATACTCTGGACTACAAGATCAAATGGATCTGTCTTGAAGGAAGTTGTCAAAATGTTTCTCAGAAGCTTGGGTGGCGAATCTTCATCTCATGTTCCTGGGCTATCTTATCAGGAGAGACATGTCCCTAAAAAAGGACACAATACTTGGTAAAGCAGAAGAACAGTGAAAACCAGGAAGGGTTTGCATAAGATGAACCGACACTAAGGCTGCAACACTGGGCTCAAACTTAACACCTGTGAGGAAGGCCCCCGAGCAGGTGAGGCTCCCTTCTGCTGTAGACAGAGCAGATAAGTCGGAATTGATTCAGTGGCACAGTAACAATACCATAAATTTCTTACAATTTCGATCTTTTCTGTTTGTTCTGAGCATTTATTTGGGAAACCTAAGTACAGATTTGTCATCCCAATTCTTTCTTGCCAGCATGCATGCTTTTTAGCAAGTAATTGAAGTTCACTCTTCCAGGTTCGCATTTGTAGGAGACTTTTCATTTTGCCCAAAGTACTCATAGGAATTTTTCTTGCTTTATTTTTTTATTTCAGAAAGTTTATAATATGTGTTAGTCATGATCTTTTGGGGCTCTCTAGTATGTTTTCTTTTTATGAGATTATTGTGTAGGTTTCTTTTTATCTTTCAGGATTTTAGGAAAGATTTCTGCCACAAAAATTTTGACAGTTCTTCCTATAGGTTATGTTTTGTTTTTCTTGCCCATCCTGTTGTGAAATTTTGATATACATGTATTTTTCCTCTTGATAGTATTCCCACAGAATTAATAGGCTCTGTTTTTTTTCTTAATTATTGATTTCTCACAAATTAATTTCAAGAGGTTTGTTCTCTAATTCACTGGAATTCTTTCACTGATCAGCTTCTGCTATTTTGTTCTACTGAGTGGTTTAATTTTTAGAATGTATTGTCAATTGTATTTCTAATTGCTTTTGTGCCCTTTATTCAAACCATTTTATTAGGACTTAATCCAGACATAATACCATTTCATAGTTCAATCATATCAAGCAGTGTTGTTCAGTCACTACCACTACCAGATTCACATTTTCTTCCTGCTTGTCCCCCTGTACCCTCTCACCTCCCCTTCCCTGCCCCACAGAACCCTTAAGCTAGTTATTGTTTCCACAGATTCACGCATCTTGGTTTTCATAGACTGACACACACAAAAAAGAAAAATGCATAGCAGAGCGTCAAGAAGTAAACAGCAATGACAAAATACACCAGAGATAAACCCCAATATTAGTAAAAAATACAGACCAGAAAATATGAAAAACCAGATCAAACATAAAATGTATCAAAAAAGAGATCAAATGACAAGGTTTTTACCGTCTCTCCAGTCCTCTCTGTCTGGTCACCAGCTTATTCCCGTCCCTCAGTTGTAGTTAGAGGGGAATCACTGAAAGCTTATTCCTCATGTAGATCTTGAAAATGTATTTTGGGCTTCCACCAGCATCTCACAACTTTAAGCTTTGATACAATTCTCTGCCTCAGATTTGGATTAGATAATTTACAATCCTTTTTATGTGTGTTCATTTTGGAGAAGTGGTCCTCATGTCAGATATTTTGAGATCAGAGTTTACAGAGAGGGATCAGAAGAGATTTCTAATCTCTGTATACAGAGGCAGTTCTATCTTGTCCTGTAGGTTCGCTCTGAGGTAACTTGATGGTCATGATTTTGGTCTGGGTTTATTGTCCTAAGTCTTAAATATTATTATATTTGTTTATTCAATTTGTGTGTGTTTGCTACAGCCTGATTTCATCTTCTTTTTAAATATTCAAGAAGTTATATGTGTGCACTGTTTGGCCATTAGTCTAGTTCTGCTGGGGCTGTCGCTGCCCGCGCAGGCCTCTCTCTGCTGACTCTATGAGATTTCTGGACTTGTGTCTGGCATTTCTAGAGAGGCAGTGTGTTTACCTGCATAATCACCTGGGCAAAGGTGTAGTAAGAATATTTACTGATCATTAGGTTGGGTTTTTGTGTGTGCACTGCTCATTGCCTGGTGGCCAGGGTGATGCTATTTGAACCATCAGTCGTAGGGTGGGTGGTAAGGACATTCGGAATGATGGTCACAAATAAGCAGAGCTCCCCAGTAGTGGTTGGAGTAGGTGAAATTCCAGTTTCAGGGGGCCATGGTGCAGGTGGGGAAGTCACGCCCTGACTGCTAAAGTGTGTGTTATTAATCTTGGGGACTCTCACATATTTCTAAGGGGAGTCAGAGACACTGCTAATCTTTGATTCTATGGTGTGGATGACAGTGTACCAGTAGACATTAGTTCTTTTTGGTTCCCCATACTAGTAGCTGGCTATAGAAACAAGTGACTCTAATATGTGCATAGTACCTGCCTGCCACTATCACCCCGCTCCCCTCCCCCCGTCACCACAAGTGTGGGTTGTTTGACATACAGTCACTCCTCAGGCCTGTGGTATAATTGGCTAGCTAGAAAAGCTGATTTCACTATCCCAGAGTTCTTAGCACTAATGGCCAATGAAGAAGTGTATGTCTTTTATCAATGGACCCCAGCTCAGGTGATGGCTTAGAACCTGTGCTGCTGAATCTTCACCCTTACAAGTTCACCCTGGTATCATCAGGTGAACTGATGGTAAGGTGTCACAAGCCCAGCCCATGTGCTGTACATGGCCCTGGATCCCTGGATCCTGGAAGGAGTGGCCGGACAGAAGTGGAAACTCCCTAGGACCATGGGCTCCCAGCACAAATAGCTAGGCAGAGAGGTGGGTGCAAGTGCTCCCTGTGCGCCTCTAGAGAGTTCCTGAATGATGCAGTAGATACAAATTTGCGGACTTCCAATTCTGGAGACACGATTGTTGTGTGTGCCCATGGACTGTGTGTGTGTGTGTGTGTGTCTGTGCGTGTATTGTGTGGGTGCCCTGTAGGCATGTGGATCAGGAGATTTGAGGTTGGAGAGTGAGTGAGGTCAATGCATCGATCCATGGGTCAGGGATGATTGCTTGTCCATGTCTGCTGCTTCCCTATAATCTTCCTTCTACTTGGCATTTGTCCTGACTCATCATCCTTGCCTTTAGTGCTCAGGGTTTTGAAGTTGATAACTACATATAACTGACTTGTTTTATTGGATATTTGTTATAATAATTGGGACAATGCAATCATCTTGGGCCTCTTCTCTTTTATTATTTTCAATAGCTGCTTTTATGGAATCATGGTAGAGGTTTGACTCCAATAGAAACCATATACCATTCAAAATCTGAAATATTTAGTTTTTTCTCCATCACAGACAAAACGTTCCAGTCCCTGCTCCAGGTCCTTTATGCCTCTCTTCTACTTTCCCACAGTTCGTCCCCAGTGCCTCTTCCTTCCAAACCACAATGTTACTTTCACGTGCTAACTCTCAGCTCTCATTTCATAATTCATCAAGAAAATGTTTAAAATCCAAGGAGAAATTCCACAAATTCCTATCAACAAATTTACCTGTCTTTGTAAAATTGTCTTTATATAATCTGTCTCTTTGTAATTTACCACAGGTGTAAATGCTTAATTAAAATTCTGAACTACAACACAATTTTTCTCTTTGTGCATAAAATGTATCCCTCTTAGTTTATTATTGCATCTGCATTTCATTCCCATCTAGTTTTACATCACCAACTGCTCAGTTTACCCTAGATCACTCCTATCAGTAGATACATGCTGTTATTTCTCCCTCCTTAAAACCGAACAACAGCAAACACATAAAAGAGAAAAATCTTCATCTCACGTTCCTGAAATTGCCATCCCATACTACCTAATTTTTCTGATTCACTATGTACAAAGTTTTCTCAAAATTTTTTCAACTTCTCATATAGTGTGAATTTCTCCAAAGGAAAAAAAACAGTTACTTCTACACACTGTTTAAATTGTCTTTCACAAAGTCTCTCAAATTAAACCAGGTATATAAACCAGGATTTATGTACTCTCTTTTACTTCAACTGCTTTTGTCAATATAACTAGTTACCAATTTTTATTAATTCTAGGAGCCAGTTCTCAGTACTCAACTCTTTAAATTTTAGTCATATTCGCAAGTCATATTTATAAGCACTTTCACATTTGTTTCTATGTAAACCTCTTTACTTGGTTTGCTCTTCTTTTCTGAACATTCTTGGAAGGTTTCTTTGCCTTTGCTTCTCTCCTCCTCGTATTGTATTAGAAACATAACAACTTAAGTCTTCACTTTTCTAAAAACTTTATAGTTACACACTCCCTTGACTGATTATAATTTATTGGCTACAAAACCTTCTACATATGTACTGGTAGCAGAGGTACAAATTCAGCAAACATTTTTGAAAGTTAGATGAGGTTATCTGCTTCCCTAAAGATTTCTGAAAGTCCAAAAGATTCCCTAAAGTTTCTGGAGCCTCATGTAGAGTTGCTATGACTAAGAAGTCGCTCTTTGGCAATGGGCATATACTCATTGATGCATAAACCTGAATGACATGAATGGTTTGCACTGAATTATTAAATTAATCATCATGATTTTTTGTTTGGGAACACGGGAGACATTCATTTCCATATCAAAGAAAGTGTAATTTATAATCCGGTAAAACTCTTTTGAGTTCATCTCTTACTCAGAACATCTCCATCAGAGAGTAACATATCGGATCATTTCAAAATTCACAGAAATCTACATGGGCTCCTAGACTTGAAAGGAAGAAGGGCCCAATGTTTTCGCTTTCCCAGGATGCATCGGGGACCATAATGCCTGCAAACCTTCCCATAAATCTCCCTACATGATGGCAAATGTCTTTTACACTTATTCATTAGATACTCAGTGGGGTTTGTTGTTGTCATTGCTTGAAGCGAGCCTCCGTGCTATGAGCACATTAAAGCAGTTTCAGGGTGACATTCCCTCCTTCCTAACCACTCAGAGCAGGGCATAGATCTGATGAGACAGGACATTTGTGGAGATAAAAGAATGAACCCCTTTTCCCTTTCAGGAAAATAAATATAGAACACATGGCACAAACCAACTCATGAAAGCCAGGACAATAGCCCAGGAAGCTCCCTCCGCAAGTGGCCCAATGTTGTTTCCCCCACAGGTTAGAGGTTCCAACCTCCTCATTAGCAGTATTGACGAAAGGCCTAGAGATCTGTTCCCACAGTGCTTACAGCCATAGAAACTATGGAGAAATAAGACTTTGCAATTATGGGGTCACTATGAGCCTAAATAAATTCAAGGGCAATGGGTATGATCTGAGTTTATATATTTACTCCAGAATATACAAATTGTAAAACAATGTCATTAATATCACACGCAAGTAAAATTTTGGTCAAGATAATCCAACAACAGTTGAACAAGTACATTAACAAGAAACTACCAGAGATACAATTTGAATTCAGAAGAATATGTGGAACAAGGGATATCATTGTTAACATTAGACGGATCTTGGCTCAAAACAGAGAATTCCAGAAAGGTGTTTACTTGTGTTTTGAGGACTATGCAAAGGCATTTGACTGTGTGGACCATCAGAAACTATGTATGGTCTTGAGAAAAATGGATATTTGAGAACACTTCATTATGCTCATGAGGACATTTTACATAGATCAAGAAGCAGTTGTTCACACAAAACAAGAAAATATTGCATTCTTTAAAATCAAGAAAGATGTACATCAGGACTATATCTTTTCACCGTACTGGTTCAATCTGTGTAAGAATAAATAATCAGAGAAGTTGGATTATTGAAGTAGAATTCTGTATCAGGATTAGGCTTATTAACAACCTATAATATGCAGATGACACAACCTTGGTTGCTTAAAGTGATGAGGACTTGAAGGCCTTACTGATGAAGGTCGAGGATCAGTCTTTAAAGTATGTATAACATTTCAGTATAAAGATAATCCAAATCCTCACAACCGGACCAATAGGTATTTATTATAATGGTAATGGATAAAACATTACAGTTGTCAAAGATTTCACCTTGCTTGAATCCACAATCAGTGTTCGTGGAAGCAGCAGTCAAGCGATCAAATGACACATTTATTTGGGTAAATGTGCTGCACATCTCAAAGGGTTGAAAAGGAACAATGTTACATTGAAGGCTAAGGTGCTCTCATGCACTCCATGGTATTTTCATTTACCTCATATGCATGGAAAACTGGACGAAAACCAAAGGAGAATCAAGGAATTTGAATTGTGCTGTTGGAAAAGAACATTGAAAGTGCCATGGACTTTCCTGCCTAAAGAAAAAGCAGATCTGTGTTGGAAAAATATCACAGCCAACTTGATCTTTAAATGTGATGTGTTATCTGTAGAGACCAGTCCCTGGAGGGGGACACCCTTGTTTTGCCAAATAGAGGGACAGTGAAAAAGAAGAAGCTTCTTCATAGGATGAATTGACACAATTTCTGTGATGATGGTCTCAAATAACACTGCGGTGAGGATGGCGCTGGACTGCTCAGTGTCCTTCTGCTGTACGAGGGTCACTATGAGCAGAAACCAACTCAAAGTCACCTGCCTTCAACAGCTCTAAATGGGTACCTTGAACTCAGCCAAATATCCTAATTCACCTAAGAGCAGAGCATATCCTTTGGTTTCAGTGTCCTGAGCCTAGAAATCCCTACACATAGAGGAAAAGAGGTTGACAAAGACTTGGTCCCGGGTCTGACACCCAGAGACAACAGCCTTCCCATACAGCCTGAGATCTGAAGTGTAGTAGTCATGCACTGGGCTTCTAACTGCTAGTTCAGCAGTTCTAAATAACCAGCTTCCCCAAAGAAGAACTTTGAGGCTTTCTATTTCCTTAAAGAGTTTCCATATCAGAAACCCACAGGGACAATTCTACCCTTTCCTGTAAAGTCATTTTGAGTAGGAGTTGATCTGATGGCAGTGTTTCTATATTGATAAACTGGGAGGAAATAGATCTCTGTGTGTTACATCCTTCACGTGTATTTCTGTTGTCTCAGAATAGAAAACGAAGATACTAGTTGCTGTTAAGTGCTGTACACTTGGCCTGACTGATAGCGACCCAGGTACAGCAAAATGGACTGGGTTTGATGTTGAGTTACTTCTGATTCCTAGTGACGCTCCAGGAAAGAGTAGAACTTCCCCACATTTCCAAGGCTGTCATCTTTATGGAAGAAAACCGTCACATCTTTCTACTGCAAAGGAGTAGAAATTCAATCTTTGCTTAGCAACCAAATGTTTAACTATTGCATCACCAGGGCTCCCCTAATGGGGTAGCTGGTTCCCTGAGATACTCCAATTAATGTAATTGTCAAGAGGTATGAAGTGCTGTTGTATTCATTTTTTGCCTCATTGAAAGACATCGAGTTACTTGACCTTGGCCACCTTCTATCCTTTATAGCAGACTTCTCCATAATTCTTCTGTCTCTCACCAATGATATTATGTTCTGGGTACACCAGGATGTGAAAAAGATTGGGTAGCCTTTCAGCATCCTGTCAAAATAATAAAACCCTTTGAGATAACAAAGGCATTTTTCTTTATTCTCATAAGCAAATAGTATTTAATTATATCTGTTCTTCAAATCCTATTCTGAGAACCAGCAGCTTCCTTATAAACACTCCAGGGCATTTTGAATTCAGGATATATTGTGACAATTTATTAATAAATCTATTCACAGTACCCTGGTCGCCCCACAGTCAACTGATCCATGGGCTTTTGAATTAACTCCTGTTACAGGATGCACAGGGTCTGTGGAACCCAGGGTCTGTGCAGGATATCACAAAGGTTTCTGTGTTCTCACAAATTATTTATTTCAAAACGTGCAAGATTTCCCTAAAGAATCAAACACCTTGCAGCCTTAGTTTACATCACTTGCTCTGAGCACAATGCAAGATAGAAAGCAAAACTTTCCATGACCTTGCCCTCTCAGGATGTACCAGAAATTAAAATTTCCTGGATTTACTGTGGGGATTTCCACTTGGTGAAAAGTCAAGAGACGAGCAGGGGGGTGGCATTTCCCCTTGTTCAACTTTGACTTCATGACAAGCTGCTATTCTTAGAATGCCTATATATTACTCGGTGTACTGGAAAGCTACTTCTTAAAAGCTATAGTGTCCCCCAATCATCTCTATTATTATCAGGATTAAGCCCTTTGTCAGAACATGATAGCAGTGGAGCTGCCTCTTTTCCAAGGTGCTTCATAGTGGAGGGATAATGGCAGGCTTTGCTATTAGAGATTCATCGGAGTTTCCCAATCAATAACTTCTTCTTATAAAGTAATGATTTTTCATAAGCTATTTTGGTCACATTATCAACTATACCCACTTTTTGACTGTGACTGGACTTATTACTACTTCCATGTGTACTCTCTTCTATTGCCTTGGTCTTCCCAACTCGAGGAGAGTAGAGGACCCACTTCAGTTTGGCAGGTGCCGATTCTGGTGGAAACAAAGAACTGTGCACATCTAGGACCTCTCTGGGATCTATGGATTGTCCCTAAGGCCCTCCAGTTACCCAACTATTGTGTTATGTTCTCTTCTGTAGCAGATATGTTTTGAATTTTTATCAGATGACCCCATGGTAGCAGATTAGAAGATGTCACATTACCAAATGCCAAAGCAATAAGTGGTCTCAGAGTGTTGTAAATCAGTGCCAGTCCTCCTCTGCTACATTTTCTATGCAGTTTAAACTAAGCTTTGAATTGCAATTTAATTTTATTTCCTACAGGGACCATTAGAATGCTGAGAAGGCAAATGTTATGACTTCTCCATCTCTAAAACAACTGACTACTTTTCCCTTGTCTTCCTTTGTTAAAAACTCCAGGATACAGTACAGATCACAAAATAAATAAATAGATAACATTTCATTAAGAGTTTCAGTGAATTCCTATCTCATAGGAAATATCTTTCTTAGTGTTTTTCAAGAAAAATAAAAAGAATGATACAAATATGACCCCTAGAAACAGACCCCCTTCCATACCTTTCTTAATACCCTTTTTAAAGATGTTGTCTGGCAGCTCAAACTTTCACAATCCCCTTTTATTACATATTTTCATTATAAAATCTCACCTTCATGTCTTATTGTGATGGTTACGTTTATTGTGCCAGCTAGGCCTCCATAGGAACATGTGGGTGGAGTTTAATCAGGTCATAAACTTGATTGGTGGACAACTAGGATACATGCTTTCAGAGGCTAATATTCTGCCTCTCTTTCTCCCTGGTGATCAGACCAGCATGCTGCTGCTTGAGCTAGTTCTTTACCTCAATTGTGTGCTGCACTACCTGTACACTGAGCCAACCCGTTGATCATTACACCTTGCCATGCATTGCTAGAGTTTCAGCCTCCTTCAAGACCTGACTTACTGTGCTACTGGTAGATGATGTTGCAATAAGCACATCACTAGAGCCTAAGACCTCACTGGGGCCTACTTCACTACACTCCCATGCTACTGACTGTTGCTGCCCCATCCTGCTGCCTTCGGGCCAACTCTGCTTCAGAGCAGACTCCATTGTCTGCTTCCCTGAACTTTGACTGGCAGCCCGCATGAGTTGAAGGACCTTCAGTATATTAACTCTTCCATGAAAGTGAGTAGAACTGAGAGCTTTTGACTGCTATGTGGATTAATTAGCTGTTATAAGCCTTCTTGCTGTATAAACCTATTATTTCATGTATATGTAATCATAAGGGTCCTAGTTTTATTTCTCTAGAGAACCCTGCTTAACATACTTATGCTCCATGATCTGTTCTTCCAAAGAGACTTCTCCTCAACGTACTTAATATGGAACATTCATTTGAATTGTAACACAAATTCAGTTTATGAGTACAAGCAAGAATGGAATTTTCAACTTAGTAATTCCATTCTGCAGCATTGTTAAAATGTTGATCATGTGGTTAGGTCCCATGGACTCAGTTCCTACTCAGAATGCCACTTTGTACACAATACAAAATATCACCAGTCCTGCACCATCCTCACATTTGTTGCTATGTTTGAGCCCATTGTTGCAGTCACTGAGTCAAATCCTCTGCTGAGGCTCTGACTCTTTTTTTCTGACCCATGACTGTAAAAAGCATGCTGTTCTTTGTCAGGGGCTTGTTCTTCTTGATAAAAATGTTCAGCATATATGACACAAAGTTTTGCCATCTTCACTTTCAGGAACACATTGCTGTACTTTTTCAAGACACATCTATTCATTCTTTTGGCAGTTTAGGGAAATTCAATATTCTTCACCAACATTATAATACAAACAAATCCGTTCTCTTTGGCCTTGCTTGTTCAGAATCCAGCTTCCTTGTGCATATGCAATGGCTTGGCTCAGGTATACGTTGGTCCCAAGATGACATCTTTGCTCTTTAATACTTTAAAGAGTTCTTTTGCAGCAGATTTTTCTATTGTAATATGCCATTCAATTTATTGATTCCTGTTTCCATGGTCATTGAATGTAAATCCAGGTAAAATGAAATTCTTTACAATTTCAACCAGTTTTGTTTAACATGGTAATAACATAAACAACTCTCTCTATGTTCAGACCATATATTCAATTCTACAAATGATATGCTTACATTCTAAGGCCTGGAGCATATATGAGAAGGATAAGCAGAGAGAGCTGGTATCCTCGTGGAACATACTATGCAGCAACTATTTGTATGTGTAATGTGAAGCATATGGTGATATAAGAGTGTAATTCAGCGGATTTCAACCTAAGTCCATGGAGTTAGAAAAAGCTTCTTGAGAAAGTAACATTTAGAAAACATTTAAAAAATAAATAGGTATGAAATTGGTTAGTGCCATTTAGACAGACCACAGGAACTAGAGTGAGAACATGGGCATACTTGATATACCGTATGAGTCCACACATCTGGGAGCCAAGTGACGTTTAATGATAGTTTAGACTGAACGCACGTCGTGATTTATAAACACTTACAAATTGCATTAAGTGTTTGGATTTTTATATTAAGAGCAATGGTATTTCATTTGGAGATTGTGAGTAAAACGTACAGTATTCTCTTATTTACAAGCAATATAAGGGAGCAGGGTAAGTAGATTCATGCAAAACTGGTATTGGCCATTTTCAATAAGAAAGTCATATGGTTTACTATGATGGGATTGACAAAATTGAAAAAAATAGGGTTTCAATCATCACCAAAAATGATATTTCAAGACATACCTTGACTGGTGACCAGATTTTAACATTGGTAAAGCGGGACACCAGCGGGACACCATTGATAAAACTCATATCCTGGATAAATAGCCACATCGCAGCCCCAAATCGTATAGCATATCTTGTCATGCATTCTTTCCAAAACTCGGGACTTTTTAAAAATGCCACGGGATGCGGAAAAAATTGTTAAAAAATCAGGACTGTACCGCCAAAAGTGGCATGTCACTATATCTATCCACCTTTAAGGAAATCCAATCAATACAACTATATTTCTAATTTATGTTCTGACAACTAAAGCTAATCGTGAAGAAAATGATGATTCTATATCAATGTCTTCAGTCGGAAATTGATGAAATATGCAATCACAATGCATTGACCCTTATTGGTGATTGGAATGCAAAAGTTGGAAACAAAGAAGTAGCAACAGTTGGAAAATGTGGTCTTATCAACGTAAAAGGCTATGGAGGGCACATGGTCAAATTTTTCAAGAATAATAACTTGTTCATAGCAAATACCTTTTATTCCACAACAAATAAAGAAGTCCATTCACATGGACTCCTCCAAATGCAATTCAGAGAAATCAAATTGATTGCATCTGTGGGAAGAGAAAGTGGAGAAGCTCAATATCAATAGCTAAAACCAGGTCCTGGTATGCATATGAAACAGACCATCAATTGCTGATATATAATTTCAGGATGAAGCTGAAGAAAATGAAAACAAGTCCACGAAAGCCAACATATGACCTTGAGTCTATCCCACATAAATTTCAATATTTGAAGCACTGAACGCAGCAACAGAAGACTGGATGCTCTCTGAGAGGATATGGGCAAAATATTTTATGATGCAGGCACCATGAAAGATGGAAAGAAAACATAGAGCTACTGTATCTAAAAGTACTAGTAAACATTCCATCATTTATATGTACGCAAAAGTGCATATGACTGAAGGAAGACCTTAAGACTGCACTGGAAGCATCAGCCCCCACCAGGGCGCCATGATTTAATGTAGCAAACATGCTTCCTGAAAGCGCAGACTCGAAACAGTGCTGATGAAAATGAAAGACTTTCCATATTGATTCAACTCTGGGAAAATAAAATAAAAACTTTACCATATGGGTAATAGAAAACATGATAAATACAAGTTTAAAGAGTTGTGAAGGATTTCACTTAACTTGGATCCACAATCAATGCTCATGGAAGCATCATTTTGCGTATTTGTTATGTATTTTTTCTGTATATTAAATCCAGAACAGGTAAATATATAGAGACAGTAATTGGATTAATAAATACCTATGGGTATGTCAGGGTTGGCGAGAGAGAAATGTGGAGCTAACAAAAAAGAAGAAAATGTTCTAAAATGGATGTGGTGATGATTACACAACTGTTATTGATATGATTGAACTATTGAATTTTATGGCAATGAAACTATTTTGAAAATCAATCAATCTGCTGAATTGGGTTGTGCCTGATCCAAGCCATGACACTTTCAATAGCCTTATTTGTATGTAAAATCTAAACTATGAATCAGGGAAGCATTTAAGCCTTTGAATTATAATAGTAGCAAAGAATATTGAAAGTAACATGGACTTCCTCACTATTATGCAAATTTGTCTTGCAGGAAGTGTAGCAAGAATGCTGCCTAGAACCAGGGATGGAGAGACTTCATCTTATGTACTTTGGATATGTTATAATGAGGAACTATTCCTTGGAGAAAGATATTACTCTTGGCAATAGAGAGGGTCAGTAAAAAGGGAGATACTTTAGTAGATGAATTGATGCAGTGTCCAAAACAATGGGCTCAAACATCACAATAATTGTGAACATGGATCAAGAGAGGGTAGTGTTTTGTTCTCTTCTGGGTAGGGTTCCAGTGGGTTATTTAACTGACCAGACTGTACCTAACAAAAGCATACATGTTTATTTATAAATATATTTGATTATAATATTTTTATTTGTTTTGCTATTCAATTTTATTATTCTCAGTATAAAACTTACTTCTGCCTTCTCAGAATTTAAGAAATCCTGGGTTAGGCATGAGGCTATTGACTCACTTGTTCACAGTTCCCATCCACCAGAAGCAGCAGCAGAAAGATAAAGCTATCTTTTCCCATAAATATTCACTGTTCCAGAAAGCCCTGGACAGTGCTGCTATTATGTATAATTTTATAATTGACTTTATGTGGTTTAGGTTTCTTGTAGGTTTCTCAGGATTTCACACAACCTAGGAGCATAAAACATGAACAAATAATAATTTGTGCAATAATTAACTATCTCTAGTGAGTTCTGCTACTCTTATGGTGACCACCATCCATTTATTCTTTATTCAGAGATATTAATCTGGTAAACCAGGAAGCTGCCAGGCTTTTCTTTGAACGCCACTCTTCTTGGTTGACTTGACATAATTGTGTATTGATTTAGCACATTTAGAGTCTACCATTAAACTGTAGACGTTAATTTAGTTTTCAGTCCCCAGATTTGTGGAAATGCCCGTAACAGGCATTGGGAAAGCATCTATCTAATTCAGATAGGTGAAATTATATAACATTTAAATGTCCTTTTCCAAGACTAAACTTCCTTACTTTTAGTTTTTTATCCTAGCACGTTTGATGCACAGTGCTACAACATTGGTGCACTTGAGTAGATCTCTGGTTAAAAGTAAAATCATCCAAAGCATGATGAAACCTCTCCTGGTAGAATCTCACTTACTAGTTGAGTCACAAGAACTTTTCTCTACTGCAGCCCTGAGGATTAGTGAAAGATTAAAAGGATCAGAAAACTTTCTTTACATAGTTATCTGAATCAAGAGAAATTTATTTTCAATTCTGTTTTAAATTCAAACCTCTCATTTTTAATTATCTGAAAATTAGGCCTCGTTTCAGATAATAAAAATAGTCAACTTAGCAGCACACTATTGTTTTTACCTCTCACCCTTGTCCCATATTAATCTATTGAGAATTCAGGTTTATTGATACTAAAATTATGAAATCTATTATGAGCCTACATTAAAATATATGGGAAATATAATGGGGAATAAAATAAACTACCAATTCTCACTTATAAATGCTAATACATTTGAAGGGGGTATGTATCAAGACAAGTTATTTTAGTTAAAGTAGACGTGGGAAGGTGTTGAACTAATTGAATGAAGCACTGGGGGCTAAAGGAGTGACAAATTACAAGTTGAACTCCAGGAAGCTTTAGTGTGACAACTATGTTTAGAGAGTCCATAGCCTGTCTTTTTTCCCTATTTAAATGGAGAATGCACACATGCATGAGAGGTGATGTAGAAAGGTACCAGTACAAATGAAGTAGGATTTAGCACAAGGACAAGTACTACAAAACCCTTTTATCTTACTTTTGTTAGTAAAAGAAAATTATTCTGAATTTTTAATTATCTCTAACTTGTAAAATGTTTGAAAATAATTTCATTTTTAAAAAGCATTGAATATATATGTGTGTGTATGTATGTGTATATGTGTGTGTATATATATATGTATGTATATATATATATATATATCATATTAAATGAAGGGGGAAGTGCAGAGTGGAGACCCAAGGCCCAAGTGTCGGCCAATGGAGATCCCCTCATAGAGGTGTTTAGGAGAGGAGATGGGTTAATTAGGGTGCGAGGTAGTACCGATGAAGAACACAGCTTTCCCCCAGATCCTGGATGCTTCTTCCCCTCAACTACCATGATCCGAATTCTACCTTGCAGGGCTGGATAGGGCACAGGCTGTACACTGGTACACATGAGGGCTGGAGGCCCAGGGAATCCAGGGTGGATGATACCTTCAGGACCAAGGGTGTGAGGGGCGATGCTGGGAGAGTGGAGGGTGATTGGAAAGGGGGAACTGATTACAAGGATCCACATGTGACCACTTCCCTGGGAGAGGGACAGCAGAGAAGGAGGGGAAGGGAGATTCCGGAGAGGGCAAGATATGACAAAATAACGATGTATAAATTACCAAGGGCACATGAGGGAGGGGGGAGAGAGGAGGGAGGGGAAAAAAAAAAAGAGGACCTGTTGCAAAGGGCTTAAGTGGAGAGCAAATGCTTTGAGAATGATTGGGGCAGGGAATGTATGGATGTGCTTTATACAATTGATGTATGTATATGTATGGATTCTGTTAAGAGTTGTATGAGTCCCTAATAAAATGTAAAAAAAAGAAAGAGGAGAAAAAAAATGATGAGGGCAAAGAATGTACAGATGTGCTTTATACAATTGATGTATGTATATGTGTGAACTGTGATAAGAGTTGTATGAGCCCCTAATAAATTGTTTAAAAAAAGCATTGAATAAAAGAAACACATTGAATATATTTCCAAATTATATTAAACTGCATTTCCATTTTGTAGATAAAATATTATGAATAAAGTTTTTCCATATAATTATTTAGGCCATATCAATGTCTTTGTGTCATAATTTTGAATAATAGTTAAGGATGATAAATTATTTTTATTCTGGAAGACTGCATTAGTAAAGTTGGTTAAATGCAAAAAAAATCTGCACGTTGTTTTTTAAAATTATATATTTTATTATAGTTTCTTTGACAACTAGTTCTATTTTTAATAACAAAGGAAGAACATTTTAAGTAATTGAAAAGTCTACATGTTGAGTTTTAATTTAATATTTCAAGAATCTCTTCAAAGTTAAAAAATAACTAAGTATTAGTGTTAACAGAAATACATTACATAAATAGATTTATAATGAGTAATTAATGTAAGAGGATATTAATGATTATATTAATAACTTGCAGGAAAAGAAGGCATTTGTGATTTTTTAATGTAATATGAGGGGTACCAAAAATTGGAATTATTTTTTCAAAGCAAAGTATTTAATTAAAAAGAAATAAATAAAACAACCTTATCCCCTTCAAAGTACTCCCTATTACATTTACTACATTTGCCAAATCTGCAGTTCCATTCTTGGAAACATTTTTCAAATTCATCTCTTTGGATAACTGACAGCCTCATTTTTTTCTTTATCCCTCTATGCTCTCAAACTGCTGTCCTTTCCTGTCTCTCTTTATTCACAAAAACAAAAATAAGCCACAGGGAACAAGGTCAGATAAGTCCAGTGCATGGGGCAAGAGAAACATGCTGTTTTTGCCCCAAAATGGCACACTGAGATGACTGTGTATGTTAGGCAGGGTTCTCTAAAGAAACAAAGCCAGGGCACTTACAATGATTAGATAGATAGATAGAGCATGAGGAATAAAACAGCTAGTTAGTCCATTCAGCAATAGAGAAGGCTCAGTTCAACTCATGTCTGTGGAACAGTTAATATACTTGACATCATTCAATACATGAGGGCTGCCGGGTTAAAGGTCAAGGAAGCTGACACCTGAGTCTTCCCTTAGACAATGCAGGCAGAGCTCACCCAGAGTCAGCAAATAGCAGGGCAGGTCACTGACAGTCAGCAGCTCAGGAGCTTAGTAAAGCAGGCCTGGATGGGATAACAAACGAAAGCAACACAAGATTACAGGATCCACCAGCCTCAAGCTCAAGGGATGTACACACCAACAGTGTGGCAGCTATTAAAGGAAGCTTAAGCACTAGTGACACGATCCATGAGTTGGCTGTCCCACAGATAGTATAGCTCATAAGTTGAGGCAGAGAACTAGCTCATGCAGCCACACACTGGTCTGATCACCAGAGAGCAAGAGGGAGAGGGTGGGGCTTACCAAGCCATTTATCTCTTCTCCCTCCAATCAAACTGTGACCTGATTAATCCCATGCATTCCTATTGGCAAGGTTGGCACAATAAACCTATCACAGTACACCCCTTGCCAACTTGGTACCTGTGCATAATTATTTAGCCGTATGTAAATTCCAGACATTAATGAAATCACACTTACACCTAACATCATACATATAAATGAAAACGCACTGGATCTAATGGTGTCTGGTACATCATCCACGAACAAAGGAAAGATATTCAATAAGCACATGTAAAGAACATAAACTGACAATCACAAACTTCGCTTTTGCAATTGATCACATGGTCATAAGTGATAGGTAGAACTACCTTCTTTTACTACTCATGCTGTATTATCTTTGCCCTTGGCCAGCACCTCAGCTGGCTGTGGTTCTTTGCCTTGTGGGATGACCCAGGTTTTCATTACTAAGGGGTCTGGGTCATTAGATATCCTGTCAGGATTGGGTTGCTATAGTTTACTTTAATCACAGGGCATGGTAGTACTAAGAGATGGCCTAAGGGATCACCTTAGATTCCAGGCATATTCTTCTTTACCTCCATTGTGTGGCAACAGTCCAATTTCTCCTCGCTAATCAGGATCACTCACAGCACTCAGTAATTAATGTGTTAGCTAGGGACACTAGAGAAAGTAATCATAGAAATGGAGGGTGGATGCTTGTTTGATCTCTGCCTCATGGCAGGTTTTCTTCTTTGGCTGGCCAGAGGTCAGACATGGTCATGTAGTTTACTGGGTTGCTTTCTGGAACGAATATGGGAAGTTAAAGTTTTTATTATTGTGTTTGGTTGTTGTTTTTGGTTAGTCCTCTTTGAAATGGCGAAAATGAATGTGCTTAATGTATATTTTGAGCTCAGGGGACAAAATTGCCCCTTGAATTTCTCAGAGCTGCTCAGTGAAAATGGCTGACAGAAGGTCAAAATGGCTAACAGAAAACTAAGCACTGGCTTGATGCTGTCACAGGTCTAAAATCCCATATTTTGTTTCAATAACATAGTTTACAGAAGGATTAAGATAAAATAGATAAGGATTGAACTTGACTGTCTTAAGAATTGAGTTTACCCTTGCAAGTCTGGATAGAGCAGAGGATGAACACTGGAGCAGATAGGAGCTGGAGGCACAGGGAATCCAGGGCGGATGATACCTTCAGGACCAGGGGTGTGAGGGGCAATACTGGGAGGGTAGTGGGAGATTGGGTTGGAAAGAGGAAACCGATTACAAGGATCTACATGTGACCTCCTCCCTGGGGGACGGATAACAGAAAAGGGGGTGAAGGGAGATGTCGGACAGGGCAAGATATGACAAAATAATAATTTATAAATTATCAAGGGCTCATGAGGGAAGAGAGAGAGGGGAGGGAGGGGAAAAAATAGAGGACCTGATGCAAAGGGCTTAAGTAGAGAGCAAATGCTTTGAAAATGATGAGGGCAATGAATGTACAGATGTGCCTTACACAATTGATGTATGTGTGGATTGTGATAAGAGTTGTATGAGCCCCTAATAAAACATTTTAAAAAAAAGAATTGAGTTTAGGATCTGATTCTACTTTGTTTATACTGATTTCTTCTACTTATTATTGTTGATAAAAAACAATTGATAGAAATGATTATTGGGGTATATGAAAATCGTTTATAAGCCCACTTGCCTTGAGCCATCATAATTTCATCTAAATGGGTTTGGTAATGGTCTGCAAAGAGGGCTCTGAAAAGCTATGCCAGACTTGCCTAGGGGGCTGTTGACAGATTGGAGGGAAAAAAAAAGGAGCTTTTTGGATTTTGAATTCATGGTTTGTGCTTGAGGCTGGAAAATCTGGAACCATAAAGAAACGCTCCTCTCTAGGACTGAATGTTAAAGGGAGCCTGTGGGCAAGCTGAGATGCTTGCTAGATACACTTTTTGAGTGGAGGGGGGAGAAATTCAGCAATAAAGAGATGGGTGGAGTCTAGTCTGTTAATCAGGTAAAAGCTTGATGACTTGATTTGGAGGTGCCACAGAGATAAAATGCTCAGTAGAGGCCAGATAAAGACAGATTCTCTGCTTGGTCTCCCTGCGAGATATTCCCTGGGACAAACTGATGGAGCCAGATCCCTGGAACTGGAGGAGATACCTGGAAACCCACACCAGTGATGAGATTCTTCCACTGTCACTGGATCTACAAGACTTTCCACCCACTGGACTGTGATCTTCCTGCATTTGGTATTATTGCATGGCTGTGTGAGTCTAAATGTATCGACTAGTTTAGGACATATGAACTCTTATATTGGACTTATGGATTTGATCTACACTAGGCTGGGATGTTTTCTTAATGTACAATTACTCTCTGATATAAAGTTCTTTACAACACAATATGAATGCCTATGAGTTTGTGTCTCTAGTAAACCCAGACTAACATACTACCTGAGTAGGTGTATTATTTTGGTGGAAATCCAGTCCCCTGTCTGCAGCAAATCAGGACTTTTTCGTGGCACTCAGTTAAGCAATATTTTTAGAACCTCTAAATAGAAAGCTTGACTAACAGTCTGGCCTGATGGAAAGAACTCCAAACTCACCATGAGTTGTCATTTTCATCCATTTGGGAAGTTGACAGGCAGCCAGAACAAGGTTTGTTATCAATCGACATTTCACCTTTTTTGAAGCAAGAAAACCACTCATACACTTGAGGTTTTCCCACAGTGTTGTCCTTGTAAGCTGTGTTTAACATCACAGCAGCTTCTGTAGCATTTTCCCCCAGCAAACACAATTTCACAGCCACATGAAGTTTTCTTAAACTGGCTATCAAAAACAAAAAGAAAAACAAGGTTCAAGTGAAACTGCTTTTACAAAAAAATTTCACTGTGACCAAAAAGAATCTTCTCAGGAGATGCTACTGGGTGCACTAAATCAGAGTGAGTTGCTGGATACTGGCCTAGTTTTTATGGGCAGCCCCTCAGTGTCAGATAATTTAGTTTGTATAAATAAAGAGGTGGAAATGAATTATGTGTGCTTGAGACTATTGACTTAATTTAGGCCATTATCCCTGGATCCATCTTTGTATATCCATATACCTTGTTCCTGGTCTATATTTAAAGAGATTATACTTCCCCAAAGCCTCTGACTTTGGCCTGTTATCTTGATTCCAGCCCTCAGGTGAAGCAACAGAAGGTTTTATACTTCAGCCTCAATCCACTTTTACCAAAAAAGGTACAATTTTATCATCACAACTGTAGAATTTTATCATTACAAATGTATAGCACCACACAATTCTAATGGAAGAGAAAGCTGAAGCATCTCTGTTTGAACATGTGCAGACAAGAAAACTTACAACATAGTACATACATTACTCATAAGCTTATATAAGAAACATACATTTTTAAAAATTTTACCTGATAGAAAAATATTTACATAATTTCTGGGAAGATTCTCAAAATAATCTCTAGCTTACCTAACTTCCTTTTCTGTTCCTTTATTCTAAATGATAATTACTTCTTTGCTTAGAAGGTAACCCAAACCTGAATCATGACTGTCTTTATCCTGAGACGCTGAAAAAGGTCTGTGAGTGCAAAAGCTATGTTTACCGTTTTCACTGCTGTTTATGTTGTCTTAGCGTGGTTTCATGTTGAATAAGCACATTAAAAATCATTTTATTGGGGGCTCATACAATTCTTATCACAATCCATACATCCATCCATTATGTCAAGCACATATGTACATTTGTTGCCATCATCATTCTCAAAACATTTGCCTTCTACTTGAGTCCTTAATATTGGCTGCTCATTTCCCCCCTCCCTCCCCACTCCCCTACCTCATGACCCCTTCATAATTCATAAATTATTATTATTTTGTCTGACATCTCCCCCCTTCTCTGCTGTCTATCCCTCAGGGAGGAGGCTATATGTAGATTCTTGTAGTTGGTCCCCCCTTTCTAGCCCACATTCTCTCTGCCATCCAGGCATTGCCACTCTCATCACTGGTCCCAAAGGGGTCATCTGTCCTGGATTCCCTGTGTTTCCAGCTGCTATGTACCAATGTACATCCTCTGGTCCAGCCAGATTTGCAAGGTAGAATTGGGATAATGATAGTGGGGAGGGGGGAGGTGGGGAGGAATCATTCAAGAACTAGAGGAAAGTTATATATTTCATCATTGCTACCCTGCACCCCAACTGGCTCATCTCCTCCCCACAACCCTTCAGTAAGGGGTGTCCAATTGCCTACTGATCAGCTTTGAGTCTCCACTCTGCACTCACCCACATTTACAATGAAATTATTTTTTGTTCTTTGATGCTTGATACCTGATCCCTTTGACAGCTCATGGTCACACAGGCTTGTGTGCTTCTTCCCTGTTGGCTTTGTTGCTTCTGAGCTAGATGGCCTCTTGTTTATCTTCAAGCCTTTAAGACCCCAGATGCTATATCTTTTGATAGTCGGGCACCATCAGCTTTCTTCACCACATTGGCACCCATTGATATGATTTTTAGTTCTTTGATGTCTGATAATTGGTCCCTTCTACAGGTAGGTTTCTGTGCTTCTAAATTGGCATTCCAGGATGCACACCTTCCTGACATGATTACTGAAGAAAAACGTGTGCATAAGCAAATGTGGTGAAGAAAGCTGATGGTGCCTGGCTATCAAAAGGTATAGCATCTGTGGTCATAAAGGCTTGAAGGTAAACAAGCAGCCATCTAGCTGAGAAGCATCAAAGTACACATGGAAAAAGCACATTTTTACAACGTGTAAGAAAGAATATATTTGAAAATGCTTAAGGTAATCATATATCTACATGAGAAAAAGGTTTTTTTTAATTTTGTTGTTAAGGCTAACGTTTTTTAACACCTTTAATAAACTCGTTCAGTGATAATTGTATGTTAAACTTCAGACTCTACATTGTTTATATCATGGAAGTAGATTACCTGTTTTCATATCTTCTCTACTCAGATGACAAGTTATGGAAAGAGGAGGATCAGGACAGGATTTTTTTTTTAATTAAGCATTCACCACTTTTAACCTTTTATACTATAAGTTCACACATAGAAAACACTATGACCTTATCTTCAAAGAGGTTGTAGGTTAATAGGTGACTTGTACCAAACCACTAATAGCAAACCATAGTGAGCTTGAGTTGAGACAAACTTGGAGAGAACCTATAGGACAGGGTAGAATTTCCCTTGTGAGTTTCCACTACTGTAACCTTAAACAGGAGTAGAAATCCCCTTTTTTCTCCCACGATTTGCTTGATGGAACTGCTGACCTTGCAGATCGCAGCCCATCATGTAACCAAAGCGCCCTCCAGGCTCCGGTGATGTGCACAGTGAACTTTCAGAAAGAAAAAATTTCAAGAGGATGTAATTTCAAGTTATGAAGAAAATAGAAGTTTCCAGTATTCCATGTTGTCAAATTTTACATTCAAGTGGAGATATAGGCAATACATGGAGTAAAGCATGTAGGGTGTCCGTTCGCAATAATTAATTTTAATTAAAATTTACTTGAGGTTTGTGGGGCATAAGATAGCCCCCCTCACCCACTCACACCCTTTTATATCACTATATTCTATAGATACAATAAAGAAAATAATTTTATTTATCATACATGTGCTCATGAAAATATAAAATTTATGTTCTAAGAAATTATGCTACCTTAACAATTATGCCTTTTGAATATATGGATTATTGGTGGTTTCATTTTGATATGAAAATGCCTTTTACACTCTGTAGCAGCATTTGGCATAGTGTTTTATTCATAAGGAGTTACTCAAAATATCTGGAATCTTAGTTGGGGGACATCTGTCATTCTAAGCAGAACTAATCATTGATTGATTGATTGATCAGCATCAAAATATTTAGCACTTACACTGAGAAAATGTAACATAATCTTTGATCTAATTTAATCATTTTTGATAAATTACATATTCATGTTAAAAAGACTGATCTGTAGTTTATTAACTTAAGTTTGATGTAGAAGGATTATGTTTTCCATCATTGAATGCCAATATTATAATTTGACCCCACTTTATTAACATAAGATAAAATGAAATATCTTCATTTCTGAAATCTCTGTATTTTAATTATTATATATGTAACGTCTGTCCATTATCGTACTTTGGTGACTTGTGTGTTGCTGTGATGCTGGAGGCTATATGTCACAGGTATTTAAAATGTCAGCATAGACAGACAAAGTAAACAGGTTTCAGTGGAGTTTCCAAAGTAAGAGTAGTCAACGGAACAAAGAATTGCATGTCCACTTCAGAGGCGCAGCTTCAAAGTATTGTCAAATAATGAAGGTCTAACCAATGGACCAAACATGTTATCAGATATTTTGCTGTTGGATGGACCCCTATGGTTGAGAGCACCCTGAGTATCACTGAGGGAGAGATCCATTCTCAGATTAAGGGTAACCATAATAATCTGAATATAGTGAAGCCTGGGGAAGGGGAGCCTTCAAAGTCTTCATTTGTTGATGAGGCACGACTCCAGGTAAGAAAAAACAGCTGCAAAAATCTGCTAATCATTAGAATGAATCTATGAAAATTGGGAACAATCAAAAATGAAGTGGAATTCATAAGGTTTGATATCCCAAGCATTAGTGGGCTGAAATGGACAGGTGTTGGCCATTTTGAATCAGAAAATAAGATTAACCACGTTGGAAGTAACAACATCAAGAGGGACGGTATTGCACTCACTGTCAATAAGGACATTTCAGAATCAATCTTGAAGTACAACACTGTGTCAGGATTATATCTATCCACCTTCAAGGAAATCCAATTAGTACAACTAGTATTCAAATTAATGAGAAAGTTACAAAATCTAGTGATGAATAACCTGAAGAATTCTACTAGCGATTTCAATCAGAAATTGATCAAACATGCCACCGAGATGTATTAATTATTGGTGATTGAAATGGAAAGTTGGAAACAAGGAACAGCGGCTGGAAAATATGGTCTTAGTGATAGAAAAAAACCTTGGTGATCACATGATAGAATTTTGCAAGACAATGACTTGTTTATAGCAAATACCTTTTTTTTCCACAACACAAAAAGGCAAGTATACATATGAGTCTCTCCAGAGGCAATTCACAGAAATCAAACAGACTCGATCTGTGGCAAGGAACCACGTAGCAGCTCCGTAACACCAGCTCAAACAGGGGCAGGTGCTAGCTGTGCAACAGAGCATCGAGTTCTCATGTACAAATTCACATTAAAGCTGATGAAAATTAATAGTCCACGAGAGCCAACACAGACCTTGACTCTATCCCACCTGAAATTCAAGAACTTCCCAAGGGCAGATTTACTGCATCGATACATAGATTTACACTCATGACAGAAGACCTGATGAGCGGTGGGGGGATTTCAAGGGCATTATTCATGAAAAAAAATCAAAAGGTCAATTGAGAGACAGGAGAGAAAGAAAATATCAAAGTGGATGTCAGAAGAGTAGTACAGGGAAATGGAAATAAACAAGAAGGTCAAAGAGTTTAACAAAAGATTTCAAGGGGCATCTCAAGAAGATAAAGCAAAACATTATAATGAAGTGTGCAAAGACCTAGAGATAGAATAGGCTGTGCAAAGAATAGAATGGAATGTACAAAGGAAGAATAGGCTCAGTATATCTTAAACTGGAAGAACTAAGAAAAAATGAGTTCTTAAGTTGTAACGTTGAAAGATTCTATGGCAAAATATTGAATGATACCCACGGATGCAGAAGAAAGAAGTTCCAGCTACACTGAAACAATAGTTAAAAACAAGGCTCATTGAATTGAAATACTTTCAATCTTTCAACAGCTTATGAAATATTGGAAGTATTTGCTCTTCCATCCCAGAAAATTTAAAAGACAGCTACTTGGTCAATTGACTGGAAGAGATCCATATTTGTACCCATTACAAGAAAGGTGACCCAAAGAATGCTTAAACTATAAAAGACTATCACTGATATCACATGCAAGTAAAATTTTGCTGAACAATGGTTGCAGCAATACATTGAAAGTCAGCTGCCAGAGATTCAGGCCAGATTCACAAGAGGTTGTAGAATAAGGGATCTCATTGCTGATGCCAGATGGATCTTTGCTCAAAGCAGAGAATACAAGAGAGGTGTTTACGTGTTTTATTGACTATGACTAGGCACTAAATTATGTATATCATAACACATCATAGGTAACCTTGAGAGCAATAGAAATTCCAGAATACTTTATTGTGTTCATGAGGAACCTGTACATGGATCAAGGGGCAGCTGTGAGAACAGAACATGTAAGTGCTTCATAGTTTAAAATGAGAAGTCTATGTCAGGGTTGTGTTTTCTCATTATACTTGTTCAATCTGTATGCCGAGCAAATCATCAGAGAAGATGGATTATATGAAGCAGAGTGCAGCACAGGAAAGGAGAAAGGCTTATGAACAACCTGCAATACGCAAATGACACAACCTTGCTTGCTGAAATGAGGAAGACTTGAAGCACTTGCTGATAAAGATAAAGGATTGCAGTCATCAGTATGGATTGCAACTAAAGGTTAAAAAGACCAAAAATTTCATAACTGGATCAATAGGTAACAAACATCGTGATAAATGAAGAAAAAGTCGAAGTGTCAAAGCTTTTGTCTTGCTTGTATCTGTAGTCAACTTTCATGGAAGTAGCAGTCAAGAAATCAAAAGACAGCGTGCAATAAATAAATCTGCCCTCCCCCTCTGTAGACTATTGAGAAATAAGGATATCGTACATCCTTATTGAGGACTAAGGTGTTCCTGACCCTAGCCATGATATTTTCAATGTCTCGTGTATGTGAAAGTTGGATGTTGAGTAAGGACAACCAAAGTATTGATGCATTTGAATTGTGGAGCTGATGACAAATATTCAAAGTACCGTGGATACTGAAAGGACAAACAAATTTGCCTTGGAAGAAGTACTGCCAGAATTTTCCTTAAGGGGCCAAGATTTGTCTTACAGACTTTGGACAAATTTTCAAGAGAGGCCAGTCCCTGTAGAAGGACATCACATTTGATAAAGTAGAGGGGTAGTGAAAATGAGGAGGGTCCCCAATGAAGTGGATTCACACAGTGGCCAAACAATGGTGAGCAACCGTGAACATGGTGCAGGACTGGAAAGCACTTCCCTCTGCTGCATGTAGGGTCACTCCGGGTCAGAACCAATTCTCCGGCACCTAACATCAATGTTACATTTGATCAACACAGTAAATCTTATGAATATCACCAGTAATATATTCCATGATGCTTTCACCAAGGGTTAACAAAAATTATACCATGAATTCTCAGCTAAACTGGGTTTTGGGTCAGAATGACACAGAGAGAAGAGTAGAATTAATTACTTCCATACTATGTGCACAATATTCTTTTTCACGTGCCACGTGTTCTTGACTCCCTTTTAAGGACTTTCATTTGGCAGTGATGTTGCAAGTTATGTCAATTGTATTTAAAATAGAACCAGATCACCCACGTTGAACAGGTTTCGGTTGTTTCCAGATTACGACAGACAATCAGGATATCAGCTTCTGAAAATTATCCAACGAAATCTGTGTGGGTCACGAAGAATGTGGCACAACTTTGCTTATGTTGTCCATGCCCTCTGACGGGACCAATTGCTGGAGGAGGGCACTGTATTTGGCAAATGAGAGAGCCAATGTTAGTAAAGGTTAACTTTAGGAAGATGGATTGACACAGCATTTAACAGCAAAGGACTCCAAAATGCCAATGATCATGGGTATACCCAGGACCAAGCAACTGTTTTCTTCTGTTATACATAGGATCACCATGTGTCACTTTCAGTCAAGGACAGCTATTTCTCTTTACTTTGCTATTATTACTGACAGGAGTGTGATTTGTTTTATTTTGGAGAAACAGTCAAATGGTTGGGAATAACTGCACTATTTATTATAGGTGGTATGCTAAAATAAGTGTGTGAGTCTGGGTACATTAGAGAAACAAATCCTCAGAAACTCATGTATAAGAAAGAGTTTTACATAAAGCATAAGTGTACATTAAGAAAGCATTCCAACCCACTGCTATCCAAGCCCATAAGTTCAACATTAGCCTATATGTCTGACACCAATCTACAAAGTCCTCCTCCATCTCACAAAACACACACAATGGCGCCGACTACAGGAGGAAAGCCGAATCAGTGAGCGTGTAAGCATCTCAGCACTGGCAGGGGTCTCCACATGACTGCTCCAGCACCCAGGGCTGCATCAGGGTAGGTCCATGTGGCTTCTCCTCAGAGATGTCTTGCAGTGCCTGGCCAGCTAAAGCAGAGAACTGGATAAGGCAGCTGCACCCTGGTCCGACCACCAGAAAGCAAGAGACCCGAGACTGGAAAGGTGAGACTCACCAAGCCATTTATCTCTCTGCCGTTCAATTAACACCACATGTGTTTATCAGCCAGTTTTGCACAATAAACGTCCTCTATCTCAATAAGTTTATAAGCAGAAAATTTGACATAAAATGCTCTCTCTTTACTCTGCACTCTTCCTGCCTCCAGATGTACGGATATTGGCACACAAGTTTTCAGAATGCTCCAGTAGATTTGGAACTTGTCGCTCTCTCCTAACCCCTACTCGCCTGAGACAGCAGAATCTACACACACACACACACACACACACACACACACACACACACACACACACACACACACACACACCGGCGCACTCTCACTTGATCTTCAAATTTTGGGAACTTTTCACCAGCCACAAGTGTCTCTCTCACTGGCTTTATTTCTCCAGCCACAAGTGTCTCTCTCACTGGCTTTATTTCTCTAGAGAAACTGAAGACACAAATGTAAATAATTTGTGGTGTAAACGAGAAGAAACCCTAACATGGGAGTGAATTTATTTTCTTTGAAGTCATGCTGTTATTTTTGAACTCTGGACAAAACTCTAACACTTCTCTACTGAACCACCTCAGCCATTACCTATTTAAGGTCATTCTATCTGTTTACTTACCTGCACATGAAGGATAATTATTGCTTATTTCCCAAAGTTTTGGTAAAGTTAAAATGAGATAATCAATGAAAATAATTTATCCCAGAGGCTAGCACAAGTATTAAGTGCTATCACCATTGTCATCATCATCATAAACATGCATAGAACACCTTGTCATATTAAACATTCTTAGGAGACTGTTACCCTAAGGCTTCTTTTAAAAAGAGTACCTTATTAAGGCTAAATCTGATCTGTTTGCTTGGTTTGTGTTTTCAGTTGCCTTTTTTTACAGAGGCAGAAAGCCTCCAGAGCTTTTTCACTAAAGCAATTTGCAGTTTTGCAAATGTTGGGGATAGTTAAACCGTTTGAGGAGAGTAGAAAAGGATCAGACTATATCTAACAAGAAAAACACAGCACCAGTCTGAGGTAGCAGAGGTCATTATTATTTTTGGTCAATAAGAAAAAAATTATATTTCCTTTCTTATGATAAAGCAAATAACCATGAGGATGGAAAAAGTCTTTCTCCAGGAAGTACTCACATAGATAGCTCCTTAGTTTATTTGTTTTTGTTATTCTACCCACAAAATACAATTGAAAATGGGAGAAATACCTGGTTACTTAGAAGCATGATTCATTTCCAGAAGTTTGATCAACCAATAAGGCTACGATCACTTAAAACCCTGATTGTCTCACAGCTGCCCAGGGAAAATCTTTTACTTGCAAATCAGCAATGGAGAAAATCAGTTCAGTATTTAATATTTTTAAAAAATGATAATAGTTAAGAAGTACTAACATAAATCCCATGTTATTTCTAGGAATTGTTTAATTAAATTTCCTAAAGGTTTCTCTTGTATATATATGTATATATATATATATTTCCGTTTTTACAACATTTTGCACAAAGCATACTTATAAGCAAATCCTAAAAACAGAGGTAGATCTTACCTTCCCACCTCCCTGTGCAAAAGCAACTTTTAAAGTTCCCTAATCCTGAACATCCTGATAGTCTTTCAATTTGGATATTCCCCTACTTTCATCTCCTTGAAAATAATATTTTGTAAATTACCCAAAATGTTCAGAAGGTGTTAAAACTGCCCTTTACCTTGATTTAGGTGTGTGTTTCCTCAGTATATTCATTGGTCAAATCTCATTATAATTATTCATTAATATCTGTGCATAGTTTCCATTTGCACAAATTTGGTATTGTTTGCTAGAGAATAATATATTTGAATGTTTTGTGGTTAGCTTAAAATAGAATTTTAGACATTTTTTAGCGTTAACACAGTAGATTATGGATTTCCTTCAAACGTTCTCAATCAAAAGAGATTAAAATATGTAGTTTAAAAATCATAGCCTGGTGGCAGTTTCTAACTGCTATTGTTAAGAACGGTATTTATGAGAAGAATCAGCCCCAAACTGGTAAATAATAGTAAGTGATAGCTCTATAATTGTATCCACTTCTCTGTGATACCATTGTTCTAGATTTCTCTCTGGAGATCAATGTCTGGTTTTAATCCATCAATAGAACCTTGAATTTAGAGGCCTGGTGAACACTCCTCCTTTACGCTAACATGCCTCCTGAATTCAGATAGACACATGTCAACTGTGGGAGAAATTTTCAGTTTGTAAAGCACATACTCACATCTGATTCTCTGCTTTGTACTTTTTTGAGATGGAGATGGATAAAGAATCAAAATTCAATAACTTATATATCTTGGCATATTAGCCCTCTCAAATACAAAAATGCATACCAGTATATTTTCCCCAGCTACAGTTATTTGGAGTAAGAGGATAGGGGTGGGGGAAGATGATGTTTCTGGAATATGTAAGTAAAGTCATTCCCTATTACAGAGTGAAAGGACATCCACTGGAAACAGGAGAAAGTGGAGGTGGTTTCCAGGCATCACGGGCATTCACTCTGGACTAGACATACTGCAGATCACAGGCACTGAAATTTAGTGCCTTACAAATTATTGTAATTCTCCTTGGATTCCAAGTTCAAACATATTTTATAGAGGTCACTTTATTTGGTGTTAAACAGAATGAAATAAGAAAAAGACAACCATCTGGATGGGGGAGAACATCTGCATGAGATCATAACGGTATCTGAAAATGTCCTAGTCATCTGGCTATTTAAATAGGACATGATCAATAAAGAAAATTGCCACAAAAATCATTTGTTTGCTGGTGGGAATTCAAAAGTGGGAAAAGGAACCTTGATTGGGCAACCTACACTATAAAAAAAAAAAACACGTCAAACACTCTCATTGACGTTGACAATTCACAGCACCCATATACAAGGCAGGGTAGAACTGCCCCTGGGGATTTCTAAGACTGTAACAGTTTACTGGTACAGAAAGTCCCTTCTTTCTCCCAAAGAGCATCTGGTGGTTTCGAACTGCTGACCTTTCAGCTAAGGAGCTCTGTGGCTCTCCTTCTTCCAAGATAGATTTGTTTTTCCTTATAGCAGACCATGGTACTTTCAATATTCTTCTCCAGCACCACGGTACTTTCAATATTCTTCTCCAGCACCACAGTACAAAGGCATTGATTCATATTCAATCTTCCTTATCCAATGCCCATATTTTACATGCATATGAACCACCTGGATATACCATGGCTTTGATTAAGTGTACCTTAGTCTTCAAAGCAACATCCGTGCTTTTCAATATTTCAATGAGGTCTTATACAGCCAATTTGCCTAATTATGCAACGTGTCTTGTGATCTTCTGACTGCTGTTCCCATGAAGTAAAGCAAGACAAAATTCTTGAGATGCTTGATCTTTTCTCCAGTAATCGTCATGTCACCTATTGGTCAAGTTGTGAAAATGTTGTTCTTTTTCACATTGAGTTGTAATCCATATCGATGATTGTCATCCTTGGTTTTCATCAGCAAGTGCCTCAATTTTCGTCATTTTCAGCAAACAAGTTTGAGTTATTTTCATATCAAAGGTTGTTAATAAACCTCGCTCTGATCTTGGTACTACATTTTTCTTCATATAGGCCAGCTTTTCTGATGATTTTCTCAGCATACAATGTGAATAAGTATGGTGAGAAGTTCCACCCCTGACCAGACATCTCCTGATATTAAACCAAGCAGTATTCCCTTGTTTGGGTCTCACAACCCTCCCTTGATCCATGTACAATTTCTATATGCACACAATAAAGGTTTCTGGAATTCTCCTTCTTCTGACCCAAGAGGGCTATCCACTGGCATTCTTACTGACAGTGTTAGCATTCCATTCATTAGGCCTTCGTATCTGACAATGTTTCAGTACTATGCATAAGGTTGGCCCCTATTTCCTTCAAAGTGGGCAGTCTATTCCTTCTTTGGTATTTGTTTTAGTGTGGAAACGCTGCTGAAATTTGTCCACGTTAGGTGACCCTATGGGCCTTTTAAACACCAGTGACATAGGTTCTAACATCGCAGCAAGACACAGGCCATCACAGTATAATAAACAGGTAGGCATGTGGTGGATGGTTAAATTATGTTATATAATGATCTTTCTTACTAGACAACACATTCTAGGAGCACTCTTTTCTGAATTGATGAAGTAGATAGACATGAAGAAAACAAACAAACATCATCACAGAGAGCCCTAGTGATTCCAATTCAATTTGACAACTTTCAATTTTACTAAATTTGTGCATTGTATATTGAATATTCTGGTTATCAATGGATTTTTTTAATCTTGAGGCATGTCTCATTAGCAAATTAAGTTCTCTAGAACTGTATTCCATCCACACTATTAAGGTTGACTCTATTTTGAAGAGGTATACTGTCCTCAGTCAGATTTTGAATGCCTTCCCGTCTGATGGACTCATATTCCAGTACTCTCTCATGCTTTCCTATTCATGAAATCTTCAGGGTGAAATCCTCAGAAGTGAACACACTATTCCTTTGTTTGTATGTTCTTAGTCTGTAAGCTCTACTGAACCTTGTTCCTCATGGGTGACTTTGTTGATATTTGAAATCTGGTAGCAAAGCTTCCAGAATCACAGCAATATATAAGCAACTACAGTCCAACACACTGACAGGTGAGTTAAAAAATGCATCACACACTATTTATTTAATATTCCAATATTAGATATATAATTTAAGTAGATATCATAATCTAGATGTTAGAAAATTCATGTACTCTAATTATCATTTTCAGAAATCTGCTTTGTTTTGGCAATTTCACCTTGAATGTGTTGGAGTGAGATAGGTGTGTAAGAAACACTGATACCAACCTGATATATAAACACCTGAAGAGATCTCTAATCATTGCCATACAAAGATTGAATGTGAAGCATCTATAAGTCACTATGAAATTCCTAGCCACTCTGAACATCAATTTCCACCTTCATAAAATAAAAGAATTGGACTAGGTGATTTAAAAACTGTCCTAGAGGCAACCTTTATATGGAAAACTTAAAGTAATTTACACACATATACGCACACACACACACAAAGAGAGCATGGCTGAGCAGTATACCATTTTCATTGTTTATCCCACATATTGCATTGCTTTCCAAGTGCTTAGGAACAGCATTTGCAATTACATTTAAATTGCTCTGTCCTATAGGATAAATATGGATCAGAAGTAACCCTCTTGTTTATTTTCATGAATAATAGGAATGAGTACAGGTTTTAAAATTATAGGTAGTGCTTTGTCTTTCTTTTTAATGAAAAAAATTATCATTTTTTTCCTATGGATTGGCCAAAGAAACTACTATTTGGTTATCATTTTGGTTAAACATTATTGTTTTGGCTTGGCTTATATATTTTTTTGTGCTTATTTCAGCTTTAAAATTTTACTTTGCTTTTATGAGTTAATGATCTATGCAGAATTCACATGCATATATCATCAAAGAGCATTTACACAAAGGCAGAAAATAATTTATTTTCCTAATATTCCATGTTGGCAACTATGTTTTTTAAACAGATGGCACTTTGATAAATTACCCAATATGTAGGAATCATGGCTTGAATCTGGAAACTTTTCACAGATGCTTATAATGTGATGTTCATGATCACATACCACTTGTACATTAAGGAAACGACAGAGCCTTCTGCTGCCAAATACATTTATTTGGTGAGGTTTCTTTTCAGTAATGTTTATAGGCATTGTTTTAATTTAGTGGTAATGTATTTCCCCAGAAAATGCATTTATTATATGTAATAATTTTTAAGGCAAAATACCTGTATGGGAAATTTTTTATGGAAAAGATATTCTATGCTTAAAGATATTTGTCAAATCGATTTTGTAGATTTTAAATCATTATGTTTTTAACAACAAATCTAAAAAGACTATCACAATAGGAAGATTTTATTTTCTTACAAGGAAAAATAATTGTTTCAAGTGAAATTTAAAAATTGCTATCAAGATGTATAAACCATGATATTATATCAATACCTTTTGAAATTCTGATGAGAGAAATTCAGGTTACAAAGTCAGCCATTTAGGAATAAAGATCAGCTATTATTATAAAAGCATCTGGTTAATCAACTTGAGTTACAAAGAACTTTAACATAGAATTAATAGAGTTCTCCTGGCTTTGACCGCCTCTGGTGGCTTACATGCTCCTGTGATATTAGAAGCCATGTCACTGGTATTTCAAATACCAGGAGGATCACCCAAGGTGAATGTGTTTTGGCAGAACTTTGAACAAAGGACAAATTACTAGGAAGGGAAAGAATGTGCACTTCTGAGAAATTTGACACTGAAACTTTACGAACAGTAGCGGTACAGTGTCACATACTGAAAAACTAGCGACTAGAAGCAGGACATTGTCAGAAGAGTCGCTCAGGTTGGAAAGCACCCAAAATACAGTAAATACAGTCAACCACAGTAAGATGAATTGAGGACAGCTTTTGGATCCTTCATTTGTGGCTGGGGTACAACTCAAAATGAGAAATAATTGCTGTAAACATCTATTTGTAATTAGAATTTGGAATGGATGAAGTATGAATCAAGGAAAACTGGAAGTCATCAAAATTAAATAAACCACATACATATCTGCTACCTTGACTTTAGTAAGTGGAAATGGCCTTGTGTTGACCATTTTGAATCAGACACTTATATGATTTACTAGATCAATTATAACAAGTTTAAGTGTAATAGTGTTACATTAATAAAAAAAAGGACACTTCGAACCGGGAAAAAATGGCGACCTGATAGGACTCACCCGTCCAGAGCTCCTGCTGCCAGAACAGAAAATTGGGAAGTAAGGTGAAATAAACGGGGAGGTGGAGACCTGAAATTAGAACTAGGGTTCTTTTCTGAACCCCTTTTTGTGTGTGTGTGATTTCCACTCACAAAGCAAACCAAGAATGGTTTAAAAGCACTCTAGCTTTGGTGCGCCTGCAGGAGACAGCTGTGCCCTTGCCGCGAGCTGCAATTTTTCCAGGTGAACGCCCTGAAGGGGACAGAATCTCAGATATGAGGAGAACCCCATGCCAGAGCTCCCCACGTTGTTGGCTGCCTAGAGCTCACAGCCTGGGGACTGGTAGAGGCGGGTAGCCATAATATAGAGTAGAAGAAAAAGCAGATTTTTACCTCAGGTAGATTGCGGTGTGGGAGAAGATAGGCAGATAGTCGAAGTCCAGGGAATGAATTTAATTCCAATTGGCAAAGAAGGCAACAATCCCCCTGATATTGGATCTCCCCACATCAGAGCACATCACAAGCATAATTTTTAAAAGGTGAAATGCATATTATTGGTTTAAAACTTAAACACCAGTCTGGTTGCTCAGGTCCAAAGAGCACATATGGGGGGGGGGGGCTTAACATAAATGAGCATAAGCAGAAACCTAGCTAAGGAAGGCCAGAACTCAGCTACAGGGCCTGGCAGCTTTTTGAATAACAAAGACCCGCTGTAGCAAATGTCAGCTTCAAACAGCATGAACCTGCAACCTAGAGACTGTGGGAGACAATTTAATTGGATTTGATTCAAGCTGACCAGGGGGATAATAAAATAAAATAAAATCCTCTGATCTAGTAGGGCACCAGTAATCTAGATAGGACAATAAGCCCAGCTTCCCTTTAAGTGATTCTACACATAGCTGGAGAGGCCCTGCTTGTCCTGGGGCCCTCAACAGGGCTGTGGGAACACCCCAGCCCCCGCCCCTGCTGCAGTGCTACATACAACACAAGGCAGGTATACCAGTAAACTCCAGCAACTGATGCCTTTCCATGGGTGTGATCTTGCCTTTGAAGTAATCCCACACAGCATCTATGGAACCCTACATCAAATGGGTACACCACTCTGCTACCTTGAGGAAGAGTTGGAACTCCTCTGCCTCACGCAGTGATCAAGTCTCAGTTATCTCCTTACCTACTACTCTATTTCATCTCACTTTATTCACTAGCCCTCTATCTTTCCCACCGCAGTCAATCTCAACGAGGTCAGGTTTGTGTTGGATTTTTCCCCCACTCTCTTTCTTCTTCTTCCCTTTTTCTTTTTCCCTTTCTCCACTACTCTCCCTCTCTGTCCTATCATATGTCACTACTGGCTTCCAGGTCACTACCTTCCGCTTAGGGCAAACAACCCAAATAGCAGGGAGAACTCCAGCCTGCCCTCCATGGAGGTGCTGTACACCACACAAGGCAGCAGGGGCAAACATCTACACTACACTGCGCTGCTGAGGAACCCTCCATCAGACATCTAAGGCAATCTTGTCAACAAGGGCAATTCTGCCCAGCACCACTGGGTCCCTGCATTAAAAGGGCATGCCAACCTGCTAGTGTGGGGCAGGGTCTAAAGTGCTTTGTCCCCACATTCAAGCAATCAAGGATCAGCTATCTGTTTATTCTGTATTTCCTCCTTCTCTCTCTCCTCCCTCTTTATCATAATAGCCAATCTGAGTGAGCACAGTTGGGTTTTCCCCCCTTCTTTCTCTTTCTTTCCTCTTTCTGTGTTTGTTCTCATTGTTTCTCTCTCTGCTTGAGAGATTCTCTCTTCTCCCTCTCTTTCCTTTCACATGCCACTGCTGGTTCCCAGACCCCTACAGTCTGCCTAGTGCAACCCTGTCCTCCTAGTGGGCAGCCTGACCCCTAAGACAGTGCTGCACACAGGACGAGTCAGTGCTACGCACAGCACAGCACGGGGTCAGCTATTTCTTTATCTATTTTAAAAATTCTCTCTCCTCCTTTTGCTCTTCTTTTTCTTTCTTCCTTTGTGTTCTTCTTTCACGTTTTCTTCTTTTATCCTCTTCTAGCAGATTCTGTTCTCCCTTTTTGTTTTGTTTTCTTTCTCTCTTTCTCTCTTTTTACTGTTTTCACTTTAGTTTACTCTGTGACTTTTAGCTGTGTGTGTGTGAGTTGGTGTCAGTTTGCTTGGCATTGTTGCTCCAGTCTGTGTCTTCCTCTTTCCCACTTTTTCCTCTCCTTTCACTCTCTTTCCTGTCACAAGACACTAGCGGCCTCCAGGACACTCCCCTCTGCCTAGGGTAACTCTGAAGACCCAACTGGGGGAGCACCCACCCACATTTATTGGCTTGGCAAGCAGCTGGGGAATTCACACCAGTTCTCTTCCACACACCAAGCATCAGGGTGTTCTCCCCTACAAAAAGTGGGGGCATCCCCAACCCACATGCAAAAATTCACATTCTTTTCAAGACCACATGGCACATATTTGAAAATAGACCACATGCTGGGACACAAGGTAAACTTGGGTAAATTCAACCATAGAGATGTTATACAGACATCTCTCTCTGATCACTAAGCCATAAAGCTGGAATTCAACAGAAGGACAGTGAGGAAAACAAGGGTAAACAATTGGCGGATGAACAATTTCCTATTGCAAAGGAGTGGTTATTGACCCAGATCAGAGATGAAAATCAGGAAGTTTCTAGGAATCAATGAGAACAAAAATACTACGTACCAAAATCTGTGGGGTACAGCAAAGGCATTTATCAGAGTAAGGCTGATAGCAATAAATGCACACATTAAAAAAGAGACTTGTGGATGATATGCTAACACAGACTTACACCAATTAGAGCAGAGTCAACAGAACAACACTACTAATAGCAAAAAGATAGATATAATAAAAATCAGAACCAAGACACAGGAGAGGGAAAACAAGAAAACTATGGAAAAAATGTTCCTAAAAGTTGGTTCTTTGAAAGAATTAACAGAATTGATAGACCTCTGGAAAACCTAACCAAAGAAAGGAAGGAACAAACGACATTTGCAAGGATGAGGGATGAAATAGGGGAGATTACAACAGACCGTAATGAAATCAAAAGGATAATTACACAGTCCTATGAAGGTCTATATTCTAACAAACTCAACAATTTGGAAGACATGGACAGCTATTTGGAAATACAATTCCTCCCGAGACTATCCCAGATGAATGTCAAGAACCTCAACAGACCCATAGCAATGGAGGTAATAGACAAGTGAGGTAGTTAGTTTATTGTGCCAGCCTGACTGATAAACACATGTGGGATTAATTGAAGGACGGAGAGATAAATGGCTCGGAAAGCCTCACCATTCTTGTCACTCGCTCTTTGATCATCAGACCAGTGTGTGTCTGCCTTGCTTGTCCTGTGCCTAAATTTGAAAGCTAGACTATTTGTGAACTGTCACTGTAATTGAGGTCCCTTTAAGACCTCCTTCACCATACAATTGGAATTTACATCTCTTGAGCTGGGGACTAACTGTTGGTGACCCAGCTGACATTTGGTGACCTGGCTGACTGTTGGTAACCTGCCTTGCTGTTTGCTGTCTGTCCCAGGATAGACTGGATCTCTCTACAGAGGACTACCTGGTGACCCTCAAGATTTGAAGAACTGAACTGCCAGTGTCTCACAACTCCCTTTCAGGAGTGACTTGCACTGAGACATTTGTACTACTTTATAATTTAACTGTTCATTTCTTGTATTATCTATCTATCTATCTATCTATCTGTATATAATTTAACAGTTCATTTTTTGTGTTATATATCTACCTATCTTTATAAATATAAATATAAATATAAATATATATATATATAATTATTAGCAATCTGGTTTTCTCTCTCTTGAGAACCCTGTCTAACACAACAAGGTATTCAAGGGATTACCAACAATAAAATCTCCTGGGCCAGATGGCTTTATAGGAGAATTCTACCAAGAATTCAGGGAAGGGCTGACACCAATCCTATACAAACTCTTCCATAACATAGAAAAAGATGGAAAACTCCCAAACTCTGTCTATGAAGCTAGTATAACTCTGATACCTAAAGCTGGCAAAGGTGCCACAAAAATTGAGAACTATACACTGATATCCCTAATGAACATTGATGCAAAAATCCTTAACAAAATACTGGTCAATAGAATACAAAAGCATATTAAAAAATAATCCACCATGACCAAGTGGGATTCATACCAGGGATGCAGGAATGGTTCAACATATGAAAGACCATCAGCATTATTCACCACATTGGCAGAAAAAAATTATAAGAATCGTATGATAATATCGATACATGCGAAAAAATCATTCGACAGCATCCAACACACATTCCTGCGTAAGATACTCAAGAAGATAGGAACAGAAGGAAAATTCCTCAATATTATAAAAGCCATATATGAAAAACCAATAGCTAACGTGGTAGTTAACAGAGAAAATATGAAAACGATTTTACTGAAAAAGGGTACCAGACAAGGATAACCCTTGTCCCCACTCCTACTTAACATCTTACTTTAGGTCCTAGTTAACAAAATAAGATAAAGGAAAGATATTAAAGGTATTCAGCTGGGGAAGAAAGAGGCAAAATTATCATTATTCGCAGATGGTATGATTCTATATATTGAAGATCCCTTAAACTCCACAAGCGGAGTGTTGGAAGCAATAGAGGAATAATGCAGAATACCAGGATAAAGAATCAACAAACAGAAGCCTATTGGACTGCTCTACACATCAGGTCACAGAAGAGATGATTATAAAGGTAGTACTCAAGCACAAATTGAAAACCTAGGGATGTACCTGACTAAAATAACGAAAGATTTATATGAGGAAAAGTATAAAACACTACTTCAAGAAATCAAGAGTGACCTCAACAAATGGAAGAATATCCCATGCTTGATTTTTCAAAAAGATGGAAATTTAGTTACCATATTACCCAGCAATCCCCATACTGGGCATATACCCAAAGGAGTCAAGAAACAAACCACGGCCAGACATCTATGCACCAATGTTCATTGAAGCACAGTTCACAATTGCAAGAAGTTGGAAACAACCCAAATTTCCATTAACTGATGAATGGTATAAAAACTGTGGTGCATACATACAATGGAGTACTATGCATTCCAAAAAGCAGTGACGAATTCATGAAGCATATCGCTGCAAGGGAAGCACTGGAGGAAACTACGCTAAGTGAAGTAAGCCAAGCACAAAAGGACAAGTATAACATGAGTGCACTGAGGTAAGTTTATATATGTGTATATATATATATATATATATATATATATATATATATATATATATATATATATATATATATATATGAAAAACAGAAAGGTAAATGCAAAAGGGGCACAGGGAAAAAGCTACTGTATACAAACACTCCAGGGGTGAGGTCTAGGTAGTATGGCAGGGGCCATACCAAATCCAGTGGTACATATAGTAGCTAATTAAAAGGGGGGAGGAAAGGGGAAAGAAAAAAAAAGTTGTGTGATGGGGGAATAGGGTACTGACCCACCCAAGGGGAGGGTATTGTTTGTGTCTCCACAGGGAAAGAGGGACCAGATTTAAAACCAGTACCAGAGAAATGCAGCATGGCGGCAAGGAGTAGGGAGCCAGTGGAGGAGCCTGAGGGCTCGGCTCCCATACCAGCTATGTGGACAACTGCCCCTCACCCCAGAAGAATTTACTTGAGAGGACGTCACTGAAGTTGCAGCAAGGGGAGAGGGGCGTGTCTGATCAGAGCAACTGGAAGCAAATGAATGGAGAGGAAGAGAGAGTGGAGCACAACCTGGCCCTCCAGGCCTGGAGGACGATATCCCCTTTCTGAACAGCCAGTGGACAGGGTGGACAATATGGCTAATCCCACTACAAGACACGCTGTCCCTTGGTGTAGTGGCCCAGGGCACTAAGGGGGACAACACTGGAAACTCAGTGTCAGGACTGGCCCAGACTGACCCTCGACACCAAGGAAAACCACTAAAAGCATGCAGCAGAGCAACTGTGGAGCAGAGCAGGGAGCCCCTGAGGGAGTACAAAGGACAGACTCTGGGGCCAGAGCATGGTACCCCATTGGACCTGAGTGAAGGACATGCCTAGAGATCAAAAATCAGATCTTGGTCTATTCACAGGGGTTTTCTTTCTTTTGAAATTTTTTTTCTTTTAATTAATTTATTCTTCTATGGGTGATTGGTTTTGTTTTTGTTGTCATCGCTGTGTTCTCATTCATTGCCTACCTTGCTATGGCTTGATTTGTGGTGCATATTATTATCTCTACAGGTCTATATTGATAAAATAGACTGGATGAATAGTCTGGAGGAGAAAACAATGGGACCAATGGTTCCGGGAGGACATGGGAGATGGGGAGCCGGGGGTAAGGAGGTTGTCCTGGCCAACCCAGTGATAGGAGAGCAACAAGGGATCCAAAATCAGTGACAAGGTGGGTGTGAGAGGCTTGGTAGGGATTCAGCCAGGGCAAGGTAACTGAGCGAAATTACTGAAACTCAAATCAAGGCTGAGCATGATGGTGGGACGAGAGGAAAGTAAAAGGCAATAGAGGAAAGAACTAGGTGACAAAGGGTATTTGCAGGGGTCTAAAGACTGGAATGTACATATGTAAATATATTTATATGAGAGTGTGGGGAAATAGATCTATGTGCATATATTTATATGTTTAGTATTAAGGCAGCAGATGGACATTGGACCTCTACTCAAATTGCTCGTTTTTAACTTCTAGTGGAAGTTGTAGAAAATTAATACAAATTTGTGAAAGCTAAAACACAACCTTGAGTATTTCCCATCTGAATTTCTAGGTCTTAGGAACTGATCTGACTCTTTGAATACTAGTGAAAGAAAACCTGATGAGCTATGAGATGTTATCTAGAATATAATACGTAAAGAAAGCATAAGGTCATTACAAAGATAGGAAAGGTCAAAGTCAATGTCATAAGAAATTCTGAAACTTTTCTTAATCTTAGACTAGCTAAAGCAAATGGAAGAATTGACACAGTAAATGAGTTAAACAGAATTTCTTCAGCAGCTCAAGAAAGCACAATAAAGTATAACAAGGTGTCAAAGACTTTATTATGCTTGCATCCAAAACTGGTGCTCATGGAAGCAGCAGTCAAAAAATAATAATTAAATAATGCATTGTAGTAGATAAATCTACTGTACAAGACAACGTTAAAGTGTTGAAGAACAAGGATGTCACTTTGAGAACTAAGGTGTAGCTGACCCAAACCATGAAATTTTCAATTGTCTCATCGTACGCATATGAAATGCAACATTGAATAAGTAAGCCTGATGAAGAACTGAAGTATTAAAATGATGATGCTGGTGAAAAATATTGAAACTATCATGGACTGCCAAAGAACAAACACAGCTTTCTTGGAAGAGGGACAGCCAAACTGTCCCTTAGCAGAGAGGAGGGTGAGACTTCATCTTAGCCACTCTGTGCTTGTTATCAGGAAAACCATCCCGAATAAAGCACTTCATGCTTGGTAAAGTAGAAGGGCAGAGAAAAAAATATGACTTTTGAGGAAATGGATCCGCATAGTGGTTACCACAAGGGACTAAAATCTAAAACTAATTGTAATGATGTCACCGGACCAGGCAGTGGTTCCTTCAGTTGCCATCCATAAGGTGGTTATGCGTCTACCTGGCTCAATGGCACCTAACAAGTTATTTTGAGTGTTGATTTGACAAGGAAGGGAGCTACATTACTTGTCATAATATGAATCCGAAGAATCAGTAGAAACTCTGGGGGTGCAGAGTTAAATATTTGGGTTAAGTACAGAGGGTTGTTATGAGATAGATTGACATGATACCAATAAAAATGGAAGAAACATACCACTTAACAATATAGCTATTGGATTTGAATCCCTTTTAATATTCCAGCATCTGAACACAAGTACGAAGCTTATTAGACTTTGTGTATAGTGTCCATTCCTTAAAAATATCTAACATTTACAGAGGACAACTCGGCGGCCCACAAGACTTGAAAGACTGCCAGTGTCTCACAACTGTCTCACGGACATGAGTTACACTGAGCCATTTGTACTGCTTTAAAATTTAATTAACTTTATTTCTTATGTTATCTCTCTCTCTCTCTCTCTATATATATATATATATATATATATGTGTGTGTGTATATATAATTATATATTATATATATATATAATTATCGCTTTCTGTTTCTGTTTCTCTAGAGAACCATGTCGCACATAGCTCCTTTAAAAACCTCTCCTTTCCTCTTTTTTGGGAGAAAAGGTCTGCATTTTCAAGGTTTTTCTCTCTAAAAAGTCTCTCTGCTTCCCTGGTAAGCTTGGCTCCCCATTTTGTTATTCTTAATGAACACAGACAATGACTTTTAATTGGAATTATAGTTCAGTCGCAGTGTATAGACTCGCCACAAGTCAGAAGCTACTTAGAAGCAAACAATGACCATACTAAACTTTGACATATCTAGAAAGTTGAGGAGAAGATGAAACCACTTGTTCCTGTAAAGTTTTACAGCCTCAGAACCTTTATGTAGGCAGCTATGACTGAGAACTGACTAGAGGGCAATGCTTGCTTTTTGGTTTTGACAATTAATATCCTAAATTACTACTTGATAGTTTGAAAGTTCAAGTCCACCCAAAGATACCACATACACATATATATCCTAGTGAACTCCTTCAAAAAATGACAGCCCTTACAAAACTCCACAGAGCACAATTCTACTCTGATACACGTGGGTTTATCATAATTCAGATAAGAATCAACACAAATTGGTGTCTTAGTTTGCTGTTCTTGTTGAATATTAGAGGTATAAATAACGATGAATTACATGCCAAAGTTAGACAATTTACCTATTTTGCTGTGTTATATCTCCAAACAGAATTATAAAACTTTGTACGTGGGTAAAATGGAAACCTGCTAAAACTTGTGTAAATTATGACTGTTACATTACATTTTTTACTTTTATATAAAATTCTAATATTTGCAGCCACTTTCATTTGTATTAAATATGACCATGAATACTAAAATTGAAAATAATAAATTTCACAAAATATTTAATATAGACAATAAATGGTCATTTTCTGATTAAGAAAACATAGGAACCCACTATTTGCTTTACAAAGTGGAATCTGTGGAATCCAATTTTTCCTTCAAGTTTGCTTGAAAGTTCAGATACTCTAATTCAAGGAAAAACAGCATATGGCGCAATTTGAGAGGGATAAATTCAGGAGACATGGGCAAATGAATTATTCTCTCAAATTTTCTCCATCTATCATTAATTTTTCATAGTTTTCTTAAGTTGAGGTAGAGTGCATAATGGCTATAACAAAATTTTAAAACTACCATATATAAATTAGGCTGTGTTAGGCTTGGCTGTCTAGAGAAACAAACCCATTGACAGTCATATGTACAAGAAAGAGCTTTAAATCAAGAAGTAATTATATATTAAGAAAGTGTCCCAGCTCAAGTTCAATTCAAGTCCATAGGTCCAGTACTAATCCTGGAGTCCCTCTTCAGACTCATGCAGTCACATGCAAGTGATACAAAATGCAGGAAGATCATAGACTGGTGGTGGGTGCAGAGTCATGTAGATCCAAGGTAAATGGAAACATGGCAGGGTACCGGAAGCTCTGTGTGGACGACGGAGTCCCAGCAAGCAGGAAGGCAGAGGAATAGGGTGAGTAGGAGTTTTCCAGTGTCCTCTTTATGAAAGGCCACACTCTCAAGGAAGCACCATTAGACAATGACCCGATTCACAGCTTGGACTCCACCCCTATTCTCTCATAAATATTCAAGATGACATAAAAGTATCTTACTACTACACAGGCCAACATGTTCACAATGTTTTTCAAGAGCACTTAGTTTCATGAAATCAAAACTGTTTTTACAATACTAAGACCTTATTTGCATTTTCACACTTATTATCTCATGAGTGTCTATGTTGTCTTCCAGAGGTTGTATGACATGTGATATCAAAACAGATTATCCAGTGACTGGCTGTCTGTAAAACCAGACACTGAGGAGAGTTTTTAAAATGTAAAACAATGACTCTTCTCATTGAATTTTTTTGTTTTGTTTTGGAATTCAAAATTGTTTTGTATAAGAATTCATTTATTCATGTTAACATATAATGGGTTTATTGCTTTTTGAAATAAATTTGAAAATTATATTTTTGTCTTTTAATTAATAATGTTATGAGTAGCTGTAAAACTTAAAAAAATATTTAATTTTTTTTTATCATTTTAAGGGCATAAAAGCCGTCCCCAAATAGCAAAACTTTGGCACTTTCTACCATAGATTAATCTCTATTATTACCATTTTCTATTTATGCAAAGGCACCAATGCAATAAAAATATATACACTGTACCTCAGAATGTCCCAGTATATACATTTATTTCCCTCTCATATTAGGCTATGCAATTAAACTATATTGAAAATTTTAATATCAGTCATAGTACTATGTATTGGTTTTAAAATGATCAGTAAGATACATATTAATTTAAAAAGGAAACAGTGAATTGAAGTTATAATATTCTTCAAACCAAAACCAGCAAGAAAATGGTACTCTCTTGAAAGAAAATAGTATAATACTGGTATGCAGCACTGTTTTCTAAATAAAGTTTTAAAATTATTTTAAGCTAATAACTATGTCTTAGTTATCTATCTGGAAATATAATAATAACATGATCAAATTAGAAATAAAATGTGCAGCTGGTAATGTGAATACAAAGTCACCTTCAAGATGTGCTGATTTGTAAGAGTTGTGTATCACCCTGAGTCTTGTCAGTTTTAGGATATTAGGATACTTGTACCTTTCTGGAAACAAATACAATTGTGACTCACAATTGAACAATGATGCAAAACTACTCAAAAAAGATCCCCTGTTCTAGTATCAAAGCTACTTGTGAAGAAAACACATATTCCTGGACTCTGTTCCAAATATGCTGAAGCTGATATTCTGGAAGTGGTGCCTAATGATCTGTTTTAACAAGCCTCTCAGTTGATTGGATGGACAATTACTCTGAGAACCACTGTTCTAGGACAAGATATAATTTTTTCTGGTGCTCAGATTTGAGAATAATATTCAGATCCCAGGTTGTACATAGTATATATATATATATATATATATATATATATATATATATATATATATATATATATATATATATATATATATATATATATATATACACACACAATATTTAGGTTTCAATTTCTAGAATGAAATGGTGTCAATATGTGTGTGTGTATAAATACATATAACAATATTTAGGTTTAAAATGGTGCCCTTACATGAGAGTAAGTGGTCTTTTACAGAACAGAGAAAAAAATACTGGGGGAAGATCGCATTGAGTTAATATTTTTGTAGTATAAAAGCAATAAATGTTCATTTCCAGTCATCTCAGTTTTACCCTTGCTACCATCGACATTGAAATTATGGCATGAATTGTCTCAGAAAGAAGGCTTAATAAAGCCTAAACAAACAATTTCTTGTTCAGTTTAGTTTCAAATGAAACATTGTCTCTTTGTTTCTTTCTTTCTTACTTTCTTTCTTTCTTGACTACAAGAAGATTAAACATCAGACATTGATGTTTATTTTGTACCCTTATATCTTAAAAAGTGTCTTTTCAAATAGCAAGACACAACACAGAAATCTGAGCACCGCTTTGCCAAAACCAAGTATAGAGACAATGTAGTATATAAATAATATTACAACAGCTTGATGGTGACTTAGAGAAAGGAAATTAATATTTGAGCAATGACAGGCATATAAATACACAAAACAGAAGGGTGGCCGAGAGATTGAGTAGACCTCAGCTGAAGGTCTCATGCCCCCACCTGGGCACTGTGAAAAGAGAAAATAAACCCAAGGTCAAATAGCAAGCTGGAAGTTGAAAGCCTTGTACCTGAAGCACATGATAAACACAGAAGAATGGAACTAGCAGTTTGACATGCACAGTCAGAGAGCTTGTGATGTTACCACAGGGATCTCAACACTTGCTTGCAACAGGCCAGGACTGCATACATTCTTTATTCTCTGAGCGCTGCCAGAGCCCCAGGACATGCAGGGTGAAACAAGTTGAAATAAGACGATACCAGACTCTGATGACTTTATGATCTAAGTGAGCAGAGATAGCCATAATTAGCGAGTTTCAGACTAAGGATTTAATAATGAAGCAGAATAAAAAGCACATTTATAGAAATCAGTTAAAGGCTGACTGCTACAGGGAAAGATTTGTCAGGACAAAAAGATTGCATTGATAGTGTCCTTCCCTGAATATTAGAATTCTTCACCTTGAATGTAGATATCAAACTGGTGCTGCAGAAATATAGCCTTCGCAGACAGCAAGTCCTAATAATAGGTTTTAACTTTTCCCTCATTGGGTATTTAGTGAAAAGAACCATTTGAAACAGAAAAAGAAATAGAATCTTTTCAATAAGTAAATGTCATTTCCACTCTTCTGTCATCCCCATAAGTAGGATTGTATCATCCAAAACATCAGGTGTTATTTTCAGAGTTAAAGTGTATAACCCAACATGGGAGTTAAAAGTCATGTATCAACGTGATCTATACACCAGTAGACAAGACTGTAATGACTATAATGGGTCCAGGGATGGGGATGGAGACAGGGAAAAGGCAGGGATGAAGAGTAGTACCAAAAAAGAGAAATGTTTAACAAGATATTCTTGTTGACTTCATTTCTTGATATGGGTTGTGATATATATAATATATATAAATATATATATAATATATTTCCACCAAAAAAAGCCTTCCAGATTCCTTATCCCTCAAACCTAAACAGTGGTTTGAGTGGCTTTAAAAAAAAGGAGTGGGGAAAAGAAAAAAAAGAGCAAGAAATGTAAAATTGAAATGGACTTGGATTTTTTAAATGACAATCAAATTCATCCTAAACAAACACAAACAAAAAGAGGAGTCAGAGTCATGGATTGGTCTGTCCAATAAGATTCTGATACCTTACACTAAAGTCCTTCCTTGCGGCAAACAAGGCATTTGAGTCCTAGCTCAGAGAAGTACATCCCCTTTCTGTTCATAATGATGCTGTACTTGCACTGAGTGCATGCTCTTTATCAAACACAACCATTACTAGCCAACCAGGCATTGTATCAAAATAGCAATCAATTGCATTTCTATTGAAAAGAATAAATTCTTTTTCAGAAAAGAGGACCTTTTCTATTGTACTAGCGTTTCTTGACATACATTTTTTTTAAAGGAACAAAAATAAAGTTGTTCCTAGGAATCTTTCTTGAAAAATCAATATGACTCATTTACCAACTCTAAACTGAGTGCTTGGTATGCGTGTGTTTCTAATATTGGCATCCATTTCAGCCATCAGCACAGCTCATAGTCAAGATTTGAGTGCAAACAATCCAGGACATGCTACCTAAAAGGATGCCAAATGTGATAATAAATACCTCCTATAAAAATCAGACTTACTCATAAAAGACCACTTGTGTAGACAGATAACTCATGCTGACATTTGTGAATCCCAGATTTATTCAGGCATTTTTTTCGACTGACCATTCTCTATAAGCTACATTTATAATGTTTGCTGATTATCGTGAAAAAAAAAAAGGTGTCTTCTGATTCATTTTAAAAGCAGAGCTTGAGTAATCTTGGAATTGCAGTAACACACCACAAGGAACGTCAATGGGCTGCTATCTGCTGAATACACAGTCATGTTAAAAAACAAAGAACACTGAAGAAACTAGTCCAGCAAAACATGCACAGTTACATGGTTAAGTTTGTAGCTTTATTCTTATACAAGTCTCCAAATATTAGACATTTTAAAATGCAGTCAGGAATCTATGTAAAGGGCATTTTCATTGAGACCTGCACACGTAGCCTTGTCTCTGTTAATTGGTGCATAGCCATTCTAGTAGGTGACATTGTTCTTGAGCACTAATCAATTGATGTCTCGGTGCCATCTGGCACTCTGTTGCCAAGCACAGCTGCAACACTGCAAGGTGAAGTGTGAGTGGCAGGAAGCAGAGTTTATGTTCATCACGATGTAGTCCAGACTCCATAGTCAATAAATCCTCGGTATGCCAGGTCGATATCCCCAACTGCTTTATGCTAATGAGTCATGAAATACCTCAGCACATCTCATTTTCCATGGGAAAATGTATAATAAAAGATGATCATTCCAATGAGATTTTGAAGAGCTTCCTTTGTGATTTCACAGTGAAGGATAGTATTCATTTTGTGGATTGAATATATACAAGTCATTAATATTTATTTCACTACGTTAGAAAAAGCTGCTCCTTAAAACTCTTTTGTTCGTATTTTTTATTATCCCTTCGACGTATGTTATCACATTGATCTTTGACTCGTTTTCACTTATCAAGAGGACCTGTATAGCTAGCTTGTCATTACTTTTCTGAGAATAAAAGAATAAAAGAGAGTGGTACTAATAAAAGAGAGTGTCTGAGAAGAAAGAGGAGAGATGCTATTCTGCAAGTTTAGGAAGCTGAGCTCCAATTAAATATTTTTAGACCAAGGAATAGCTTGAATTCTGATAAAATATCATTCAAAATACCATCAATCATTATCTTTGAAAGCACGCATCACCAGAGCTTGTAAGGTTGGATGGGGCAAGATTTTACACCTCCCACCCCAGAATAGCAAGGTGTTGATCATGGTTAAGATTATGAATATATATAAGTTTTAATAATGGTATAACTAGATATTCCACCAAGTCTCTCATTACCATTTATATTCCATGGTTACCACAATCAGCATATTTTTTTGAGAATAAATGGATGTAGTTCCAGTACATCTTCCAGAATTTGTTGCTCCAGATCTTACATTGTGTTCCTCAGACAGAAGAGCCATGTCTAGTCTGTAAATAAATGGATTCAATGAATGTATACAACTGGAATGAAGGGGGTGAATGGAAAATCTTGGAGAAAGATACTGGCAAATCCCTGTAAGACACAGTTTCCTGCAGCAGCTGTCTGGCTTCAAAATCTCTTTCCAATGAGGAGAAGCACAGTTTGTTTTTTTTTTGTTGTTTTTTTTGCGAACATTTTCTTTTTTTATTTGGGGGGTTGTGCAAATCTTGTTTAAAAAAAACATTTTATTAGGGGCTCATACAACTCTTATCACAATCCATACATACACATACATCAATTGTATAAAGCACATCTAGTTTTTTTAAGAAAAATATTTCTCTTTCTAATGATAAAAATTCTTTGAAACAGAGGCACATAGAACATTTGAGAAGTTTAAATTAAAATGATTTACATGTTATATACCCGCATTAATGATTTCAAGCAACCATCAGATTTTTATAGACTATCCCGTGCTAAGAAATTTGTAAGTATGCAATGGGATGCTAACTGCAAGGTCAGCAGGTCATAGCCCCTGGACTCTCTAAGAGATATCGGTGAGGCTTTCTACTTCTGTCAAGATGAACAGTCTGGAAAACCTATGAGGCTGCTGTGAATCAGAGTTGACTCAATGGCAATGAGTTAAAAGTTGGAATTACCTTGATGGCTTGGGTTTGGATTGGGGCTTTGTTTAAAATCATATTTATTGGAATTTTCAATAGCTGTTTCTAGGTCTTTATAAAAGTTGATAATTTAAACAGAATTGGACAAATGATTATATCGGAAATGATTAAAATGCTGTGATACTTAGTCAATTTGACTGGGGCAGGATCTCAGTAGTTCGGTAGCTGAGGCCTTTCATGAAATGATCTCACATCATGTAATCAGCTCCATGAAGAAATCTGCTGTAAGCATGCCAGCCGTTGTAAGAGGATCAGGGGATCCAAGAGTTCAGCATCCTTATTCAGGTCACAGCCCTGCGATTGAAAGGAACTTTCCTCCGGGCTATAGCCTACTCCTATTTCAGTATAATCGAGGGTGAGAGTTTTCTCTTGCTGGAGTGTAACCTGTATCATCCCACTGACCTCCTGGTCTTTGAACTTCAGCCAACAGCCAGTGACACAGCTGACTCCAGGAGCTATTCATGACCTGCCAACCTTAGAATCATTCAACTCTGGAGCCGCCAGTCGGAGATGTTTATTTCTGACTCATTCATAAGTGCCTCCGGCCACCTCTAGTCTCCCTCCTCCTGTTGGACTTTCCGCTTTCTGATTCATCGGGAAAAGCCTCCAGGTTAACATCTGATCCATGAACTTGACTAGGACTGGACTTACCAGCTATAATAACCATGAGATCTACTTTCTTAATATACATTTCTTTATTTTATATAAGCATCACTGATTTTGCTTCTCTACATAACTCAGGTTAACACAAGTACAATTTGATGAATTTCAGAAGATAATTGAAATTAAAATTCTCATTTGGATGTGTCTTGACATGAAGTTTCCTCATAACCCTCAAAAAAAGTTTCTGTGAATTTCAAAATATCTGTAAATTTCCACTGCAAAAATAAATCATCTGTGAATGTGATCACTAAGTATGAACAGACTGGAAAACAATGTTAAGGTACAGATTGTGCTAAGATGCAGCAAGATTAATTATTATTTGCCTGATTATATTTAGTAACTAGGGTAATATGCCAACAATCAATACTTAGCTAAATGTCAGGATATTTGCAATTACATTTTTTTTTTGGAATTACAGTCTTAATCTAGTTTCAAAACAGAAGAGAATCTCTGTTTAATAACTCCTGTGTTAGGACCTCTGACAGTATCTTTCCCCATTCTCACTTTACTAAAGGAGATTTATATTTTAACATTTGTGAAATCATTCTGAGATATAAAGTTTCCAAGAAACAACGGGGAGATCAGTGTCTAGAATGTAACTGAAAGGATATAAGGAAAGAAGACTTCAAGTTTAGAAATCAGTTAAGGCATTAAAAAAAACATGGACTGGATTACCCTGGAACTAGAGTTAAGTCTCTACAGGGGGAAGCAACTCAGTTGTTCATCTTAACTTCTATCACAAAAGTCACGTATGGCCTTAAGTAGTCCATGGCATGAAAATTATACTTTATAAGATGCTCATATTTTTTCTTTAAATTGGTTGTCTGCATATTAGGGAACTTTTCAAATTATTAAGTTTCAATAATTAACCCAAATTATAGGCACAATCATCAACCAGAAACCAAACTCTCGCCCATCAAGTAAATATGAACTCATAATGACTCCCTGTGGGTTGCCATGACTGGTAAAGGCTCACAGGTGTAGAAAGCCTAGTCTCTCTGGTGGGGTGCTGGTGGTTTCAAACTGCCTAATGTAGGACTGCCGCTGGAGGAGTAGATCTTGTATTAACTGTTATAGGGATAAAGTAGGAGACAAAGCTGTCCAAGTCAATAGGAGAAATCGAGAAACAAAGCAAATATTACAAATTTTCATCTCATAAGAGACTTGTTCTTGTTGTACTCAAATCTCCCTGATTCACTGTGGTCCCGTGTGAAAGAGAATCAGACTACTCCGTCGCCATGAACGGCTGCACAGTCAGCGATGGCAGCTGTCGGATCCATGTTAGCTCAACGATTTTACCTTCAATAAGTAATTCTTTGTCTTCTTTGTTTTGTTTCAGGTCAGATTTTGCTTATTTTTTTCAGTATTCTTATTTTTATTATGTGTGAGTACACACACGTACACCTATTCCAGAGTCGTTAAAACAATGTTAATGTCTTTTAAAGAAATCAAGGTTTATATGGGAGAATTTAAATCTCACCTCAATCAAGAGTAAGTCAAAACATATTTCTACAAAAGATTATAGAAACATTTATTAAACAAAAATATGGTGCTATTGTTTCTTGAAATAGCCTTCATTTAGATATACACACGACTGAAAGCAATTTCTATTTCGCTTATCCTTCCCTGAAGAATTTGGACTTCTTTGATTTATACCTGGTCAAAATGAAAGTTCCAGTATCCTCTAGGGCAGTGGCCCTCAACCCGTGGGTTACAACCCCTTTTGGGGTCAAATGACCATTTCACTGGGGTCGCCTTAGACCATCGCAAAACACATATTTCCCATGGTCTTAGGAACTGAGACATCGCTCCTCTATCTATCTCCGGGCAGGTCCACCCACCTGCAGATATGCCCACCTATGCTACATCATACTTCAAGACAAAATTTCATTTCTTTGTAATTAGAAGTAAATATTTCACAATATATAATTACATATTGTTTTTGTGATGAATCACGATGCTTTAATGATGTTCAATTTGCAACAATGAAATATATCCTGAATATCAGATATTTACATGACGATTCATAATAGTAGCAAAATTGCAGCTATGAAGTAGCAACGAAAATAATTTTATGGTTGGGTGTCACCACAACATGAACTGTAATAAAGGGTCACGGCATGAGGAAGGTTGAGAATCACCTCTTTAGGCACTCAAATAAGCCATAAGGCTATGGTCTGTGTGGGGTAAAATGGTCAAATGTAATTCTGGTACATTGATTTGGTCCTACCTTTAATGTATGAGAAGTTGTTTGTGATTAAAAAGAAAACCGAACGTTTTTAAATACAATCTTCCTGGTCTTTTTGTCACCAATCCACTTTTCAATGTTCTTAAAGCTTTTGTATTATGACCAGCAAGATAACCCTGTATCCTTTGGGGAGACAGCCACTTGGAATCCCCCGACTGAACCCCACCCCCCAAAAAGCAGTCAACATAACCTCCAGAGTTGACTTCTCTGCCTTGAATTTAACTGGCCCAGCAAATCCCATCACCAGCCACTCTGCTGATTGGATTTTCTTTGCTAAAGGGAAGAGAGAAGCCACTTGACACAGTGTGGATCAAGACATGCAATGGTCTTGTGGTCAGTTTGTATGATGGCAAAGTTAAAAGTAAACAAAACCAAAAAGCATTACCGCTAAGATTAAATCATGCACATATGCACTTCTATAGTTAAAACATAATGTCTAGAAGAATTTATAGCTTGAGCATTAGGGGAGGGGATTTGCTTCCCCAGGGAACTTCTGTCCATAGACACTCAGTGAGGGTCCTGTAAGCAGTTGGGAGGTAAAACTTTCTCCCACTCCACCTAGACTTGCCTTTTAAAAAAGAAAAAGGGAAGGGACCAACATATATTACCAGGAAACTATCTTGCTTCTAAATACCTATTCACTCTATCTTTGGAATTCTTAAGAGCATGATGCGATTATAAGAGTTCTTTAAGTGTTTCTGGAGTCACCACTGACAGAACTTATATCCCTAAAAGGATTACAAAGATAAGATTTCTTTGGGTTATTTAAAGGATTTTCGCAATTGATACTGAATTTTTGTATATGTATACCACATTGGCAGTTATCCCTATAATGAGAGCTACCCAGTTATAAAATATGGTATAATATGTATTCCTTTCTTTAGCTAAATCATTTGTTATACTAATTTAGTCTAGTATTGTATTCAGGTAAGCCTCAACAATTAGTCAGGGGTTTTCAGATGATTGAGCCCCCATAGACTTTCTCCTTGAAGTCAAGTTGAGATCTGTGTAATCATTAATATATCCTTCCATACTTAGATTAATGCCTTGAATCAACTGGAAAGGGAAATGCAAGACCAGAATTAAGCCCTATTTTTCTAAGTTAGACTCATTGTTCTAAGACATTCATTTGAATAAGGAGTCCAGAACAATAGCAGTATGTTTGATGTTTATGCTATAGTTTAGGCCAATCTTATTTTGAACCTTGTTACTGATAACCTTATGGTTTAGAATATAAATCAAATTGACTTGGCCATGGTTTCTTTAAGTTAAATTAACCAGAGTTCCTCGCAGAGTGGCATATCATTAGAAAATTCAGCCCAAATCATGTCAATATGAGAGTGTACTTTATTGAGACAACATTCTCCATGGGTTCATACATCTGTGTATCATATAATCAAAGGTATATTCAAACTTCATTTAAGATTATCCTGTCAAACATATCTATATACAGAAAACCCTTGGGAAATTAGAAATACTGTCCCACGCTGGATAAACAAGTGGCAGGTTTACTTGAAACTTTGATGGGCAGAATGAATGTCCCCATTCAGAGAAAAGGGAAGGAATATATACTGCTCATGAAATATTTTAGCTCCTTAAATTCAGGATCCCTTCCCTACAACGCCCTGTGATGTAGTGGTTTTGCATAGGGCTGCTGACAGCACAATCAGCATTTCAGAACAACCAGCTTCTCTTGGATAGAAAGATGGGATTTCTACTACAGTGAAGCATTAGTGTCTTGGAACTCACAGGGGTAGTTCTATCAGGCCTGCATGAGTTGGAATCTACTCAGTAACGGTGATTTTGTTTGGGGACTGTTTTTTAGTAAAGCAGTCTACTGTGTGTACCTGTCCCTCTTAAAACTGCCTTTGAGAATTGAGGTTCATGGGATTTACATAGACATGTCGGTGCCCCAAGTCCTCCTATCACTGTGGATAATGGTCTTTTGTGTCTGGTCTGACTCAGGAATTTTGTGTCTTCTACTAGCAATCATGAAACTGAGGAAAACTAACGTGTCAACTTTCAAATATAGTAAAAATTTCCAGCTGTTAACAAACATTATCTTCTGTGTAAGAAGTAAGAAGGAATAAGAAAACATATATGAATATGGTTATTTCTCCCCCAATCCCTCGAAAAAAGAAAGGAAAGAAAAATTGTAAAGAATCAGATTAATGATGATGTGGTGGCTACATAACCTGGTGTCAATTTGGGACTTGAGAGGATTAAGAGTGAAGGTGTGGAGTCAAGTCGGTCAATCTGGTCACAGCCAATGAAGCCTCTGTGTGGGCATAGCCTTCTCCTGGGAATTCTGGGAATTCCTGGAGATCCTTCTTGGAGGGGGGAGACATTATCTCTCTCTATTGCCAAGGTTGACTCCCTGGAAAGACAGCCCTGCGGAGAAGCCACATGGACTTTCCCTGATGCAACTAGAACCCTGGAGCTGGAGAAGCCATGTGGATACCCCTGCCAGCACTGAGATGCTTACACTGCCACTAGATCTACAAGACTTTCCACTCACGGGCCTGTGATCTTCCTGCATTTGGTATTGTTGCATGTGTTTCTTGAGTCAGAAGAGGATTTTATAGATTGGTGTTGGACACATGGGCCAATATCAGACTTGTGGATTTGATCTGGACTGGGCTGGGATGTTTTCTCTATATTCAACTGCTCCTGTGTATAAACCTCTTTCTTATACACATGAGTCTCTATGGCTTTGTTTCTCTAGTCTTCCTGGACTAACACAGATGGTAGGATATTTGAGTGACTTCTGGGAATAACTATTTTTTTCATGTATTTTTAATTAATTTTTTGCTTTCTTCTTGAATGATATTACCCCAGAGCTCATCAGATCTACTGTCATTAGTGTTCAATGCATCAAATCTGGTCCTGAGATTTTTTTCAAAATTCAGGTAGGATAGGCGCAACGCTGTATTTTGGCTTTTTGCACTTGTTTTTTCTTTGGCTTCAACTTGAACTTACATATGAGCAGTTGGTAATACATACCACAGTCATCCACTGACTTTGCTGTAGCTATTGGTATGTCTTCTCCCTCTCCTCTTCCTATAGATGGAATCAATTTGATTTGTGTCGTATTTCAGCTGGACAAATCCATATGTATAGGCACCTTTTGTGTCATAGAAAAAAAGTATTTTCTATGAAAAAGTGATTGGTTTTGCAAAGTTCTGCTATGCGACCACCAGCTTTGTTTCTATCACCAAGCCCATCTTTTCTAGCTTCTGTTTCTTCTTCATTTCCAGTTTTTCCAATTCTAATCATTAATAAATATCAATACATCTTGATTGCATGTTTGACCAGTTTCAGCCTAAAGACACTGATGGAACCCTTCAATTTCTTCATTGTTAGCTTTCCTTTTGGTACATAACTTTGAACAGTAGTTGTATTGATTGGATTTCCTTGATTGAGAATATATATTCCTATTACAGACAATGCTGTACATCCAGATAGATCTTGAAATGTCCTTTAGACAGTAAATACAATGCCATTCCTCTTGCTTATGTCATTCCCAGCATAGTAAACCATATTATTTTCTGATTCAAATTGGCAAATACCAATCCATTGCAGTTCATGAAAACCCAGGACATTGCTCATAATGTGTTCCATTTCATTTTTGACATCTTCCAATTTTCCTAGATTCTTATTTCATACATTCAAGTTACAATTATTAGTAGATATTTGCATCTTTTTCTTTTACCATGAGTCGTGTCCCCTCAGCAAATGAAGACCCCAAAGGCTGTCCTCCCTTCCGGACACCAGAATCGACTCTACTTGGAGCCAGCAGCTCCTCCTAGTTGCATTTTGAGGGCCTCCGACACCAGGGACCATTCTCCGACACTATCTTCAACAATGCTTTGCTTCCATTCATTAGGCCTTCAGTGTCCGACAGTCTTTCCATGCTATGTATATTGTTTTCAGTAACTATTTCATCTGAAGTTGGGGGTCGATTCCTTCCTCATAGACTCCTCTTAGTCTGGAAACTCCACTGAAACCTGTTCACTTTGGAACATTTCATGCTGACATTTGAAATATCAATGGCATAGCTTCCTTCCAGCAGCAAGGCAATGCTCCAGCAAGCACAGTACGATAAACTGCATGTGCAGGTTGGACACTGAATAAGGAAGCGCAAAGAAGAGCTAATAGTTTTGAATTGTCCAGACATAGAACATTGAAACTACCATGAATTGCTTAAAGGACAAACAAATCTGTCTTGGAAGAAGTGTTGCCTGAGTGCTCCTTAAAAGCAAGGATGTGCAGACTTCTTACATACTTTGGACATGTCAGGAGAGAGCAGTCCCTGGCGAAAGCTATCATGCTTAGGTAAGTCTAGGCACAGCAAGAGAGGAAAGCCCTCAAGAAGATGGATTAACACAGTGGCTGTAACAATGGGCGCCAGACCATGTTTGTTCTGGGGTGCACAAGTTCACTATGGGGCAGAACTCCCTTGGTGCCACCGAACAAGGAAAGCATGGGGATTAGTGGACGAGAGACGTGAGCACCTCTTTTCAAGAAGACTTACATCTTTCTAAACAGAATGGGGCAGTTCTACCTTGTCCTATTGTATCTCTATGAGTTGCCACAGGTTTTATTTATTATTATTTTTATTGTGTGTGTGATTTTGTTTTGCTTTGTATTGGGTGATATTGGTAGTGAGCACAAGGGATTAGAGTTTGGTCAGCTTAATCTTTCCTTAAATTTTTACCATTTGAAATATATTAAGGTACTACATATCAAGTTTTAGATAAAATCAGTAAATAAAGGGGGGGGAAAGATGGAATACAAACAAATTAACTTAATTCTATCGGTGTACCTAACATAACCATAATGAGGTTTTAAATTTGTTAGAATTGTCAAACTATTTCCCCGTTACAATAATTATCATAAAATAATTGGGTAGTAAACTATAAAATGAAATATTACTGTTATTGGAATTTGAATAGTAAGTTAATGTCAGGAAGTAAAAATGAGGGAAACCAAATTATAATTAATAACATTATTTCTCATATAAAATTGTAACCATATTTCTAAATAAGCTCTTAGTTTAAAAGGCAAAAATGTTGTGTGCTACATGATCCTTTCTTTCCACCATGACATATAAAATGCAGAAATACACTTTACCTTATATTGCCTATTTTTTTCATAAAAATATGTTATTTTAGTAAAACCTTACAAGAAAACCAAAAGCCTTCATATATAAAAGATCAGGGCACTTTTGTGATAATTAATATGCATAAAACAAAATGATGTCTAATATAATAATTTTCTCATATTGTATCATGTTTCCTTTAGGATTGCTACTTAGAAAATATTCAGTCCACTGGTAACGAGCAAAACAAGACCTTCAAATAAAAAAGCCACTGTGACTGACTAAACTTCAAGAACAAAATCAACATTTAATGATATGATTATTAAATTTCAGGACTGTGAAGCAATGGAATGCCATTTGTCCACAAACTCTGAAGGCTAACCCCTGTGTACAACCCACATCTCACACAGGGGACGAGTTGAGGAAACGATGACTACACAGAAATGAAGCAGCTGTTGTAGGTTAAACAGCAAAAGAAGGAAATTAACCCAAACCAGGGAGAAGGTATGAGCTGAAGCAGATCAAATGAGGTAACACAGCTTGAAGACCATGAGCAAGGATTAACTCAGAACAGAAAGTAGAGATGATTCACAGAAGCAAAAACATGGAGCGGAGCACAGGTGTGAGGTTTTTAAAACAGATACTGTTGCTAAACACATATTTGAACAAAATTGATGTAAAAGAAAAATGTTGTTATAGATTATCCTATGATTTAGTATAACGTGTACACAGTAAAGTATGTGTACAGATATGGGAGTATATATTATGATATCCTCATATATATGAAGATAAGTAAAATTACTATTTAGCTTCCAGTTCATATGTGCAAATGTTTATTCCAAACAAAATATATGCCTTAGCAAGGACTGGAGGGCTGCAGACAAATACCCTCCGTGATATATTTGTCTCATTCTTGTTCAAATTGCTCAAACTTATTGCCCTTCTGTTTTAATCGGGTGACTTAATTTTTTTTAAAATATCCAACCCAAACAGTGGCCTCCTAAAGGATGCAATGGACCAATTAAATCCAGGGCAGAAAAATCACTTTCAGAAGAGTGTAGCAGCACTTTGGGGGGTTTAAAGTTAGACTCTTGATAGATTTTCTTAGGACAGGTGCAATCCCTGGAACTTGTTGGGATGAAGTTTTAAAATAGTACACATCGCATTGGTGACAAAAAGGCCAGGAAAGTCTGGTGAAGGGATTGTCCCCATAGATTGTATGTGGCATGCGCTTATTCTGCTCCGGTAGCAGCAGCACCTTCCTCGAGTTTTGCTGAGAAACTTTGCCCTGCCTGTGCTTAATCTTGGGTTCCCTTTGCTCCCCAATTCAAAGAATATTGAAAACATAAAGCAAATCAAGTCCTTTAAGGATGCCAAAACTGCTATTTTGATGTGGTGTGAATCAAGAGGACCTGTTTTCTGGGAAGGGTTAGAGAGATGGAAATATTACCTTGAAATGTGTATAGGCTTAGATGGAGGATACACCAGGAAATGATAGCCTCACATTATACATTTTTGTTTAATAAAACTTTCTATTATTTTGTAGCAATACTTTTTGCATGTGTGTGTGTATATATACATGTCTGCATGTCTCATATATGAGATATATAAACATGCATATTATGATATGTATATGTACAAATATGTTAGTGCATGATAGGGTAAATTAATATCAGGAAACTGAAAAATTTTCTCCCAACTCATTAAGATGAAAAAATTGTGGAATTTGATGACAATGTCAACTAGATTCGACAAAAACAATGCAGTGGGTTCTTGTTGGAGATAAGCTTGGTATTTGGAAATTACAAATTTCAAAACTATTTAACCAAGTGGCTTTCTTCCATAGACTACCAAGATGATTACATTTTATAATAGAAACACCACAGCTTTATAAACTATTGCAGCCTTGCTAGTCTGTCTTTTTATAAAAATGGCTCCCTGTACCTTGTCTGATACACAGATGGACCAAGCATTCTATAAATCATTTCTAACTAGGTTGAAATAACAAAAAATATTATTCTAAAATGCACTGAAAATAATTGTGATTGTTAGATTTGTTATTTAATAGGTATCTCAAATTGAAACTTCCACAGAAAATTAAATTTTAAAAAATCGAAGTGATTACTCTCTTGAAGACAGCTTGCATGATTAGGTAAAAATTCTGTCTCCAAAAAGTACTAGTTGTAGGGTACATAGTAAGTTCTTATTTTTATAAGCCTTATTTTCCGCATTGACAAAACATGTTTAATACTTATATATCCTTGGAATAAAATAATATAGTTTATATAAAATGACCATTATAATATATATAAAAATGTGATCATAACAAATTGCAGTTCTTAAACAGATGTGTGTTTTAGAGTTTAAAGCACTAAAAAAAGTATACTCACACGCATACTATTCAGTCTTTTACTATGTTTTATAATGACATGATTGGCCCAGAGAATTTCAATAATAGCATTTCTTTAGAATAATATACATATCTATTTAACTTGTAAAACTGCATTCTATAAAAGAGATAAAAGCTCTGCTAATTATAAAATAATGGGTTAGTGTTAAAATTACATTTTCTTTTAAATTTTATAGTTTCTTTTTGTAAAAGAGGCGTCTGTATCTTTTTACTTCCCTCTTACACAAGCGCCTACAATCCTAATTCAGGAAACCGGTAATACTTTTTTGTAAGCGAATCTCTATTGCATTCATGCCATCAGCCTCTGAACAGATGTCAGAAAGTAAAGATTGGCTGCTCGCAGATCAAGTAGCGGCTGCCAACTCTCGCGAGCTTTGTCAGTAACAGTTGATTGTAATGTCAATTCAGTCCAATTTACAGACTAGAGCAGCGGCTGCATTCCGAATCTCCCTGAAGTATTAAATGATCTCAACTCCTTGCAAACTTTATTATCTTTGTTTCACGGATTCGGGTAAGTTGCTCTGAATTTGCATCTTTGTGTAGCGCAAGTCACCGGGAAGCAGCGCACGCGGTAGGAATGTGATCCTTTCAGGGATTTACTGTGTGAACGCTCTCTCTGTGGGAGACAGTCACCGGAGCTTGCAAATAGCACAGATGAAGCAAGGGAGTCGGCTCCTATCTTCTTATGCTTTCGGGAAGCAGACTAAGTCCATTTAACTGCTGCAGAAACGATGCAAACGGTAACACGGTTGCGTCCCTGAGAAGCATGTTCTGATGGAAAGCCAAAGTAGAAAAAGCTATGCTGGTGGCTCAGTGAATCACTCCCTAAAAGAATAACAGAAGTCCTCCTTGACCAGGCTTGCTCCTTTCCGTTTATCTTCCTTTTTTCCCTACATGGTATAAAAGCATAGAATTCCTGTAGTGTTGTTTAATAGGATACTTTTCTTGATCTACTCATTGCCATCTGAAACTTTCAGAGTATTGATTGGTGAATGAAAGATCGGAGTTTCTTTTATTTAAAAGGGAAACCTGTTTACTGCAAACTTTTGCACTTTTGCTTTCTTTGTTTTTATAGGTGTATAAATTTAGTAACATCTTTCACATGTGTTATCATAAAAGTACCAACAAATGCACTTTTTATTTATCTGTCATCTCCTAAATCTACCTTTATTTTAATAGTATTCATTTCTGTGTAATTAGAGAATTAAACATTAAGCATATATAATATTTAAACTATTTAAACTAACTGGTAATATTATTGATGCTGTCTGATTAATTATGCTTCTATGTATATATTTTTTAATTTTATGACTATTTCAAGTTTTCATTAATGTACTTTATCATAAAGTTAGAAATCATTATACTTATCTTTGTAAATGCTTTCTTAATGTATCTCCTGTTATTAAAATAATTAACTAAAATATGATATTTTAAAACCTGACTTTAAAATTTAGAATGAAACTCTAGTCTTGTCACTCTAGACATGAAACACAATATTCTCTTGGGGGCCTACTAAATTTTCTAATTGCATTTACAAAGTTCTGTTGTTGTCTGCTACTGGTTTTGTTGTCTTTTTAATGTCCTACTTCTTTATTGTTCACTTTTATAAAATATAAGTGAATACTATCTTAGACATCCACATCTTATTTGTAAATATTATGCCTGCTTTTGATGGGATGTTTTAACAAAGTTTTAATACATATTGAAATATTCTCTTTCATTTTGGTATTTTCATGACAACACTCACCTACTCTTACCAAAATTGTATTTTCCAGATGTTAGAGAAGTGGAACTGAATCCATGTCAACTTAAAACCAATTTAAAGTGTCATCAAAGGCAAGGGCTATCTCTACTAGTGGGATATTCAAATTCAATGCTACTCAGAAGAGAAAAGTTTGTGAATATTGTGCATGTTAGAAGACAGTTACAGAATTCCTGTGCCATCGCACTGGATGCATGGTCTCACATTGCACATAGCCTTTACGTGCTTAATCGGTATCTGAAATAGGCTTGAAAACCAATGGTCCAGTCTATTTATAAACAAACTTCTTACATTCTGCCCTTCATTTAGCCTGCAACAAAGCATGCTTTTTAGTTTGGGGATAACGGCTTAATTGTTTTAATTTGATGAAATATATTTTAGTGGCAACTGCTCTAGATCAGATTAGATTTACTTAGGTGACTTTCCTCCCACCTTTTTAGGAGGAGGTGTTTTGTTTGTTTGCTTTATTTTTTTCCAAATAGGAATGAATACTTTATTACATTTTTTAGTAGATATGGAAGTCATCAAGAAAAGTCAACCCCCCCAAAAAAGTCCCCCCAAAACACCATTCCAAACTGTGAGAACTCTTATAAGAATTTGGATTATCCTCTAAGAAATTTCTGAGCAATTATTTAAAAAATTTGTTCCATTGTGGAGGTTAAATATAAATAAATGACTCTTTATAGCACTCATTGTTGGATATCCTTATCTTGCAGCATAACAGTATAGGTATCTTCTACTTATTGGCTAACAAATTACTATACTATTTTCAAAATTGAATTACCTATTAAAAAATGAAACAGTACTTTTTAAGTTGTATTCAACTTTTAGAGTGTTTGCTTAAAATGGTATTATGTAAACTTGGAATACAGTATTAGTGGTTTGCACTTTCAATTTTATGCCCACACAGCCCCCATAATCCATTTTCTTTTGTAATTTCATGTTCCCTCCTTCCTTGAAAATAATAAGCATTATGTTAATATTTCATTTTTTCTGAAATCTGATGCTGAATTTTACTGATGACATTTTGCTCCATTCCTTACGACAAGCATATAATATCCAAACCCACTGTTACCTAGTTGAGTCTGATTTACTGCTATCCAAAAGACAGAGCAGAACTGCCCTGTGGGCTTCTAAGACTGCTTCATATTCCTACCTCATGGCTGGTGGTTTTGAACTGCTGACCTTGTGTTTAGCAGCCCAATAGGTAACCACTATAACACCAAAGTTCTTTGACAAGCATATTATTAGAATTTAAATAATTTGGGAAAGGTCGGAAAACCAAGTAAGCTTTTTTGAAGAAATTTCATTATCAATATAGGTTTGCATATTTCCCCAGGTCTTTATTTTGTTATTATGGTTTTGATTACATAATTGTTTTAATAATGTGAACACATATACTATAAACTAATGTTATTGAAAAACTATTTGTATTATATTAGAGCAGCAAAGATTAAATTATGGAAATTACTGTGATGTTTATTTAGATAAAATATAATAAATAAATGATATAATATAAATATTAGTATATGTCAATGGTCACTATAAAATATGAATATGGGGATAATTATATTTTAATATTAAATTATTGGTTTTTATACTAGAGAACATTCACCAACAGGTAGTATTCATATTTATTGGAATTATGTTGCCTTTCTTTCTTTCTTTTTAAATACTTTTATTAGGGGCTCTGACATCTCTGATCATAATGCATACATTCATCCAGTGTGTCAAGAACATTTGCCACCATCATCATTTTCAAAGCATTCTCTTCTCCCTGAGCCCCTGATATGAGCTCCCCGTTTCTTCCCCCTCCCTCCCCCACCCGTCCTTCTTGAAATGTTGCCATTCTTGAAATGAGCATCAAAATGTACGATTGTTTTCAATGTTACTTAATTATATTGTATACAAGATGACAATTCACAGATATCCATGTTGAACAAAACATTCACAAAAAATACACTGGCACTGATATCTATTCAGTGAAAAATATATAAATAAATTAAAGATCACAAGAAACATTGGTGTAAGTAAACACTAAGTGACATCAGAATTATATGACAGTCTTTTCAAATGTTATACCTATAAGTGTATTTAAAATATATTTCTTATTAAATGCTAAGTTAGATATATTTTGGGAATGAGTATGCTTCTTTTTCAATACAATTTTTAGAAATAAAGTTAGAATTTTTTCAGGGATAAAATATTTGAAATTTTGGTTTACTAAGCTGAAATAATATTTAAGTATAACAACAGAAAAAATAACAGTAGGTATTCTAGGTATTGTATGAGACGTAGAGAAACACTGACTCAGACCAAGTGCAATGAGGAGACCTTGCGGATTAGTCTATTAGCATCACACCTGAGACAAGCCACTTTTGTATTTTAATATTTATTTTATTTCAAAAGTAGATATTAAAAAGTATTCTTCATAGCATTTCATTCCTCTCAACATGTCCAGCTTGATTTATTTAAGGAAAATGGGATGATTAATTATCAGGATAAAAAAGATCAACAGCAACTTTGTATAACTTGTATGCTGTGAGAAATAAAAAGATTTTTAGCAACTATTACAAAGACATGCATCTTTATGTTTTTGTTATATTTTATTTATTCTATTAATAATTTATAAATCATATAACAGACATATAGTATACATATTATTTATTTATGTCATCTATTATTTTATTTTAGCACAAAGCAAAATTTGTCAAATTAAAAAAAATAGTATCACTTAAGGAAAAAAGCTTTCTTATATGGTAATCACTATATATATCTTATTATATTTCTATATGTATATATAGATTTACATCCATAAGCTGGACAATGAGCTAAATAATCTGAGCTGTGATTTATTTTACTCAGAGATTTATTGTGGCCCAAAATCACTTGTGGATCACTAGGCATACTGTGAACAGAAATGAAATAATTTTATTTAAGACATGATATAATATTTTAATTCTTGGCCATTGTTATAGAGATAGCTCATTATCATCTGACTTCTAAGATCAACGGAATAAACAACAAATAAGATACAAATGCCAATACTCACAGAATTATATCCCGATTAAGGTAGACTGGATTTAAAATCACAATTGTAGGAAAAACGTAAAGTGCTGCACATTGATGATATTGTTATTATTATGTGAATGCCAAAAAGAATTTTTAATAGCTTTACACTGGTTATTTTCAGTGTGAGCTATATTTTCAGCATTCAACTATATTTCCATAATTTTTGTCTCTTTTTGTTACATGTCATTTTCAGAGTCTGAATTAATTTTTAAATTATTATTTTACAGAAACTCCAGTAAACATAATTGCTTTGTAACACAACCTGATTGCCTTAAATACTCTCTTCATATGATAAAGTAAAGTTATATTTAGATAATAAAATGCAAAAGAGTTATAGTTTAGGTTAAAACAATTATTATTTTCACCTCCCCTACTTTTTCTGGTGTTTATGCAGCTTTGATCTTCTGCGATAAATACACTATGATTAAAAAGCAGAAGTTCATCCCAAGGAATAAATATACATAGGTCTTTATATTTCTAACACTTAATTTTTTTAACTACATACATTTCTATAGTGGTAACATACTTATTAGTCTTTATAACTTGTAGAATAAGCAACTACTACTTTCTTTAACTTAACATTCTATAAGAAGAATATCCATATTCTCTCCTGACCATAGACTAGGATTGTAGGAAAGAAGGAATTATTGGGTGAAAATGGCCATTGAAAGTACCATGGAAACAGAAAAGCCAAATGATAGGATATATATGTATATATATAATTGTATATTATTATAATTATATATAATTGTATATAATTGTAATTATATATAATTGTAATTTTATATATATATATATATATATATATATATATATAATTACATGGGCTCTTCACAGTTTTTTCAAGAGCCACACCAATATTAAAGTCACAGATATTTCCGAGAATATACATGCTTCTGTTTCCCCTCTGATCAAAGTTTTCAGTCCATCTTAATGTTGCGCTGGTTGGGACTATGTATATATAGAGGATGAGTCAGATAATCTTGCAATGAACAATCTTTCTTCTTTTGAGTAAGTCTAATAAATTGACTTTTGAAAACCAAAAACTCTCTCTCTCTCTAGATTGCAATATTTTCTTCTGACTTCCCCTCCAGTTTTCCTCTAAAGTGAAACTTCTCAAACATCCTCTTTATTTCCAGAGTAATATTATATATTTCTAGCAAATCAAGTTTAAGGAACTCTATTAACACTGTCAGGTAAGTATTGGACTGCTAATCAGAAGGTTAGTGGTTCAAAACCACAGCCACCTATGGGACAAATATGAGGGTATTTCCCTCCATAAAGGTTTCCAACTTATATAGGCTTGCTTATTCAGAATTAACTTAATGGTGGTGGAGAGTACGAATTTAGTGATTGTTTCTGTGTATCTAATCTCATCCTTAAAATACATAAATCCCAAATTACTAAAATACTAATAATTGCTAAAAAAATTGGTAATAATTTTCCAAAAGTGAAATTTTTCTTTTATTTTCCCATGTCCCTTGTTTATTTTCTCAAATTAAATACAAAAATACATTCTACTCTTTTCTATTTTTCCTACATACACATTTATTGTGGTAGTAGATTTACTAGTTTTAATAATTTGTATTACCAATACGAAGTATGGTGTTAATATAAAATCAATGAATTATATATGCATAAGGATGCTAAGATTTCCTCTTTACCCCTTCCAGAAAACAATATGCAAAGCAAGGACACAATCATATACATCAAATTTCTCTTCTGGCTTCTTCTCTTTTGTATTTTTATCAAGAAATCACACACTGAAGAAGACATCGTCGTTACAACAAAGAGTGGAAGAGTGAGGGGCATGAACTTGTCAGTTCTTGGTGGCACAGTAACAGCCTTTCTTGGCATTCCCTATGCACAGCCGCCTATTGGTAGACTTAGATTCAAAAAACCGCAGCCCCTACCAAAGTGGTCCAATACTTGGAATGCCACAAAATATGCAAACTCTTGTTATCAGAACATAGACCAAAGTTTTCCTGGCTTCCTCGGATCAGAGATGTGGAACCCAAACACGGACCTTAGTGAAGACTGCCTATATCTAAATGTTTGGAGTCCGGCACCTAAACCAAAAAATGCCACGGTAATGGTATGGATCTATGGTGGTGGTTTTCAAACGGGAACGTCATCTTTACAAGTTTACGATGGCAAATTTCTGGCGCGTGTAGAAAGAGTTATTGTCGTTTCAATGAACTATAGGGTGGGTGCCCTAGGATTCTTAGCTGTGCCAGGAAATCCGGAAGCACCAGGGAACGTGGGTTTATTTGATCAACAATTGGCACTTGAGTGGGTCCAAAAAAATATAGCAGCTTTTGGTGGGAATCCTAAAAGTGTAACTCTTTTTGGAGAAAGTGCAGGAGCAGGTTCGGTCAGCCTTCATTTACTATCTCCTCGAAGCCACCCACTCTTCACCAGGGCCATCCTGCAAAGTGGATCCTCGAATGCCCCGTGGACAGTAATGTCTCCCTATGAAGCCCGAAACAGAACATTGACCTTAGCGAAATTTCTTGGTTGCTCAAGAGAAAATGAGACTGAGATAATCAAATGCCTTCAAAATAAAGAGCCCCAGGAAATCCTCCTGAATGAAGTATTTGTTGTCCCTTTTGAGTCTCTCTTGTTAGTCAATTTTGGCCCAACGGTGGATGGGGATTTTCTCACGGACATGCCAGACACCTTGCTCCAGCTTGGACAATTCAAAAAGACCCAGCTCTTGGTGGGGGTGAATAGAGATGAAGGCACAGCATTCTTGGTGTATGGGGCTCCTGGCTTTAGCAAAGATAACAACAGCATCATCAATAGAGAACAATTTCAAGAAGGATTAAGACTGTTTTTCCCAGGAGTGAGTGACTTTGGGAAGGAAGCAATCCTTTTCCACTATACAGATTGGTTGGATGACCAGAGACCTGAGCATTACCGGGAGGCCTTAGATGATGTTATTGGAGATTACAATTTCATATGTCCTGCCTTGGAGTTTGCTAGAAAATTCTCAGAATTGGGACAAAGTACCTTTTTCTATCACTTTGAACACCAGTCCTCCAAACTTCCTTGGCCAGAATGGATGGGAGTGATGCATGGTTATGAAATTGAGTTTATTTTTGGTTTACCTCTGGAAAGAAAAGTTAACTACACAAGAGCTGAGGAAATTTTGAGTAGATCCATAATGAAACGCTGGGCAAATTTTGCAAAATATGGGTAAGTGGTGGCTTTTTGTAATTGTTCTGTGGGTTTTACTTTTCATAGTTTATTTTTATCTCATGTGTAGACTCAGGTACTTAAATAACCATGGAAACTTCATTAGTCACCTGGTTTCATGTCCAAAATACTGAAGAACTTAACAGTATTAACCTAATATTCGATGTCAATTTATGCTTACGTTGAGAAATAAAATTACTATAACATTGGTTTTAATTCTACATTTACAATGTTCATAGATAAAAACAAGCATGTATGCAGTGTTTTAGTGATACCTGGTCCAGGAAGAAATACATATATGCTCAGGGAAATGAAAGTGCAAGATGATGATGATGGAGTTGGGCTTCAGATTACCTCCCTCACGGACAGTTTGTTGTTTTAATATGTGTTTATAAGACAGGTTAATCCAGAATGCTCAGGTTACTCAGGCTTTCCAGGAGTTTTGAGAGCGCTCATGGTTGACTGCACTCTTCTCTAGGTACAAATTAATTTGAATGATCTTGGATAATTGGAGAGATTATGAAAAGATATAGTTACCTAATTTATTATATATATTGTTATATATATAGGATATTCATTCTAAATACATGTGTATAGAAAGAAAAGTTTTTATCTTTTACATTTCAAGGTACTTATCAACCCAAACCAAATTTAAATATTTGGGTAATCTGAAAAAATATGAATAATCAAAATAAATAATTAGAAATTGGAACATCTGTTTTTAAAAGGAATGCTTACAAAAGCTCGCAAGTCAGTTGCACACTCTTTAATAATTAAAACATTTATTGATTATAATATTCTTGTTTGGGATTTTATGAACACATCTGTTTTAATTCACTCTGTTTTATTGTATATGTATATCTGCAGTATAATTTATATGATGATTTTCCCTCAAACATTTTAATACCTATCAATGGTGTACAAAGTTATTCTTTTTCACTTAGCATTAAAGCCCCTCTACAATCTTGGTCCTGCAAGGAAATCTTGTTGAAGATCATCTAGTATCAATTGCAGCAGCACATTGACAGGGAGCTGCCATAGGTTCAGGATGGATTCAGAAGAGAACGTGAAACAAGGGATAGCATTGCTGATGTCAGTTAGATCTTGGCTGAAAGTAGAAAATACCTAACGGATATTGATTTGTGTTGTATTGACTGTGCAAAAGCATCTGACTGGGTGAGTCACACAAACTATGAATGTCTTGAGAAGAATAGAAAGTCCCAAACATGGCGAGTTCCCTGACCTAGCTCACCGAACTGCCCGCGGCCCATGTTCCCGTTGCCTTTTATCTGCTCTCCTTTCCCTCCCGGGAGTTCTTTCCCTGCCTCCATAAATCTTTCTTAAGTTCTTAAAAAACTAAAAACCAGAAAAAAAGAAAGTTCCAAACACATCCGTGCTCATGTGGAACTTGTATATGGATCAAGAGACAGTTGTGCAAATAGGACAAGAGAACTCTGAATGTTGCATGTTGATTTCATCAAGGAGTTTATGCGCATGTGTGTTTTCTCTCACAATGAAAACGATGAGCGTCGGATGTGTCAAAGGTATACGGACAACAGATAGAAATGAATCAGTGAGGAAACTCTTTCACTCAGAAACCTATAGAGACAGTTCTGTTCTGTCCTACGGGTCACTATGAGTTGGCATGAATTTGATGACAAGGAGTGTGGTTCACATTGGTGCAGAGATCTTTATTGTGGTTATATTTTCTTGTTTGAGTGTGGCTTTAAGCATTATATATTGGCCTTTGTTTCTCATGATGAATTTTTACTTTAACAACTGTTTTATCAGAAATTAATATTGTTACTCCTGCTAACTTACCATTAATTTTATTTTTTTCATCCTTTGATGGGTCTATTTTTGTCTTTATATCTGAGATGTTTCCTGTTAGCAGGATATTGATTGATCAGGTTTTCTATCCATTCTGCTTGTTTCTGTCTCCTCATTGGTGAGATCGAGTCATTTATATTCAGTGTCATTATTGATAGATGTGATTTTATTGCTATAATTTTCTTTGCTTATTCTTTGTTAAATGTAATTTCCTGTGATGACTTTCCTGTGGGTTTTCATGTCATCATAGCCTTTGCTTTTATTGGTTTTATATTACTTTTTAGTAGTTTGTTATGGTTTTGCTCTTATTTTATTGAATTTTTACCCTCTTATTTACGATTTACTTTTTATTCATTTCTTCCTAAGTTTAAATTAATTTGTTCTTTTTTACAAGCTATTCAGTTTCTTCTCCACTAGCTTTATTTGGTATCCAATATAATCTCTCTATTACTCTATAATTATCTTCATTGCATAATTTAATTTCTGATGCCCCATGTAAAATTTTGTAATTTAATTTTACTTGGTGTCTTTCTTGAGTGAGTTCATTTCTCACTGATGATGTGTTGTATGTTGATGTTAGGTTGCTCTCTGTTGTTGATTCTCTTTCCAAAGAACTCTTTTTAGTAATTTTTGGAAGGTTAATTTAGTTTTATTTAGTTTTTCTATGTCTGAAATGTCCTTATTTATTTCTTATATTTCTGGGATTTTTTTGAATGTATGATTCTTGGGTAGCAAGTTTTTTCTTGCAAGGTTTTGTTTATATTGTTCCATTGTTTTATTTATTACATGTTTTTAATGAAAAATCCTATTAAAATAATCTTTAGATTTAGCTCAATAATAAGAATATTCACTTTTGTTTTTCTCCAAGTCATTCTTGAATTTCTTTCTTTTTCTTTGATGTTAGAAAATATAACTTTGGTACATAAAAGTGGTTTTCTTTTCTTTTTTTTTTTTAAACGTTTTATTAGGGGCTCATACAACTCTTATCACAGTCCATACATATACATACATCAATTGTATAAAGCACATCTGTGAATTCTTTGCCCTAATCATTTTCTTTTCTTTCTTTCTTTTCCCTTTTCTTTTTTTACATTTTATTAGGGACTCATACAACTCTTATCACAATCCATACATATACATACATCAATTGTATAAAGCACATCCATACATTCCCCGCCCCAATCATTCTCAAAGCATTTGCTCTCCACTTAAGCCCTTTGCATCAGGTCCTCTTTTTTTTACCCCCCTCCCTCCCCGCTCCCCCCTCCCTCATGTGCCCTTTGTAATTTATACATCATTATTTTGTCATATCTTGCTCTATCCGGAGTCTCCCTCCCCCCCCCCCCTCTTCTCTGTCGTCCCTCTCCCAGGGAGGAGATCACAAGTGGATCCCTGTAATCAGTTCCCCCTTTCCAACCCACTCACCCTACGCTCTCCCAGCATCGCCCCTCACACCCTTGGTCCTGAAGGTATCGTCCACCCTGGATTCCCTGTGCCTCCAGCCCTCATATGTACCAGTGTACAACCTCTGCCCTACCCAGCCCTGCAAGGTAGAATTCAGATCATGGTAGTTGGGGGGAGGAAGCATCCAGGATCTGGGGGAAAGCTGTGCTCTTCGTCGGTACTACCTTGCACCCTGACTGACCCATCTCCTCTCCTAAGCCCCTCTATGAGGGGATCTCCAGTGGCCGACACTTGGGCCTTGGGTCTCCACTCTGCACCTCCCCCTTCATTCAATGTGGTATATATATATAAATATATACATATACATATATATATATGCACATACACACACACATTCTTTTTTCTTTTTTTTTGCATGATGCCTTATACCTGGTCCCTTTGACACCTCGTGATCGCACTGGCTGGTGTGCTTCTTCCATGTGGGCTTTTTTGCTTCTGAGCTAGATGGCCGCTTGTTTATCTTCAAGCCTTTAAGACCCCAGACACTATCTCTTTTGATAGTCGGGCACCATCCTCTTTCTTCGCCACATTTGCTTATGCACCCATTTGTCTTCAGCGATCCTATCATGGAGGTGTGCAGTCAATGATATGATGATTTTTTTGTTCTTTGATGCCTGCTAACTGATCCCTTTGGGATCACTCGCTCACTCAGGCTGGTGTGTTCTTCCATGTGGGCTTTGTTGCTTCTGAGCTAGATGGCCGCTTGTTTATCTTCAAGCCTTTAAGACCCCAGTCACTATCTCTTTTGATAGCCGGGCACCATCAGCTTTCTTCACCACATTTACTTGTTCACCCACTTTGACTTCAGCAGTTGTGTCGGGAGAGTGAGCATCATAGAGTACCAATTTAATAAACGAAAGTATTCATGCATTGAGGAAGTGCTTGAGTAGAGGCCCAAGGTCCTTCCGCCACCTTAATATTAAACCTATAAATGTAGATAATTAGATCTATTTCCCCGTCCTTATATATATGTTTGCATGTACACGTCTTTGTCTAGACCTAATGGTGGTTTTCTTTTGGGGTAAATTCCATTTGCCCTTTTTGTTTTCCTTCAATTTTTAAATGGTTATTTTCTGTTTTATCATGACTTTAGAGAACTTTTCTTCCAGTATTTCTTGACCTTTAATCACTGTGATGGTATATTTATCAAACATTAGTTGTTTCTTTAGAAAATTACCATAGAAGTAGTTGGTTTATGTGGTAGTTACATAATCTGATATCAATTTAAGACATGTGAGTGAATGGGTGGAGTTTAGCATGTCAATCAGATGGCTAAACCTGATCAGGTGACAGCTTGATGACCTCATTTGGAGACACTAAGGAGATAAACAACTTGCTGGAGGCGGGACACATGTTCACTCCCTGGGAGACATTGAAGCAGGACACATCGAGGTACGCTAGTGCCACGAGGTGGAGGAGCCATGCAGAGACCACTGCCAGCGCTGAGATGCTTACAATGACACTGGATCTGCAAGACTTCCTACCCACTGGCCTGTTATCTTCCTTCATTTGGCATCATTGCATGTGGTTTGTGAGTTTGAAGAGAACTTTATAGGTTGGTATCAGACGTATGGGCTAATATTATGGACTTGATATGGACTGGGCTGGGATGTTTTCTCAATATTTAATTGCTTTTGTCTATAAAGTTCCTTCTTATACAGATATGAGTATCTGTGAATTTATTTCTCTAGTCTACCCAGACTAACACAGTTTACTTTGTCTTTTCTTTTTTTACTTCTTTTTTTAATGTGGTTGTTCTTCCTGTAATTTGGACTAGTGAGCTTTATCTTCCAGCTCACAGGTTCATGCTGTAATTTATTCAATTCTACTGCTTTGTTCTCAGAATGTTAGCTAGTTCTAATATCTTAGTGTTTGTCTTTTGGATTACTATTTGAAGTTGTTAAATCATTCTTAGGTTTTTCATTTATTTTGTGTGATTTTTGGTGTAGTACTTTCCTGAGTTATTTTATTTTCTCTCCTGATCTTTGTTTTTGTGTTTTTCTGAAGCTCTGCTGAATTCTTCTTCTATTTGTCTAAAGCAACTGACCATTGTTTTTCTTAACCTCACGGGAAGGTCTAGTAATAGTTTCTTATCTGGAAACTCTACATCTGTGTCTGTGCACAGGCTTCTTTGTATAAGATTTTCCTGTTTTTCCATGTGCACTGAAGTTGCCTGTCATTTCTGAAACATAATGTATTGATATTTGTATATATTTGTTGGTCTGGTAATATTAGAATGAGTAATATCCTCTGTGTTCTAGTTGTAAAAATTGAAATTTCAAGGGTGGTTGGATTATGTGGCAATAGCCTATTCTGGGCAAAGATTGATGACAGACACATATTGGTTAATATTTTCATCAAGGTTGGAGACTTGAGGTTGCGTTTGCCAGGAAATGTAGGCCAGTGATTGAAACAGCTGTCAGAAAAGGAGAAAAGAGACACTATCTAAGAATATATCTCTCTCTCTACCCACATGAACTTTCTTTGATGGAGTGAATGTCAGCGCAGGAGCAGAACCTCAGGTCAAATTAAGTGATCCTTATCCGACAAGGATCAGGTGTTTGGACTGTGCCATTCTCAAGTCTCGGACTCCAGCAATTTAATGGACTTCACCCCCTCCCAACCCCCGACACATATCCCCCTGAATGCATTCAGTCAGTGTTGTCCTTCCCCAGTGCTGGCTTATGCAAGGTATGTTGAAGCAAAAGTGCATTGTCCTCTGTTGTATTCAATTAAGTATGGGGCCAGAATAGGCATGGGGATCGAGGACTGAGCTCATCTTTTCCTTTCTTCCATTGCCAATTTCTGGATCCCTTAGACTCATGTTGTTGGGCCAGCTAAGAATTCTCTGCTATTTCAGGGTTTCTTTCCCTCTCAATTGCCAGGCAATGGGTGGTTCAGAGTTTGTTCTCCCGAGGTTTAGAATTAGGTATTTGAATCCTCCCTGTGTTTTAGTGAAGTTTTTGTTTGAAGAGGGTGCCATATTGTCATATTTTTTATCCTTCTGAAAGGTGATCAATACTTACATTATTTTTTTCTTAAACAGCAAGCCCATGTGTATTATCTATTAATTTTGTCAGATACAAAGAAATGCAAACAATTACCATGTGATTGTTTCATTGTAACAATTGTATACAACTCAATCCCACTGTTGTTAGGTGTCAGTGGGTAGAATCTGACTCATAGCAACCCCACGTACAAAGAAGAAAACACTGCCCAGTCCTAATGCATCCAAGATTCTTCCTACCTTTGAGCCCATTGTCACCAACATGTAAATACAACACATTGACTGTGGGATCTAGGCCACAAATGAATGGTCCTGAGGAGCTTGGCACAATTAAATAAGAAAAATCATTAAGAAAGTGGCCTTGGAGATGAGTGCTAAGTTTATTCAACTCTGGGATTTTAGTAATCATATACACCTGATAATGGGCAATGTACTAATCTTAGTCTTCCAAGCATTAAAGGGAGTTCGAAGAATACAAAAGGAGCAAATGTTCTTTAAGATAAGCATCCTTTTCTGTGTACATGCAGATTTGACTGCATTTAGGAAAACACTTAATCCAAGCATTCATAAAAACAGATGTGCTGTGGATAATCGTCCTTCCTGGAATTAGTGTCGAGGTGTCCCCCAGGTCCCAGGCCTGTGAAAGCAATGCCTTTTCACTAGGCCTTGGCATCCAAACGCCCTGTAGGCACAGACCATGTATACCTTCTTCTAGGTCCTGAGTTTCCCACAATTTCCCCTTTTGTTTTCTGTGTTAACTTCAAAAAGGCTATAAAGGCAACATGAGTGCTCTCTTGAGCTTTCTTCAGAGACACTGGGAGACTGCAAGAATACAAACAATAGCAATGAGTAATATAGAGAAACCAGAGCCGGTACTATGCATAGGACTCTGTACTCAGGCCCAGGGGTCAAGTTCCAAGTCCATTCACCAACTGTTTAATCATGTCAGTGTCAGAAGACTTTTCTCACCCATTTCCTGGAGGCATTGAAATTTTCTTTCTTCAGCTGGATGTTCCCTTTAAGTAATTTTAAATGGTGTTTAGTTAAGGACCAATCGTGTAAGGTTTAATTATGTGGTTAAAGGATGACACACAACATTTGAAATGTTCCCATCACAGTTCAGTATCAGTTGGTGTTGTAAATATATTATTTGATATCCCAACCACCGAACAGCCATTTTCCTGCTCACTTTTTGTCTGCCTTTGCTGGTGGGAGTTGGATTGCCATTTCTGCACAAAATGCTTACTTTGATGGATTCTTGAAGTGCCACTCCAGTGATAGTGGCGGTATTAGCAATGACTGTAAGTCCCAGGATGCCATCAGTCAGCATCCTCATAAACTGGTGAGGTCTTTTCAAAACTTCTGTTACTCTCTGCACCAGAAAAGAGGCTTCTGGACTGTCTTCCCACTTGTGGTCCAATTTTACCAGGACTCATACCCCTGTCAGTTCTCAAGATGTGAATGCTGTCTTTAGAAAAGTGTATGGTTAAGACATGTTTACAATTCACAATCTAGAAAGGTGGTACAATTTCATTTATCATGGTGTGCCTCACTGTAAATATATATGGCAACAGACATAAAGAAACTATCTGTGCCTCATTTGTAGTATAAGAATTAGTGGAACTAGACCAGCTGGAGCCTATGGAATTCCCTGTATATTCCACCATAGATTTTGTGGCTAAAGGTATTTTCCACAAATCCCATTGTTTCAGGCCCCTCTTAGGTTTGAATTACCACAGGCAAATTGGTGCGAGGTCTCTTTGTGTCAGGCCATCAGTTGAGGCCAGGTGGTCCTGGGTTATCATCGCCAAAGAGGAATCCACAAGCACTCTCCCTCCTCTGTGGCAACCCAAGCATACCTCCTAGCATGCGCGCTCAGCACCCAGTTCCCAAGCGCCACTGTCCTTCTTCCACCAGATTTCCTCAGGTTCGCCTTTCTGTGTGGGGGTGGAAACATGGCATTCTAGATATCATAGAGGCTTTGGTAGAGAGAGAAAATGAAGAGTTAACAAGACTAGATGAAGTTTGTCATATACAGAATCACCTTTCACTTTACCCTTCTGCTGTTGTAACTGAAATTTTAGATTGCCATGCATTTGTCCAATGAGAGCTTGGCATGGAGATGATGGAGGTACCAGTCTTGACAAAAACTGCTTGTTAGTGTAAGTGGGACTATTGTCTGTTTTCAAATGGGCTGGGTATACCTCACGGCAAAGCAGGAAAACAAATGGCTAGCAACATGGTTGTGGATAAGCTGATGCCCAGGACAATCCTGAAAATGTATCTGTTCAGACCCCAGGGGTCTGAACAAGGGTATGTGAGCAACATCCATTTGCCGAAATGCATTGGACAGATTCCTTCTAAGATGAACTCCTCTGGGTCTGTCCGTCAGGGTCATTTGCTTGCAGTGTAAGCAATCATGGACCATTTCTCTGGCTTGAGACCAGACAAGATGATTCCATTACCATAGACTACCCCATTATTGTACAGCTGCTGGTGCTCTGCTCATGGGGGTGCAAGAGACAGCAGAGCGTGTTGAGTTAACATCAGTACTTGAAATTCCCACGGCTATGGGTCCAGGCAAGGAGCTTTGAGCTCAGATGTGTCTGACACATACCACGTAGCTGTGAAATCTTCACTGAATCTGTAAAGTGAGATAGAACTTACCACTGTCAGAAGGTAGGGCCACTTCACCATTGCTGCTTCAATGAAAGAACATTCTGGCACTGCCCATGCATAGTCACTCACTGTACGGATTAGCTGCTTCACATTTTGCACATCAGATAAGGGCAAATATTTCTTTTTTTCCAGCCAAGGTAAAACAACTTTGAAAAGATAGGGTGGAGGGACCCCAATACGCAGCTCTAGCATTTCTAGAAGTGTTCTTAAAATGTGTTGTGGCCCCCTAAAGTGGCGTAGGGTATGAGAATTTGTTAGTAATCTGTGGAGCTATTTCAGGAAGTTTCCTAGAGTTTTCCTATAGTGCCAATCCAATTTCCCATAAAAAAATCACCCAGCTCTATTTGAAAATCTACAGAAAATTCTAATAGAGTTTTGTATCTGAGTCAGAATGTAAGGCAATGTTATGATAGTAGGGTCAAGTGCACTCAGTGTCAACAGCGACATAACCAGTAGCAATCAGGTGAGCTTTTTGCTTCCAATAAAGCCAAAATATGTGGGGTCTGTATTTCTCAGATGCAATCAGTCCTGCAGGTTTTCCTCGTGGGTTAGTGAAGCAGTGGGCTGAATTGCCATGTGAAAAACAAGGTGGTACGCTGGATGAACATCAGTGGATCTTACGTTGGCTGTTGCGTTCTTCCACAAACTGTAAGTCTAGACGAGCTTCGGGAGCGACCTCTCACTGGCTATTCAGTTGGGAATCCCTTTGAAGTGTCAACAGGAGTTCAAGCTCAGATATGGGAGTACCCAAGAAGGGCTGCACACAACTGATATCGATCCCCAATTTTTGAAAATCATTCGACATTTGTAGGTGATACTTTTGGATTTCAAATTTCTGTGGCCTAATGGTGGTGTAGGCCAGTACTGTTCCCAAGTATGTATCAGGACCGACTGGCTGGATTTTATCAGGAACAATTATCAATCCTGTTTGAGAGATAGCCTCACTGATGTGAATATAAATCTGTTGTAAAATCTCAGTTTATGGTGCTGCTACTAAGATATCATCCATGCAGTGGAGAGTGTAGATTTTGAGGAAAATCTGTTAACAGCCATTTTCTGGTGCAGGGATGACCGGGCAGAACTCTCAGAGAAATTGGAAGAGAATTTACTTAGCTGGTGACCCAGAAGAATTTGCTTTCAAAAGATGGGGCCCCATCTTTTAAGAATAGCCCCAAGAAGAGAATAGCTTTTAAAGATAGCAAGTATTGCTACATAAGCAGAAGGCAGGGCTATCTGTGTACAGGTGTGGTCATTCATTTGATGCTGGCAGGAATTTTTAACAGAGGGTCATTCATAGGGGAAGGAACCCTAGGTGGAGGGGAGGTCCCCTCTTTGGAATGCTAAGCAAAGGCAGTTAAAAGAGGAATTTCTAGATTTTCTCCTTTATTCCTCCCTTTTGATGCTATATATGTATTTGGAGCACCAATTTCCAGAGTTTTTAATGGATAACACCCTCGCAAGGCAATGACGGCAGGCAGTTTTGTTAAGGATGCTATTTTCTATCATTCTAAATCACGATCCAGAAGAGGGACAGCCCAACAATAAGAAGTAATAAATCAACAAAGAGTCTGATAAGGGGTAGTATCCACGACATTAGAGAGGATGCTAGGCTCAAGCTTCCTTCGAGGTTGAACTTTCTTCTATTTCCAATTTTCGCCCTGAGTTGTTTGACTTTATCTGAGATTATTGCTGAACTGTTCGTAGAATCAGCATTCTTCATTCAATGCTTGACAGGCGCTTCCTTGTTCGGCCAGTAGCAATCAAATGTCCTTAGGTTCTGTAAAGCTCTCCTGCTAGTGAGGCTGCTTGCTCTTGGAAGGTGTCTATGGTGTCCGCTGCTCCAGCCTATCTCCATTCAAGGTCTCGGAAAGGCTGTTGAACACGTGGTCCTAATTAATGCACTCAGCCCTATTCCAGTGGCCATCCTTGCTGCACATTCCTTGCTCGCATTTCTTTGTAAGCTTAGCGAGCGTTTGGATTCTATCTGCTGGGTTGTTAATATTCACTCTCCAGGCAGCAGATATATGAGGATGCACATTTTATTGTCTGGGAGCCATTGATATACAGTGGCTTCATATAAAAAGTAGGTGCTATTGCTTCCACATGTTGGCGGGTCTTTCATAACAGTGATAGTATGGAAGTACCTTATGGAAGTTAGGCTCCTTGCATCAGTTGATATGCATGTCATGTTTTAGGTGTCTAGAAGCCCCCTCTTTGACCAATGGTCTCTGTGAAAGGGGCTGCTATTGCGGAAGGGTTCTGGAGCGTGGGCTTGGAGCTGGGGTTGTGGTATTTCCTGAACCCACCAGACAAAGGCACATCCAATAAAGTAAAGTTCATGGCACAGTGAGTGGCATTAAGTAAATTGTGCTTGGGATGCAGTTTCCAGTGGGGCTCCAATTTATGTTGTAAGCTTCTGTGAGTATTCTGCTGGGCTAAATAGGTCTGAATGAATGCCTTAGCCTTTTCTAGGGATACTTTGGCTGAACCTTCATGAGGTACTCCTTTTCCATCAGAGAGCCCGAGCTGGCTGTGGAATGCCCAGCACACGTTTTCCACAAAGGGACTACTCATTTACATCTGTGCACACTGACCGTTGAGGGGGACTTTTGCATACCAAATGAGCTTTCCTCACAAGTGTTGACTACCGAGTGACTGTCCACACGTATACAAGGGAATTTTCCAAAATATAGTACTGACAGCAGCTTATGACCATGTGAGGTTGATTACACTGTATGGACCTCTTCTGCTCTAGACTTGGGCTTCTGATGAGTAACAAGAGGAGGGTTGTTAAAATCATCTATCCAAAGAGAAGGAAACAACAAAGAAGGTAGACATTAGCCTCACCTGAGGTGAACTCATAATAGTGTGCTCAATGGTCAATTGGTGTCTGAAGGTTGGCCTTGGGTACTGCTGGAGGTCACAGAGAAAGGAAACCAGGTAAAGTTGAAAGTGGTGAAGTGAGATTTTAGTCATTCGTACTTAAAATTACAAGGAAAAGAACAGTGGTTAGACATGGGACACAACCTACATAACAAATGGCTAGCAGTGCTCTGTGTTAAGGTTTCCACTCACTGGGGACAGTGGATGCCAAGCCAATGGACAAGACCAGGGTCAGGAGTCTGATGGGGACCAGAGCCCACCAGAAGCAGCAAGCATTCATCTAGTAGTTGTATCCTCAGACTTCTGCCATGCATAGACGAGTCAGCTTTCTGTGCGGTGACTAGACAGAGCTGTGATATTTCTATTTGACAGTCAGCCTGAGGGAATGTACTGGATCACAGCTGGTTATTTTGATTCTGGAATAGTGGATCCATGCAGAGTGTCCTGCAATTTTAAGTGGTTGGGGTTACCAGGTCCACAGGAAAGGGACCCGGACATATTAGTTGTAAGGGCTCCTGTTTTCAGTTCTTGGCCCAAACTTAATCTCTGTGTTGGAAAGGGTGTACTGGGCTTCTTAAGTGAATTGGAAAACTTTCAAGTACAACATGTTGGATTTTTTAAGGGTAGCCCCCCAGGGCTTGTAATTCTTTGCTCAGATTTAAATGTCCTAAGGTGGTGAGATCGCCTTTAAAATGTCTTAGCAGGGGTGGTGGTCACCCAAACATTATTTCAAATGAAGAATGTCCACTAGCACCAGGGTTGCACTGCTTTCTAAGGAGTGCAAAGAGCAGGCCTTTTGGCCATTTAAATCTTTTCTCGCAACAGAACCTTCCCATCATTGCCTGTAAGGTCTGATTCATTCTTCCCACTTGCCTGGAACTCTGGGGCAATGTGTTGTGTGCAAGTTCCATTGTATGCCTAGCAGGGCAGTCGGGTTTGGATTATCTGAGAAAAAACACGAGGGTGTGTTGTCACTGCCTATAATCAGGGCATTCCATATCTGGGGTTAATCTTGCAGAGGAGGAGCTGAACAAACTCCTGGGCTTTTTTTTTTTTTTTCCTGTGTTGCTAGGCTTTGCTTTGGCCCATCCTGTAAAGGTACAGGCTGTTACTAGTAAATAATTCAGCCTTTCAGCTCTTGGAATGTAGGTATAGTCTGTCTAGCTATCTCCACCCTTTGAAAGGCAGGAACCTTGGTGTTGGACTCCTGGCTTTCTGAATAGCTTTTTGAGGGAGTTATTTTGGGCACATGCTATGTATCTCTGGCATACAGCAGAGTATAGGGTAAGAAGTTTGGCGTTGAAGCAGTCAGTACTGGTTGATGAAACCATTCAGCTGTCTTCCCAAAGTGAGTCTGGTCGTGGATATCACTTACTAGGTGATATGTACTCGTAGTTGGGATATGCGCTCGTCCACATGGTAGCTCATAGGATCCAGATGAATCAAGGGTAATCTTTTTGGTTGGTGCTCAAGAGTGTTCTTCTGGATGTAAATTGGTCTGTGTTCCTGGGAAGCAGGTGGTTCTATGGGTCTCAGCCGGTGTGAGTCGAAGGCTAGATGTTGTATCCCTTCTGGCTGCATTTTTCACGTTCAGATCTGCCCTGTTGTTCCCGAGGCTTGGTGGAGCTGGAGTTAGGGTCTCAACGCCTGGGCCTTGTCAGGTTCCCAAATAGCTTCTAACACTGCAAGGATTTCCTGCTTGTTTTTAACTTTTTTTCCTTTGGAAGTTTATACTCCTCTCTCGATGAATTAGTCTGTACACATGAACAGTTTGCAAAGGCATACCAAAAGTCAGTATATAAGTTGAACCGCTTCCCTTTTGTGAGAATTCGTGCTCAGACCATTGCCCAGTGCTCTGCACACAGTGCCGACTATTGAGGAGAAGGCCTTCAGCCTACATCACCGCTGTAGCAGAGACTATGGTGCACCCCATTTTCCTTTCTCCCCACTCAAGAAAGCTGCTTCCTGTGTAGACCAGGTGAGGTCTACATGTGACAGAGGCTGATCTTGAAGCTCATGGTGACTGGAAAAGAGTACATCAATTCATTGCTCACAATCATGATCTAGAGACCTAGTGTTGACTGGAAGAAACATGGTTGGATTAAACGTAGAGACCAATTCTAAGATTTCGTTAGGATTTTCACAGAGTTGTCCCTGGTATTGGGTGATGTGATCATTTGACATCCACTTATATTGTTTAGCAGGATTAGAAGAGAGTGTGGGGCTTTTATTTTAAGTGTTTTTCTGCTTCTTTTATAAAGAGGCCTGCACCAACGAGGACCCTAAAGCAAGGGGGCCAGCCCACTGCTGCTGGATCCATTTGCTTCGAGAGATAGGCAATGGCAGTTGCCATGGCCCTGCTTTCTGAATCAAGACTCCAAAAGCTATATGTTCTTTTTCAGGGACAAGGGGATTGAATTCTTGGTGGGTGTCAGGGAGGTCCAAAGCCAGGGCTTCTGGTAGGGCCTGTTTTATGTCCCATAAGCTCTGATTTCTGGCTCTGTGTCCATTCACAGGGAGCATAGTCTAGTTCTGTCACAGTGTGATGCCTTCTGTGCATAGCCTGGGCTCTAGATGCGACAGAACCCTGCAGCATCTAAGAACTCCTAGAGTTGTGGGTGGAGATGGTGCAGATGTTCAGATCCTAATGACCAGTGTCCCTTCTCAAGATTGTATCCTGGTTACTTAACACAGTGTTGACAGATTGGTGATTTCTTCCATGATAATTTGTACCCTGAAGAATCAAGCCACAGGAGGCCCTGCCTCAAATTCTCCTTTCATCATGCTTGCAAGGAGCAAATCATCCATATATTGCAGAAGGAGGCAATTTAATTCATCATGGGAAATTGGCCAGATCTGATTTCAGGGCTTCTCTAAACTAAGTAAGTGATTTTTTTTATGACTCTGAAGTAACAGAGTCCATGTGAGCTGGCTTTTAGCTCCACTCGAAGATCCTTTGGCAAACAGGAGCAAGCCTTCGACCAGCAGTTCTCAAGCTGTAGGTCACGACCCCTTTGGGGGTTGAATGAGCCTTTCATAGAAGTCGCCCAATTCATAACAGAAGCAAAATTAGAGTTATGAATTAGGAACAAAAATAATTGTACGGCTGGGGGTCACCACCACATGAGGAACTGTAAGAAAGGGTCACAGCATTAAGAAGGTTGAGAACCACTGCCACAGACAGAAGACGGCATCTTTCCGGAATCAGACTCAGAAGAGTGTACACACTGGAAGTACCAGGTTCAGGAATGTGACGGCAGAGTTGACTACTTGTAAATTTTGCATTGGTTGGTTGAACCCTCTTAGTGTTTTTACTGGAAGGAGGGGTCTATTCCAAGCTAATCCCCACTTTCAGTAGAATTCCGGCCTCACGAGTCTAAAGATGTGTTCTTGAAATCCTAAGCGGGTTTCTTTGGTCATGGGGTACAGCCGGATTCAGACTGGTTGGACTCTGGGCTTCAACTAGACTACTACCAATGCCTGATTACCTCCAATGTCCTGGAGGTAAGTGCTCAGCTCACTTTGGGCCTTTGGGTGTGAAAGTAATCCTAGCCAGTAGTTTAAATAGGAGGTCTTAGCTGAGATGAGGAATGGGGCAATTCGGGACATAAAGAAATTTTTGGATAAAATCATGCCCTCCCAGCCAGCATGTTCTGGCTGGCATACCATCTGAGTGGATGCTTCTCCCAAAGCCCCTAAAATGGTCACACTGTCTTTGCTGAGGGGGCACTACTGGAGTGTAGACTACAGAGAGGCCTGCCCAGTGTCTACTAGAAAGTCAACAGTTACCTCCTTTGACTTGGACTGCAGGCTCTGGGAGACTGAGAGTATAAGAGCCTGGTCCCCCTCAGTCTGTGTCATGGCCCAAAAGACACACAAAGGGGGTCTCTTTGGCTCTCTGGACTTACCCTTGCATTTCGGGGCACTCATTCTTCCAAAGTCCTCTTAATTTGCAGTAGGCACACCGATCTGGTTTCAGGAATATCATGCGACCATACTGACAGCCTTGTCCACTGAGGCTTCATTGTCAGTCGGTCCTTGGTTGTTGCAGGATCACATCAAGCAGGGAGGCATCTTGTTCAGCCCTCCTGTCTGTCTCTCCGCCTCTTTAGCTCAGTTACTGAACACTTTGTTAGGTATTTTGAGTAGTTAGTGTTTCAACATTTCTTATTTATCAAGTGAATACAGTTTCTGTGCCTGCTTTTTCTCTTCTTCCCTGGAGATCATTGTGTGTTTAAACAGGAATGGAAACCAAAGTGAAAAGTCAGGAAATTTTGAGTGTTTAACCAGTCACTTTGTAAGGACATCACAGGTTTATGTATGTATGTATGAGTATATATATTTATTTCATGGGTTAGGCTAATTAAAGGTAAATAGTCCAACCCATCAGCTACTGAGCAGCAAAAAGATAAGGTTGCCCATTCTTCAGAATATTTGGTCTCAGAAACCCTTTATAAGATCACTGTGAGTTAAATTTTTCTTCATGATAGTTGGTTTTGGTTTTGGTTTGTTAGTCATTATATATCATTTATCTAAAGCCTTTTGCAAAGAAATCATTATCAATTTCTGGTTGAATTTACCTTGTGCTATCATCATCCACTTAATAAAATACATATTCCCAAACTTCACTATGATGCACAAGATGAGCGATGCCTTTAATATTCCAAAGGGAAATTATATTCACATGAACAATACCATTCCAATGGCAAGGGATTAAGTACATAGATTCTACTAGTAGAATGGAAAAATACTGACATTAGGAGACTGTAATATTTCTGAAATGTGAAATTTGTGATCTATAAGGGAAAAGTGAGTACAGCTAAAAGGTGCCATGACAAAGATGAATGGCTTAAACCTACTGACTTCATTGTATTGTATTATTCATTCACCTGGATGTCTTCATCTTGTATTATTGAAAGCTATCATTAAATATGATTGGGAAATGCATTCAGTTGCAAACTTGTTTCTTTAACATACTAGAATGCTAATATTTGCCTGGTTAATGTTACAGAGGTAAAGGAAGAGAAAAGACTTAAACTTGACATTGTGACATTTAGAGACAAAATTAAGTTTGTGAAAGACTGTCTGTCATCTGGCCATCTAGTCTAATTATGATCAGACATATAATTAGATTTACTGACAGATAATAGTTCATTGGTTTGAATAAGGAAGAACAAACTTCTTTTTCTTTGGTTCTATAGATATTTGTGGAACTTTATCATAATTAACCCACCTAGAGCAAATGTTAACATGCAGAAGGATCAGGACTCAAATCTTCATGTTTTATTGTATTGCTGTCATAACAGTATCCATATTGTGTTAATATGGGTACTTTAGAGAAACAAATCCACAGAAACTCATGTATAAGAGAGAGTTTTATATAAAGGTTAACTGTGCATCAAGTAAACATCCCAACCCAGTGCTGCCCAAGCCCACAAGTCCACCATTAACCCATTAATACATATGTCCAACACCAATCCACAAAGTCCTCCTCCATCTCACAAAACAGATGCAATAACGCCGACTGCAGGAAGAAATCCAAGTCAGTGAATGTGTAAGCATCTCAGTGCTGGCAGGGGCTCCACCCAGCTGCTCCAGCACCCAGGGCTGCATCGGGGTAGGTTCATGTGGCTTCTCCTCAGGGATGTTTGCAGGAAGTGAGCATTGCTGAAGCAGGGAATTGGCTAAGGCAGCTGCACCCTGGTGCGACCATCAGAAAGCAAGAGACTCGAGAACTAGAAAAGTGAGGCTCACTGAGCCATTTATCCCTCTGCCCTTCAGTGAAACCCACATGTGTTTATAGGCCAGGTTGGCACAATAAACTAACTACAGTATATACTCGAATATAAGCTGACCCGAGTATAAGCTGAGGTACCTAATTATTACCTGGGAAACTAGATAAACTGATTGACTCATGTATAAGCCTAGAGTGGAAAATGCAGAAATTATTGGTGAGTTTCAATAATCAAAGCAAATTAAAATAAAATTACTAAAAATTGAGACATCAGTGGGGTAATGTATTTAAATGTTATTTTAAATAAAAACATACAAAATAAAAGGACAACAAGTCATTTAACATTAGTAAATCAGGACACTAAGTGGAAAATAGGTTCAACAAAAACAGTAAGGTATCAACAATGATACCTTAAGAGTACTATTCCCTGAGCTCAATCAGCAATCAAGCTAATATGTAAAGAGTTAAAATCCTTCAAAACTGGATTCCTCATCATCATCCATATCCCAGTGCAGAGCTTCAGCTGGTGTGACGTCATCATAGACGCTGTCCTCACTGAGATCGCCGTCATCACCATCACTGCTGTCATTTTCATACAAAGCGCAGTCTTCACTGCCATCCATAGCATTGCTAATACTACATTTCTGGAAGGCACGTCACATCATGTCTTCTGGAATGTCTTCCCATGCATCTCGAACCCACCTTACTATTAACTCTATGTCAGGCTTCATGAGATTTCCTCCTTTTGTTAGTTGGGCTTGACCAGATGACATCCATTCATGCCACATCCTTTGCACACTGTCTTTAAAAGGCTTATTCAAAGATACATCCAGAGGCTGCAGTACAGATGTAAGCCCACCTGGAATAACGGCTAAAGTAACTTTGCTATATTTTGCCAATTTATTTATGTCATCCGATAGTTGGGCTCTGAACGTATCCCAAAGAAGTAACAATGACTTTTTCTTTAAGTCTGCTTCTGGGCGTCGGTTCCAAATTTCTTCCAGCCATTTTTTTTGTTCCGTCTTCATCCATCCAGCCTTTAACATGTACACACACAGTAATTCTTGGTGCGAAATTGGTCTTTTTAAGCAAGGTCTTTCTTTCTTTTTAAAATCATGACAGGACGCAGCTTATTTCCATTAGCCAAAATGTAAAGTGTTTTTTTTTTAATTTCCTATGGTTTTGAGAAAAAATGTTTATTTTTCTCCTAAACTTACCACAGTTCTGTTGCTTGGAAGATCAAAAGTCATGACAGTTTCATCCATATTCCAAATATAAGCCAAGTCATAATTATAAATCCTTCTTGTTTTATAATAAATGACTGGAATGACATAGTAATTTTTTCTTCAAGTCTTGTGGCAATTTCTGGGAAATCTTTGTTCTTTGTCTCAAACATAGTAGGCCAAACCTATTCATGAAGCAGGTATACCATCCTGCTGATGCAGCAAATTTTTCAATGCCTGTTGCTTTATATTTGTCATCCTTAGCCATTTGTAGAGCACGTATGCGGATTCCCATGTGTTATGCAGTAACCATTTTGATGACACTCCATAACCCATTTATGCAATTCGCTCTCTAGAGCCCATAAAAAGATGTTAAACCATAGCAAGCTTTTTTAGCTTTTGGAATCTGTTCCAAGTCAGCCTTCATTTTCTGCCACTCCCTCACTTGCTTGTCGTCAACACAGAATTCCCTACTTGCAAATACTGTTATTTCTCTTGACACGACCTTCATTTTGAAACCAGCTTCATATGACCAGTGCTTTTGTTTTGGTTCAAGAGTATCCATTTCTAATAGGATAAAAAAAATAAGATCTTGAAAAAGAACTTTCATGGTAATGCCCACCCACCCCGCAGCGTGTTAGCTGGGAGGAGGGGGGGCAGTCCATGTGGGTGCGGGATACAGGATGTGAATTAACACAGAGACCAGAGGGGAGAGATGGAGCCACAGACACATCCTTACAAGTTCAGCTGCCTACTTAAGTGAATCACTACTACGGGTACTTCTGCGAATTGGAGCCATCCAGGTCATAGGACATCTCTGATTGGTTAGATGTGAGTAAACAAACATTCAAAGCCCTGCAGTGTCAGCGGGGCTTTGAATGAACAGTTAATTTTTATTGATATATTTCCCAAATGTTTTTAATTTTGGAAAAATTTAATATTCATTCCACTCTTACATTTTTAGTTCAATCTTATCTTCAAATAATGAGTATATTGTTAATTATTTTTAATAATAGTCCAAATATGCACATATACATATCTAAGTTGTATTTTGAAATTATTTGGAAAAATATGATATTCAGTCAAAGATTCTGGATTTCAAGGGAAAATATTGGACTAAAGTTAGAAATTTAGTATCAAATATCATAAGTAATGACATGTGGTGGGATTACATTTCTGGTGGTCATACATAAAAAAGATATTTGCGGACTTAATGGTTCAAGACAAAGAGGAAGAGGAAAAACTATAAGTAGATTCATAGCCAATGGTGTGAAAAAATAACTAGAAAAGGAGATATTCCCCAAGACCAAATGGAAAAAAATGTATTTAAAAAGGGGAGTGAAGATCTGTATCAACTATAGATTGAGTCCAATGAAAACTATTGCACACGGTCTATAACTTTCTGTGAATTTGGAAATGCAGTGGGTTTGGGAGTTATTCATAAGTAATGTGTTGATGAATAGTGTAAACTGAAACCGTAAAGGAGATTTGAAAGCAAATAAAAAGTTAGAAGTTTCAATTTATGGCATCTCTTTCAAAGAGCATCTTTAAAGTAGAAGACAGCTATTCACACAGGGAACGTGGGGACTACACAGGAAGAGCGGTTTAAAACAATTTCTTTTTTATGGTTTTGTGTTTTTTGTGTGTTTCTGTAGTGGACCTTTACTGTGTCTGTGGGACTGTGGAACGGAGCAGCGACTAATCGTGATTAATTTTGTTTGTCCTGGCATCTTAAATACCTAATATTATGAATTGTTTTTAAAATTTAGAAATAATGCTTCTACATTCAATATAACTTACTTGATTAGAAGTCAGGTGGGTTTGGACTTAGAGTATGCAGAGCACAGACAAAGAGAGCCAGAGGCCTAGAAGCAGAGGGAAAATAAAACAGCGAAATATTCTTAATATCAGAAGAGCTATCACACGAATATTTATTTGGTATTTGTCCCACAGAAAGAATCATATTTCATCATTTGGAGCCTATCAACTTGTAATGTGCCTTAAATTCTAAAAGAATTACCTTTTTTATATTTTAAAATGACAAACAAACCTGAAGCAAAGGTTTTTGGGAAGACTGAGGCAGGAAGCAAGCAGCATTACAAGCAAACTGAGAGACCACAGACTAGGAAACTATGAAGCTGGGAGGAAACCCTCTGCCATGCGAGATCTGATATAAGCAGGGGAAAACGTTGACGTTGAGAACACAGTTCTTCTGTAATGCTCTATATGTGTCTGTCAACAATCATATCACTTTTATTTTTCTGTTTGAAAAATTAGCATGCAAATAAAATGAATATAGCTAAAATAAATATCATCTGAGCCTTTGAAGCATATACTTTTCAGGAAGTGCATAAACAATGGCAATTTAGTTTATGTGTGTGGCTAGAATAACTTTAAGGAAAGCCTGACCAAGTAGCCTTTGATATTATTTGAATTAAGAACTACATCAATGAGAATTTGTTAATCACAGAGTTATTAGCTGGGAGCCTGCTGATGTAGCTAGCTATAAGAGTGCACTCACCACAGGGTCAGCATTTCAAAGCCACTAATCACTCAGTTGAAGAAAAATGAGACTTTCTGCCCCCATGAAGACTGACTGCCTCAGACTTACCTACAGGGACATTTCTGCTCTGTAGAAATAGGATCTCAGTGTTTGGGGATCAACTCAATAGCAGTGGATTTGGTTTTATCTTTTTGTTTAGATTGATTAATTCCTGCTTGTTCCTGCTAAGGACTTCAGTTTCATTATCACATTACTCTATTAAAGTATTATTATTGTTATTTTGTGATGCATAATAATTTAAAGAGATCATGTTCCACAAAACTCAGGGCTCCAATTTGAACCATGATGCCTGATAGTAAAACCATGTTTATTTTTGTTCAACTTTACTGATCTCCATTAGAATTTCTATTGTTAACAGGGAGAGGAAAGACAAATTATTGGATTCCCCTTGCCCTCAGCTTTCTTTTATCGAAAATTGCAATACTAATACTTGTGCCAGGTAGCACACTTTGAAAAGTTTGGTTTGCAAAAGAAAGATCAGCAGTTCAGACCAACCAGAAGTTCCATGTAGGAAAAGACTTAGTGATCCCCGAGGGATCTGCTACTGTAAAGTTTCAGCCTCCGAATCCCAAGGGAGAATTTCCTTTTCAAGGTTTCTTATGAACTGGCAATTTGATGGCATAAAATGACAATCCATGTATCCTGTTGTAATGGAGATCTGAGAAACTAGATATAAATTCCAAGCCACATTGGTGGCAACATGGTGCAGTATTTACCCCACTGCACACTAGGGCAATGCCATGTAAATTGCCTGATATTTTTAAAGACACATATTCCATTTGGGAGTTCCAGATAAAATACAATATAGATCTCTGGGTTTGAATGAACTAAACAAGGAGTAGAGTTTTAGTTTTGTTTTTAGTATCATTATATCCCATAAATGTTATGCAGCGCATATATAGCAAAAGAGTGCTTTTTGCCTAGCTAAAATTCAAGTTTAGCTGCATGTTGTGATTTGTTTGGTATAATTTGCTGCCTCTGGAACCCTTCATGCAAAGCAATGGGTTTAAAGGAGCAGAAGTCCACTCCTGGGAGCAGGGATTGGGACAAGTGTCAGCAAAGCTTTGATGAAAGGCTTCTTTCTTAAAAATCCAGAAAGTTAAATGAAAACTGGTCCATATCATTGGACCAGGCCATCAGGGAGTGGGACGTGGGTTGCTGGATTATGTACTTCCTTTCTTATATGCTGGCTATTTTGGTCAAGATTGGCCTCAAGGCTTGGAAAGACTCTGTTGCAATTTCCTCCTGGGTACATTTCAGTCAGCACACTGAGGAAAGTCCGAGTTCTCATTATAAGGGCAAAGACTGACCCAGTTCAGCAACAACAATGACAAGAACATGTTCTTGGTGTCTTGGTTTTTGGATGTGTTCCTGGAAATATTTGGAGTTCTGAATCAGAAAGTTGCACTAGACAGACCACATCAGCTCTGGTTTCTTAAATATGGGGTCCACGATAGTCTCAGTTATTAAGTAATACAAATTTATTAGTTATCCTAGTTTTAAATGAGAAAAATTCAGACTCACAAAATACAGAATAAGACAAAAAGGTAAGAGATTTTTGAAAAATAACTAGGTATTAAGAGGTAGGTGTATATGGACTCATAGTCGCTAGCTGGTTATTCATTTAGCTGCCAGTCGTTTCAGGTCAGTGGTTGGAACCAACCAGTAATTCTATATCTTTTAAAAGATGTAGAGTTTTGGGAATCCAACTGGGGCAGTTTTTCTCTGTCCTACAGGGTCATGACGGGTAGAGTAGATTAGATGACAGGAGCTTTCTTTTTTGATGTCAGAGGCTGTGCAATCTGTACAGACTTCAAGGTGGATTATGCAAGATCAAAACACAGCTTGAGAATAGTGCAACATGGAAAAGAACATGGAAAAGGTATCCATGTGTGGAAGGTATGAAGGAAAGTTAGAATGTCAGATATGTCAGACTTCACAACAGTTTTCATAAATATTTTGAAGAGCTTCATTTTCCTCCTTCTAATTATGCAGTAAACATTTCAGAACATGTTTTAGCCTGAAAAAAATCACTGGAAAATGAATGTTAAATGTTTCAGAGGTGAGTTGAGCTCCATCAGGGCTCTTTATTTCTTGTATAGTAATTCTAATTTTTGGCCCTTTTAAAATATAACAAATTGGAAATGTCTGCTATTCAGTTCCTAATAAAAGTGAAGTAATAACATGGGAAAATTTCAAATTCCTGTAATTTGTACTATTCAAATATAACGTTGGATATAAGGACATCACGTGAAATTTAAGCTGACATAAATATTTAATATACAACACAACCTATTTTAAATAAAGCCCATGTGCACTTCCTTGATTTCAGGCTAGCTAACACCACTTTAACATGTCCTAATCTTTTTTATGGGAGAACACAGTGAAGCGTGGTATATTGCATATGTTCTGTATCTCAAGTACTAAACCTCATAGATTAAAAAAATACGTCATTTGGGGAATCAACAGGCCAGTTGTACCCAGAAACAAGCCTACCATTTGAGGCCCACACGTGTGTTGGCCAGTGCACTGTTATCATTATGTTAGAGACAACTGCCTTTTCCCTTAGCCTGCTTTTAAAGCTATGGATGCACACCTCAATTGTTTTGTTTGCTTTTTGAGGATTAAAAGAATTCTGGGGGAGATATATTTTATAAAATGTAGTCATAGGCATGATGAATCATGTTAATGAACTCTTAAAACGAGGGACATATTATCTAAAACTCATTATTTATAAAATCGTCAAGTTAATCATGTTTATACCGCTAGACTTTGCAACCTCAGATTCTGTTTTTAATTCTCTATTGACAAACATGAGTGTTTACAATGATGTATGTGATTCCGAGCTTGATTGCGAATGGAGAGGTCAGTGGTGTGAACTCTCTGGCTGCTCTGGGAGAAAGCAGTGTCAATGTGATTTTTAAAATACACAGCCTTGGGAATCTATAAGGTAATTCTCCTCTGCTCTGCAGGGTCATTATGAGTAGCAAATAATCCATCGCAATGGGGTTTTGGTTTGCGATATACCAACACCACCTTTAACATATTAAAATAAATTAATCAGACATGTACTATGCTCACATTTACTACTGTGTAACCACGTCATAACTGTTAGTGCCATCACGGTGATCCTCACTCACAGTGTCACTGGATGACAACATAGTATCACCTTGATGAGGTTCCCTCACCGTACTCCCCACTGGAGCAGATCGCCAGCCCCGATCCCGGGAGCCAGTGGTGAGTAGAAATCCCAACCTTTCCATTAGCAGCTAAGAACATAACCATTTTCAGTTCAAGACACCTTAGAATAAACATGGCAAATAACCAAGGCAATCTAACAATTATAATGCCTTTCCATTGTATCGCAAACTTTAAATTCAACAATTCTGTTAATTAGTCAGGTTTACATGATATTATGTATAAATTGATTTTTAATCTTTACAGTAAATTATAATTTACAACTACAAAAATTTTGTATCTTTCTCTAGTTAATTACTTGCTTTTTACCCTTTATACAATGGAGATCATTTTTATTTAATGAATACATGTGGAAGAAAAATTATTAACTTCTAAAAATGACACAAATGTAATTAGAATTATCCTTTCTCCTACTTGGAGCTTTTCCAGAAAATTTACATTACCTGTTATTTTAAAGTTTGTTTTTACTTCCCCTCACTACTTTCCTAACAAGTGAAAGATGTTGGTGTAACTAAGGCAATCCCAGTGGTAGGGTCAGTCACAGTCATAGTCCGGTCAGCAGATCGGTCCATAGCCCACCATACCACCAGGGCCACTTTTTAAAAAAAGTAACCTTTCAGTGTGATTTACAAAAGATCGAGAGCCTTTATTTTGTAGTGTACACGTGACAAAATATCATTATAGCATATGGAATATTTTCCATCAAATGGAGATAACAAAGAAGACTATTCTTAGATTATTAGGGTGTATTTTATTGTTGTTGAGATTATTATTGGATTATAAAAATGATATGGCTTTATAGATCTCTGAATGAAGGTATGCAGAATATGAGCATAACTACTCTGGATTTATACTCTGGATAGAACTATATAATCAAGATCAACACATGGAAAATTATGAGATGGTTAAAAATCTAAAATTTGACATTAACCTTAAGTGATTTAAGAGCTAAAATGTATTCATTTAATGAAAATAAAAACACTAAAAGAAAAACAAATATTACTGCATTAAAATGTTCAATATAATCAATCATCTAAATTTTATTTTAAAAAAACCAAAAATGTTGCCCTTAGTTGTTCCAAGATCTTTTAAATATAGGTCAAAGTAATTTATTTCTATTCAACAACACATATAGAGTACAATTTATTATAACCTTGTGACTTGCACTATGTATGAAAGTGGAGACCATATTGAAATATACTTAGAGAGCGACTATCACAGAGTAAGCACACGTATGGAAAATAATTTTAATAACAACTTATATTTTAATAATCACAAAATTAAAAAGGCTTTCTGGGAAATTGTAAAACTTTCTAATAAGGAAATTGGGGTATTTTTCATTTAGACATGATAATTACATAGTTTGATAGTACATTCTTTAAAATTTGAAAGCTAATACAATTTAACTAAGGGTCATGTTGTATTACTCACACTTCAAGTCAGCTTTCCTCACTATTGTATATCTCAGCAATCATAAAATACATGCTTTTGGTAACTTTGTATGCAAAATCCTATAATTCAGTTAAGAAGGTACAATAATATCAGAGTAGACAATTCTTAGATTATAAGCATGCATTTCATTTTTCTTGAGATTATTACTGGAAATATAAAAGTACATTGACTTTATAAAATTGCAGAATACATTTAAGCAGAATATGATCAATAGATATAAATAGTGTTAAATGTTGGTTAATATATCAAAGTACAACCTACTGGCTTCATGTCAATTCTGACTCATGACAATCCTATAGGACAGAGCAGAACTACCCGTAGACTTCAGAGACTATAATCTTTATGACAGCAGACTGCTACATTGTTTCGCCACAAAAGAACTGGTCAGATTGAACCACCTATCTTTTGCTTACCGGGTGAGCACTTAACCACTATGTTGAATCATATTACATATAAGATTAGAAGAGATAAATGAGTAACAATAACAACAAAGCCCTTTGCCTTCAAACATTTCTAACTCAGAACAACCCCCCATAAAGTTTCTGAGACTAAATTGTGGCAGTTACATAATCTCTTCTCAACTTAAACGAAGAGGTGTCATCTGCCTGTCAATCAGGTCATATCCAGGGATGACTCTGGGTGGGCATGCATTTTCCTGAGGATTCTGGGAAATGCTGTCTTCCTCCATGGAGGCAGGACACACTCTTTCTCTCTGCTATACATTCCTGATGACAAGCCATATGGAGCCACGCTGATGGCCTCCAGAGCCCTGGAGATGCTTCCACCACCACTGGCTCCACAAGACTTTCCACCCACAGGCCTGCAATCTTCCTGTATTTGGCATCATTGCATGTGCGGCAGGAATATAAAGAGGAATAATTGGAGTAATGTCAGCCATATGGACAAATATCAGACTTATGGACTTGATCTGCACCGGGCTGGGATGTTTTCTTAACATACAATTGCTCTTTGATATAAAGCTCTTTCCTATATGTATATGAGTTTCCCTGGATTTGTTTCTCTAGTCAACCCAGACTAACACAATAATCTTTGCAATAGCTTATTGCCATGCCTTGTTCCCAAGGAGTTGCTGGTGGGTTTGAGCTCAAAACTTTTTGTTCAGCAGTAAAGTATTTAACTACTTGTCCACAGAGACTCCCTTATGAATCATGACAGTTTAAATTTTTTGCCTATATTTCATTTGCTTAACTTATTTGATATATATTTATATATTTTCCATATAATATAGTGAATAGTTCAGGTTTGTCTCAAAATTAAGCTTCTTGGAATGTAGTAGAAATGAAGTAGCTACAATATAGCTATGACTTTCTTTTAAAGTTAAATATCCATTACATTTATAAAAAAGAGGAAATTGGTAGTCAATTTAAATAAAAATAATCTTTAAAACAGTAGATTGCATAGCAAATGTTCATAAAATATCACTGTAATGCTATAAACCTACTAAAGAATACACAAGTCTCATTTTTAACTGAGTCAATAAAACTGATACACAAATATTAACTATGTATTTAAAAATTGAAGCCTATTTTACCTAACATATATGAATTCATAAACAACATCTGTAAAAATCTAAACCCTTTTTTCCAAAAGCTAGAAAGCATAATTTCTTAATTATCTCATTCATTTTTAAACCAGTGTCTTCATGTTCTGAGAAACTGAAGATTTCTAGATTTACAAAGATTTCTGGATTTACAAAAAGTAACTATAACTATTTTAAATGTAATAAAAAATCAGAGTGTTCTAGATAGGGGGAATTTAGCTATATTTTCTATTGGACACAAAGCTCCTAAAAATATTTCTTTACTTTCTAAATGACTATTATCACGAGAGAGCATAGGATTATTCATTATAATAATAATAGTTAATATTTTATAAATAACATGAGCTTCATAATAGTAGACAGCATTATGATTCAACTATGATTTACTTCAAGGAGCCCTGGTGGTTTAGTGGAGTATGCATTGGGCTGCTGACCACAAGGTCAACAGCTCAAAACCACTAAGAGCTTGGCGGAAAGAAGATAGGCTTTCTACTCCCCTGATAGATTATAATTGGAAAATCACAAGGGCAGCTCTGTCCTGTCCTGTGGGTCACTGTGAACTGGAACTGACTCCATGGCAGGGAGGTTGTCATGATGTGCTTCAAAGGGCAAGGTTTTTTTCCCTTGAAATTTATAAAACATACTATAAGCAGGAGTATTTTAATAATGTCCTGGAATCTAGTAGATTTCTAACTTTTTCTCCTTTAGTCATTTAATTCAAAATGTAAATTAGAAATATAAAAAGCATATGGTATTTAAATTTTCTTCCCCACTCTCCCTTTAAAAATGCAGTGATTGTTAAATAAAATAGGTATAGTCGTAGTTTCTTTATTACAAAAAAAGACTATGTATTTAAAATCTCCCAGGAACCAGCATCATTATTTACAGTTGCTTCTAGAAGATGATAACATTCTAGACAAGCTGTTTTTTCCTCCAGTTTAACAATTGAAGTTGACACAATCAATCAGGTCAGCCACGTAAAGGGCCCAATTTTGCATTATAGGAATCAGAACAATATTTCATCTTAATTTTTAGTATGATGTAGACAGAATTAAATAACATAATTATTATCATAAAAATAATTATATCATTATTTGGGCATGTGTTCTAGAATATTTTTATTTTATCTAATATTAATGACCTAAATGATAATTATAGAAGTTTTTATGTGTTTTACATTAAATTTTGCCTAACAACTCTATTACATTATATCATCTTATTCAGTTAACAATTATTTATTGAAACCCAATATATTCTAGGCACTCTGCTAAATGCTATGGAATAATTAGTGAATAATGAAGACAATAGTTCAAAATCAGATACAAATCTGCTATCAAGGAGGTTAACAGTCAATGAAGCATGACTAAGTACAGACCAAACTCATGGTCATCAAGACAATTCTTATTCATAGTGACCCTGCAGTAAAAAATATTTTTCTCCTTCAGAGCACCTGATGGAGTTGAACTGTTGAACTTGCAGTTGTAGCAACCCTGCTCTTAATCCACTACAACATCAGAATTTCTGTTCCCACAAAGAATTACAGTCTCGGAATCCCTGCTTGCAGTTGATATCGGTCAGAAGAGAATTCAATAGCAGTGGACTGGATTGAAAAATAATGACCTCAGTAGAATAAAATATAAGAAAACTTTAACCTAGTCTTAGAGTTTTGTATATACAAAGACCCAAATGTGAGCAAGCAAAAAAGAATGAGAAGGTAGATGTGGGGAGACATGATTTTGGAGAAATTTGGGAAATGATACCATACATTTGTAAACCATTTTAGGATTGTATCACTAGGGTGCTATATGGAAACACTATTTGGTTGAGCATGGGCAAAATTACATCGAATTTTGATTTTGGCAAGCTGTCTTTCTGCAGAATAGAGGATGGCCCAGAAAGGAAAGAGAATGGTGACAGGGAGAAGGGTCTGAAGGCAGGGTGCATTGACCCAGAGGAGTGACAGTAATAGATGAGATTGAGAGGTCTAAGAATCTGCCTCAGAGGAGTGACTTGTTTTGAGGGATGACTAATGTTTTGGTTAAGCGAATGCATACGCACACAGCCACTGCTTGAGAAGATTGAAAGTGAAATTGTATCTCCAGCATCAATGACATACCAGTTAAAGTCAAAATATAAAGTGGATGAAAAGACAAGGCTATTATGAATTCAAGATCTTCAGTGGATAGACCTAATCTGTTAAGATTTTGTCTCTATTTAAATAGATACGAAGAATGTGCAAGAAGAAATGTGATCTCAATGACTGTTACTCATTTTTCTGACTTCACTAGCTAAGGATATTTCCTGAATTAGGGACATATGTAAAGCATGCACTGTGGTTTAAATTGACGAGTTCAATACTGAATAAATGTATTGAGTTAGTGTTTGTTGCATACTCAACACGAGAGGTCAAGTAAGGATCTGGATGCATATAGCAATTTAGATCATTGCATGATATATGATCCTTAAGAGATTTCATAGAGAGAGAGACATATACATAGGCCTATGCAACCTTAGAATTATCATGTCAGCTCCTACCTATAGTGACATGATGTGCAACAGAATGAAACACTGTCTGGCCCTCCACCATTCTTACAATGGTTGCTGTGTTGGATGCATCACTGTGTCGATTCATCTCATCAAGTGTCCTCATTTTGTTGCTGCCTTTTCACTTTACCAAGCATGGTATCCTCTTCTAAGGACTGGTCCCTCCCAATCACATGCTTAATATAATTGAGATGAAGTCTCTCCATTCTCCCTTCTAAGGAGCATTCTCTGGCTACACTTTCTCCAGGGCAGATGTTTGTTCTTTTGACAGTCCATGGTACATGCATTATCTTCTCCAACACCACAATTCAAATGCATCGATTCTTCTCCTTATTCAATGTCCAACTTTCACATGCCTATGAGTTATCAATTGTATGAAAATACCATGGCTTGGGTCAGGCACACCTTAGAGCTCAAATAACATCCTTGCTTTCAACAATTAAAAAGGTCTGGTCAGCAGGTTTACCTAATTCAATACATCATTTGATTTGACAATACATAATTTGACAGTTGCTTCAAAGACACTAATTTTGGATCTGAGAAAAAATGTTTCATAGCCAATAAAAATAAATTTATCAAAAAGGAGGGTAGGTTGTCCACAATTTAAGATGCTATTATTCCCTCCTTTGGATTGCATTTTATTTTTTACAATCTTTGCATCACAAAGAGCGATAAGCTTCTTCTATGTGGATTTAGTTGATGCTTCATTTATATAACTGTTTTTGTTTGTTTGTTTTTTATTTCAAGGCTTTAAGACCCCAGACACTATTCTTACTTATATTTGGACACTGGATAACAATATAATCCCCAAATCCAATTTTAGGATCCCCACATGAATTGAGCTACTAGTGTGTGTTAGGCAGGGTTTCTAGAGAAACAAAACCAGGACACTTAATGATTATATACCTAGAATCATATATATCAAGAAGAAATATAACAGCTAATTAGTCCACACTACAGTACAGAGGGCTCAGTTCAACTCACATGGACCACTGGGTCCAAAGTCAAGGAATCAGACAGCAGAGTCTTCCTCAGGCAAAATAGGCAGAGTCTGCCCACAGGTAGCAAACAGCAGGGTGAGTCAGGACAAGTCAGTAGCTTGGGAGCTTAGCGAAGTAGGCCCAGATGGGTTTTCGAATGCAACCAATGAAAGGCGACAGAATCCACCAGCCTCATGTCCAAGCAATGTACATACCAGCAACATGGTGAAGCAGGTCTCAAAGGAACCTCAAGCGCTAGCAACATGATCCATGGGTTGATTTGACCCATAAATTGAGGCAATGTGTTAGTGTGTGTTGATCAGAGAAATCAATTCAGAGACACTTATACATTTATAAGAAAGAGTTTTATATGAAAAAGCAATTGTGTATTGAGAAAACATCCCAGCCAAGTCCAGATCAAACCCGTAAGTTTGATATTAGCCCATATGTCCAATACCAATCTATAAATTCCTCTTCAGCCTCATGCAACATATACAATAATGATGACTGCAGGAAGATCACAGGCCAATGGGTGGAAAGTATTGTGGATCCAGTGGCAGTGGAATCATCTCAGCACTAGCAGGAATCTCCACGTGGCTCTTCCAGCTCCAGGGCTTTAGCATAGCTCCATGTGTCCTGTCAGCAGTACCATTTTGAAGGGATTGAGTCTGTCCGTATCTGGCCTCTAGTGAGCTAGTTGCTTCCCTGGCACCTCCAAATGAGGTCATCAATCTGCAACCTGGTTGACAGGTTAGACTTCACCTCTCGGTAAATTGATACCAGATTATGTAACCACCACTGGCAGAGAACTAGCTAAAGCAGCAGCACACCGGTCCCATCACCAGAGTGCAAGAGAAGACGGGGGTGGGCCTTGCAGAGCCATTTACCTCTCTATGCTCTCCAATCAAAGTGTGGCCCGGTTAATTCCATATGTTCCGATTGGCCAGATTGGCGTAATAAACCTAACTGTCCCATGGTGAATCCCCTCAGGACATAGCCCAGGGATGCAAATAACTTTGTTATTAGACAAAGAGCATTTTGAAGCCATTTTTGGCAGATGTAGTTAGGTATTATTTGATCTCTCTTTTGACCAATATTAACTTTGTTTCAGTTTTTAATATTTTATATTTTTCCATTGAGGTTTTTCTCTTTTGTCTACTTAATGTTGTTTGTTTTCTTTTTGCTTATGTTTTGTATGATTTTCTGTATCTGAAATCCAACATAGGTATATCTGCAGAGACAGTAACTGGATTAATAATTACCTAGGGGCATAAGAGGATGAGGGGAATCTGGGAGCTCGCAATGAAGACAACAAGGACATATTCTGAAATGAACTGTGGTGATGATTCCACATTCTTTTTAATATGAGAGAACTATTAAATTTTATGATATGTGAAGTATATGCCAATTCAACAATTTTTTAAAGGAATGTTATAGTATTAGAAAGAAAAATAACCTTTGGAACAAAGTGTTCTTGTGTTGAGGGAGTACTTGAGTCAAGGTCCAATGTCCATCTGCAACCCTAAATCTTAACATATAGATATGAGTACATAGTTCTATTCCCCTCTCATTTTATATATATATTTACATGTGTACATGCCTGTGCTTAAACCTCGATAAATGTCCTTTGCCCCTTGGTCCTTTCCTTTAGTCTCAGAAACCCACAGGGATAGTTTGATTTTGTCCAGCATGTTGTTATGTGTTAGAATCAACTTGATGACAGTAAGTTTGTTTGTTTTTATGAGCTAGAATATCAATTACTTTCCATACAATATTTCCTGATTCAATTCTAAGGATTTAAAATTAGTGAAAAAACAAAATATTGAAAAAATTTGGAGAGAAAAAAATTTTTTTAGGTTTGAGAGTTCTTTTTAAAACTATTTTAAAAATAGTTTTATTAGGGGCTCATACAACTCATATCACAATCCATACATACATCAATATGTAAACACTTTTGTATGTTCATTGCCCTCATTATTCTCAAAACATGTGCTCTCCACTTAAGCCCCTGGCATCAGGTCTTCATTTTCTCCCCTCCCTCCCATCTCCCCCCTCCCTCATAAAAGCTTGATAATTTATAACTTATTATTTTGTCTTATCTTGACCTGTCTGACGTCTCCCTTCACCGCTTATCTGTTGTCTGTCCCCTAGGAAGGAGGTCACATGTAGATCCTTGTAATCCATTCCCCCTTTTCAACCCACCCTCCCACTATGCTCCCAGTTTTGTCACTCACACCACTGGTCCTGAAGGGATTATCCACCCTGGATTCCCTGTGTTTACAGTTCCTATCTGTACCAGTGTACATCCTCTGGTCTAGCCAGACTTTCAAGGTAGAATTTGGATCAGGAGAGTTGGGGGAGGAAGCATTTAGGAACTAGAGGATAGTTGTATTTTTCATCGTTGCTACATCACACCCAGACTGGCTACATCACACCCAGACTGAGACCCTTCCGTAAGGGGATATTCAGTGGCTTACAACTGGGCTTTGGGTCTCCACTCTGCACTCCCCCACTCATTCACTATGATAAGATTTTTTTGTTCTGATAATGCCTGATACCTGATCCCTTCGACACCTCGTGATCACACAGGCTGGTGTGCTTCTTCCATGTGGGCTATGTTGCTTCTGAGCTAGATGGCTGCTTGTCTACCTTCAAACCTTTAAGACCCCAGGAGGTATATCTTTTGATAGCTGGGCATCATCAGCTTTCTTCACCACATTTGCTTCTGCATACATTTGTCTTCAGTGATTGTATCAGGAAGGTAGGCACTAACTGATATGAGTTTTACTTCTTTGATGCCTGATAAGTAGTCCTTTCTACACCTCATGGACAGGCAGGCTGGTGTGCTTTTTCCATGTGGGCTTTCATGCTTCTTAGCTAGATGGCCACCTGTTCACCTTCAAGTCTTTAAGACCCCAGATGCTGCTATATCTTTTGATAGCCAGGCACCATCAGCTCTCTTAATCACATTTGCTTATTCACCCTCTTTGTCTTGAGTGGTTGTGTCAGAAAAGTGAGCATCATAGAATGCCAATTTAATGGAAGAAAGTATTCTTGCATTGAGGGAGTACTTGAGTGGAGGCCAATGTCTTCCTGCTAACTTAATACTAAACCTATAAATATATGCACACAGATCTATTTCTCCATCCTTATATATAAATATCTTTGCATGTGTACATATTTTATTAAAACCTCTATAAATGCTCTTTGCCTCTCAGCTCTTTCTTTTGTTTCTCTTGACTTTCCTCCCATCCCATTATCTTCCTCAGTCCCCACCAGGGTTTCAGCAATTCCTCTTGGTTACATTACCCTTGACCATGCCCTACCAGGGCTCCCACACCCTCCTCACCACTGATTTGGATCACTTGTTGTTCCCTTGTCCCTGGGTTTGCTAACACCACTACCTTTCCCCCTATCTCCCCCTCTCCCATGTCCCTCCAGAACTGTCGGTCCCATTGTTTTCTCCTCCTGACTGTTCATCCAGCCTATCTTATTTAGACAGACCTGTGGAGATAATAACATGCACAAAATCAAGACAAAGAAAAACCAAGCAACAATATACAACAAAACAGCAACAACATACCCATGACAAAAAAAAAACACCCCAACAACAACTAAACCCCCAAACACCACAAGAAAGAAAGCTTGTAGTTAGTTCGAGGATTACCCATTGGCCTTTAGGAGTATTTTCAAGTCCAATCTGTTGGGCACCATGCCCTGGCCCCAAAGTCCACCTTCAGCATTCCCTGGGGCCCTCGCCGCTCCATTCCCTTGCTGTTCTGCTGCACTCCCCCAGTGTTTTGCCTCAGTGTGGCGGGATCAGATCAGGTGCAATTCCTACACTGTGTCTCCAGTGCTGTCCCCCGTAGGGTTATGGGTCAGTGAGGGACATCTTGTCTCATACTGGGGCTGGCCATGTGGTCCTCTCTGTGGACTGGCCGCTCAAAGGGAACATTGTCCTAAAGGCATGGTGGGCCAGGATGTGCTCTACTCTCTCCTCCTCCCCCTTCATTTGCTCCTGTTTGCTCCTATCAGACATGTCCCTTTCCTGGAGCTGCAGATTGAATGCTGTCCTTTGAAATAAATTATTCTGGGGGGAGGGGGCAGGTGTCCACTTAGTAGTTGGGATTGGGGCCGGTCCCCCAGACCTTTGAGAGAAAATTCTATAGTGATTTTGCCACTTGTAAAGAATAAACTGAAAAGGAATGAAAAAGATTTTAAAAATCTTTGTTTTTAGCTATTTAGGTATAACCAATATAACATTCACTTCAGTTATTTTTATTACTTATTAAATCTTCCAGAATCATGTAAATAGGTAAATATCTCTCCATCTGTACATATGTTCATTAGTATGCAAGCATCAAATTAGATATTTAAAACACAGAATAGAACATTTTATGCCACTAAGTAACATAGCCTTTTGGTTATATGTTCTTTTGAGAATACAATTTTGGTAAGAATTTAAAGCACTGTGTGCTCCTTTCTCTTCTACCACTTAAGTTTAACAGAGCATCATCTCAGTCCTGTGTGTTTGCACTAGTCTTCTTTTTCCTTAATTCATTATTAATTGGGAATTAATACACATATATCATATCACTCCATAGTCCAGTCACGTCAAGCAGAATTGTACAGTTACGACCACAACCAGTTTCCAAACGTTATTTTGCTTCCTGGACTCCCTGCCATCAGCACTCCTTTACCACACCTGTATTTGGCTTGCTATCCTACAGCTTCCTCAGTCCTGGGTTTCAGATACTGAAAAACAGAAAAATAAATAACACAAATTCCAATGGCATAAAACTTCTGAGATAAACCCTAATATGAACAAACAAACACAAAACAAAACAAAAATACAGAACATGTTGAAAACCAGATCTGGTACAGCATGCAGCAGAGGGAGCATCAACTGAAAAGGCTTTAAATGTTCAAATCAGGTCTGTCCCTTTGGCCTTTGATGCTCATGCCTCTGGTGTACTCCGTTTAGTCATTCCTTCCTCCCCTCCCATCCCTCAATTATAGGTAGAGGGTGCTTACCGGAGGCTTATTTTCTATGTAGTTCCCACAAATGTACCTTTGGCTTTCACTGTCATCAATAGCCTTCTGCAAACTGGATTCTCAAATTTTGGCTCTGATACCAATCCCTCCCTCGACTTCAGATTATATGATTTACAATACTTTGTTGACTGATGATGGTGTGCTTCTTCCGTGTGGATTTAGTTGACATCTCGCTTAGATGGCTGCTTGTTTGGAGACAAGACTTTAAGACCCTGGGCACCAATGATTTACTTTCTTCACCACATTTTGCTATCGCACCCATGTCTCTGTGTTCCCTTCCTGAGGGTGAGTATCAAGCAGAGCCATGGCATAAAAAGTAATTGTTCTTGAATTGGAACTAGGATTTATGCAGTAGTCTTTTGTCTGTTTCTCTGTTCTCAGTGTTTGCTCAACTTCAGTCTATTCTCAACACAGCAGCCAACACGCATGTTGACATTACATCAGGTTAGGTCATCTCTTTGTTCAACATCCTTCAGTGCTTTCTTTCCACTCAGAGTAAAGGAACAGCTTTCAAATGAATTAATGACCCCCTAAATAATCTGTATCACGTCTCAGTATTCATCTCCTGTTTACTTTTCTTCTCTACTTTATTCCTTCTAGAAACTGCTTTCTTTGCTGCCACTTGAACATTCTAAATGCCTTCACAACCAGACATTTCAGACTTTTGACTTGCCAGATACATTTGTCCCTTTCTCCAGATATTTACAAGGGAATACTTTTTGTTTAGCTCAGTGTACTAAAAAGTAAATTACATGAACCATTTCAGTACTAACTTATCAATATTTTCTGCTTCTTCCAAACTTCAATTTTTCTCCTTTACTTTTTTCTTTTTGTCCCTAGCACATGTACGTTAGTCAATTTATTGTATTCATCCTCTCTCTCCCTCTCACATGGAGCTTATTTGGAATTTTTAATCTGTTGTTTATTTGTTTATGTTTCCATTCACAGCTGCATTATCTATACTGAGCAATACTATCTGTCACTTAATAAATACTTAATGAATTGGCAAAGGTAAGAGGAATCAGTTAAATCATCTATTAATTCATCTAAACAATTCTAAACTTCCCTAGAGCTCAGTTCATAAGAGTCTTTCTCTGTCCTATATCAATACTTTTCCCAAATGAGCTTATGAAGTTTCATTGCATTAAATATGCATACACATATACACATATTCATAATTTTAATTTATTTCTTTGTAAACATCTCCCAATTGCACAATACTCAAAACCTAAACCATAGATACATATATTTCCTAACTTATTTCATCCACATCAGCAAATTCTATTAACTAAATCTTAAAATATATACCCAGAATATCTAACTATCTCCATATCTACTCTCAACAACAAGCATATCTTTCATAATATATAATATCCAGTATTCTTCATGTCCCTCTTTCCTTTTTCTATAATTTATTCTCCACACTATCATTGGCACTCCAAAATATAAGTCAGATTTTATCTCTCCCCCAATAATAACTTCCCATTGACCTTTCCAAACACTTAGAATAAAATTGTAACATATTGTCATTATCTACAAGAGTTTATACGACATGTTTATTATCTACCTCTTCTAACTGCCTCATTTTGCTCACTCTACCCCAGCCAGTAGACTCTTCTTCATATCATTTATCAAAAACATATTGGGTAAGCAGTCTCTGAGAATTTAAATATCTTATGGAAGTTCAACCATGTTCTAGTATCACTACCTGGTTGCTAAGTCTGGGATTTCTAATCATGCATATACAGTCCCCCAGGTGTACTGTGGCACTGAGAACAAAATACTGGATATTAATGAAAACAGAGGACCAAAAACTTTCACCATTCTTTACCCCATTGTGACATTAACTGTGTTAGATAGATTTTCTGGGCCAATATGGCTCCCATAGGAACAGGTGGGCAGAGTTTAACCTGTCAATCAGGTCGCAGCTTGACTGAAGGGCAACTGAGATAAATGGCTTTCCAAGGCTGGCTTTCTTCTCACTTTCTCCCTGGAGGAAGGCCACACACCCTCTGTCTGCTTTCACTTTCCTGTTGACAAGCCACATGGAGCCATGTGGAGACCTGAGAGAGCCCTGGAGATGCTTCCACCGCCACTTGATCCACAGACTTTGCACCCACTGACTTGTAATCTTCCTGCATTTTGCATCATTGCCTGTACTGTGTGAGTCTGAAGAGGGATTTATAGACTAGTATTAGACTTATGGGCTAATATTGGACTTATGGACTTGATCTGGACTGGGCTGGAATGTTTTCTTAAAATGCAATTACTCTTTGATATAGAGCTCTCTCTTTTTCTTTTTTTTTTAAATCATTTTATTGGGGGCTTTTACAACTCTTGTTACAAACCATAGATCAATGGTTTCCAACATATTCAAACATATATTCAATTTTTTTTTCTAGATATTTACTTTCCATTGAACCCTTGGGATCCGCTCCTCTTTTTTCTCCTCCCTCCTCCCCCTACCCAAACTTCATGGCCCCCTGATAGATTGTTAATTATTTTCAAATCTCACAGTGACTGCCAGTCTCCCTTCCCCTCTGGTTTCTATTGTTCTTCCCCCTGGATGGGGGTGTGTGATTATGTGCTATTCATTGTGATCAATGCCACCCTCCATCCCCACCACTTCCCCCTACCCTTTTTTCATTTCTGTCCCATTCCTGTTCCTGAGTTCCATGTGTCTCATGAGTTTTATCTTTTTCCCATGCCTATATGTACATGTTCCCGTCTAGTCTAGATTTGGAGGCAACACTGAGGTCGTGATAGCAGGGGGGTAAGGGGGCCTCGAGGGAACAGAGGTACATTGCGTGAACCATTAGTACTCTACTTGACCCTGATTGACTTACCCCCTGGAAGAGGTAAGAAATAAAACACAACCAGTCATCTGTGCTCCAATGTTTATTGTGGCGCAATTCACAATCACAAAGAGTTGGAAACAACCTAAATTTCCATCGATAGACCAATGGATTAGTAAACTCTGGCACATAACGTACAGTGAGTATTATGCAGCACTGAAAAGCATGGACGGATTATCACATGAAGCACATCGTTTCATGAGAAGGGTTGGAAGGAATTATGTTAAGCAACATAAGCCAATCTCAAAAGGACAAGTATAACATGAGTGCCCTGAGGTAAGTACAACCAGCACAGCAGGAATACAAGTAAAACTCTTTCTTATACATGAGTGTCAATGAATTTGTTTGTCAAGTACTGCGGTTCTCAACCTTCCTAATGCTGAGACCCTTTAATACAATTCCTCATGTTGTGGCGATTCCCAAACATAAAATTATTTTCATTGCTACTTCATAGCTGTATTTTGGCTACTGTGAATCGTCATGTAAATAACTGATATGCAAGATGTATTTTCATTGTAACAAATTGAACATCATTAAAGTTTAGTGATGAATCAGAAAAGCAATATGTAATCATGTGTTGTGAAATATTTATTTCTAATGACAAATCAATGAAAATTTGTCTTAAGGCATTGTTGTAGCATGGGTAACAGTCTTCCTGCCGGGTACTCATATCTGGGCATATCTGGATGTGGTCGGACCTGCCTGGAGATGGGGAGAGCAGCAGTGTGTCAGTGTCTAAGGCAACTCCTGTGAAAGGGTCAGTAAACCCCTAATGGGGTTATGACCCTCAGGTTGTGAACCGCTATTCTAGTAAATCCAGTCTAACACTATAACCTTTCCACCTCTTCACTCTATTCCATGCTGGGTTTGAAATTCATTATGATGGCCACACTGAACTTTTAGACAATGCTCACAATTAACGGAGTTTTTAAGGGAAATTAATTGTTTATCACAAGTCAGGGTCAGAAAATAAGGATGCAGTCATCAGTCCATAGTAACACCTCTCCGCAGCCAGCAGTGGATTCTCTCTGCAATCCTCAGTTTGTCAGCACCAAGGTTCCTGGGCGTCTGCCTCTGTGGGCCAGGAAGCCAGCCCACATTTGACTCTGTCTCACAGTCCAATAACATCAGGCCAGATGAGGAGAGGGGACCCTGTAGTCTCAGCACGTCTTTGGTACATCTCATCTTGGTGGCCTCTGCTGCTTCAGACAGAGATCTTGAATATGTGTCCCAGATGGCCCTTATACATCAAGGAAGGTCTTTAGGGGAGGTGGAGTTTTGTGTTTTAGCTACCCATACCCCCAAGCATGGTGTGATAAAGCACACCCTCGATTAAGTTAATCTGAAAGATACCCCCAAGGAAACATAGGGTGTGACTTTGTTCATACCCTCTACTCAAATCAGGACTTAATCCCACCTTGATCCTGTAATAGAGAACCTACTCAAAATGGTATCACACTCACAACCTAAAGCCAAGAAGCATAATGCATTCCATAAGGAATTGTGACTAAATGAGCCTTATTAACTAATGACATCTCAGGGTGGATATGGTAATATTTCCCAATGAAACTCTTAGAGGAAAGCCCTTGCTTCCATCAAATAATGAGCAGGGCATTGTCCTGATGGGGGCGGGGGGGGGGGGGGAAGGGAAAAATGAAATCCTATGTACAACTTTCCTGGCTCTTTTCTCACCAATTGAATTCTTCATAAAAGGAATAATAATAAATTCTCCAGAAAAAGTCCTCATGATTTACTTATGTACTTTAAATAAATCTTTCAAGATTACTCCTTTGAAGTCCCCATCATCAATCCCCATAACTCTCTGAGCTGACCTTTATCTTGTATTTAATTGGACCAGCAAATGCTTCTGGGAACTACTGTTTATACTGTAATTTTTAAAAATAACCTATTCAACTAGCAAAATTGAATTACTAATTGAACCTGTCTTCAGCCATCCACTTGATTATAGAAACATTGTTGTAAATGTTTTGTTTTTGGTACACCTGTGCACATATGAATTGTAACCTTACTTAACTCTTCCACTTTTATTCAAATCTTCATTGGTAAATGAGTCATGTTAAAAATATCCTACAAATGATTCTGGTTATAACTCCCTAAATGAATGTGTCTCCTTTTGTGTTAGTCTGGGTAAACGAGGGAAACAAATCCACAGAAACTCATAGGTATAAGAGAGAGTTTTATATAAAGGGTAAGTGTACATTAAGAAAACATTCCAACTCAGAGCTGTTCAAGCCCATAAATCCCACATTAGCCCATATGTCTGACACCAATCTACAAAGTTTTCCTCAATCTCACAAAACACATGCAATAATGCTGACTGCAGGAGGAAAGCTGAATCAGTGAGTGTATAAGCTTCTCAGTGCTGGCAGGGGTCTCCACATGGCTTCTCCAGCACCCATGGCTACATCAGGGTAGGTCCATGCAGCTTCTCCTCAGGGATGTCTTGCAGGAAGTGAGCCTTGCCAGCTGAAGCAGGGAACTGGCTAAGGCAGCTACCCTGATCCAACCATCAGAAAGCAAGAGACCTGAGAACTCAAAAGGCAAGGCTCACCAAGCCATTTATCTCTCTGCCCTTCAATTAACCCCACATCTGTTTTTCATCCAGGTTAGCAAAATAACCCTTAACTATCTCACCTTATTAAACACTACTCTTTTTTCTCAGTTGCATTTATCTTTCCTCTGAGACTCACTAATTAATAATGGGGAGTAGAAATACATTGAAAAACAAGTACAAAGTGCTCATAAATACACAAGAAGAGAGTTAACAATTTACGTTAAACCAATGATAAATATGTAATGAAACAGAATAAAAAATTTAAATAAAAACAAATTTATTAGATAATCCTCATCAGTATGCAAATAATATTAATTACTATCAATCTCCTGTTTTAAAAATGTGCGTGCAAAAAACATTGTGATGATGCTTTTTATTAAAAGTATTTTTAAAAGACGTAATCATGGAAGTTGCACATCGAAGCATATAAGAAACAAAAATAGAAATTTTTTCAGGGAAAAGATTCTCATTTTTAAAAATTAACTTCCAACACACTGAAAGTCAGCAGAAGATAATGATGTTTGTAGCACACCCCTTGATTGTGCCTTACCACATAATTATCAAGCTAATTAGTTCCTTTGGGTCTATATTTTTGAAAGAAAACCGACCTCACATACATTGGCACAACAACGTGCTCAACCATACGAGCAATTTTGAAGATGGCTACAGACCAGGTCATGTTTCTGTTGTGCACAGGGTCATGTGGAGTGCCATTGGACTTGATGGCGCCTAACCGCCCTAACAGCAATAACACATAGTATTTATTGGAAAACCTCGTCCCGTAAGTAACATGTACATATTTTGAAAAGTGTAAAAGTAGCGGTTAGATCGGCTTCAGTAAATGCAAGACGGTGTCTTGACTGTCCTCACTATCATCTTCACCCTTATTTTGATGTTCGGACTCTTTCTCATCATGTACATAGTATTTCACTCTAAACCACCACACTGGTAGCAAACATTCCGCATAGTTATGCCATGTTTGTTTTACACCCACCCCTTGTAACACATGCTACAATCTCTGTTTTACAAATAAAGTTGTTATAATTGGAAAGTGTATGCAATTGTATAAGGTCGCTATATAGCTATTAAGATTTTAATGAATACATTTTCCTTGCCAATTTGTTGATTTTAAAATTGTTTTAAAACTATGCTACCTAATGTAACACGTTAGAGATCCTAGTAACAAAAAATATTTTAATAATAGTATAAATCCACTGCTGTCGTGAATTCTCATTATCTTGTTTTGCTAAGTTATAATTTTCTATGTAATACATTTATGTTTTAAACTACTTAGATATTTTAAAATGTCCACTAAGTAATTTTTAAAATTGGATAGTTCTGAGAAGAAATGGAAGCATTTTTGAGGTAATAATTATATATAAATATCAGTAATATATCTGATTCTAAAAACACCAATATTTCTGTAATTCTGATAATAATACTGAATGTATGATTTTGACAAAATACCAATTTTTACTATTAAGCATTTCTTTAAGTAGATAGTTGCCTTCCAATGCAAGAGACAATGGTCATGGAATACTTATTTTAAATTTAAAGTCATTAAACTGTATTCGTCATTGTAAAATAAGTAATTCTGCTTGTTTGTATTGTGACTCATGTGCCTTGGACATAAATAAGTAAAATTCTGTTGTAGAGCTGCAATTAACTCATACAGATGTCCCATTCATCACTGTCACTGGAGAGGGGTCTGGAAGGAAGTGTCTGGTCTGTATTTAGTATCAGTGAGAACTTTAATGTTCAATCTGTTCATATTTCTCACATTACTTTTTCTAGGGAATGGTCAGGAAGTTTAACCATTAAAAAAACATGAACGAAGGAAGGAAAGTGGCGTTCATTTACTCCTTACTGTGACTCTATATCCAATTCTAAATTGCCACGTGTTCTTTGAGGATAATTGGTTCTGATTTCTCCGTTTGGTTTCTTCTTGTGCAATATTGCCATATGAATATATAGCTTTATTAATTTGTTATTTATTATAAATCCCCACCAATTAAATTTATGAATTTTTATTTCAAGGAATTTGTCAGCCTAGTCACTGCTATATTCATTCTCCATAGTTACATTTCTGATATATAATAGGAACTACATTTAAAAAAAGAGAGAATAACTAACATTCCTGAGATAAATCGGTTGAGCATTTTTTTCTATCCTGTACATATTACATATCCGGCTAAAAATAAACTCATGGTCTCACACAAAGTTATAGGCAATTTGATTTGGGGGGAAGATATTGAGAGGATTAATTAATTAACTGATTAGAATGATTACTTTTATTTTACTGTGAACAGACACATATATTTTCAGGAAAATAATTAAATTAATATAAGTGCATAGATTATACTGGTCTGTTTTATCAACTTGAGTAAGCAATGAATAAAGTTATGAGTGATTGGAATTGTCTTGTCCCAGGAATAACACACATCTCATTATAGAAAATGAGCAAACAGAGCTACAAAAATTTATGAAGATATTCTGCAAAAGATTAAATATTAAATGAGATGAGATAAGATAACCCTAGTGAAACTTTAAATTTAGTTAAGGGTCTGATAAAAATAAGAAATAATTTAAGCAATAGTAAATATATGGAAAATATCCAGAAAATAATTAACTAAAAAAATTATAAAGATTTAAAATGTGTGATTGTAATGCAGTTTAATTACATGACAACAAAAGAATATATTTCAAGGTACTTGAAAACAACTAGGAAATTAATGAAAAATTTTCAAGTATTACAAAATATGTTGTTAGGCATCTTCAAGTTAGAACCCACTCATAGCAACCCTATCTGTCTTAGAATGACACACTGCCCGGTCTGAGCCATTCCCACCTTGTGACGTTGAGCACTGTCTTGCAGCCACTGCATCAATCAATCTTGTGGAAGATGTTAACCTTTTTAGTGCTTTTCAACTTTACCCAGGACTGAACTCTCATAATAAGGTGCCCAAAGCTTATGAGATGAAGTTTGCCATCCTCTCTTCCAAAGAGAATTCTAGCAAAATTTCCAAAACATATTTATATGTTCTTCTGGCAGTTTATGCTACTTTCAATATTTTTCACCAGTACCATAATTAAAATGCATCATTTTTTAAGTCTGGTTTTCATAATTTAATGTCCACCTATTATGTGCATATGAGGTGATTGAAAGCAGCACGATCAGGTAAGGCACACCTTAATAGTCAGTGGGACATCCTTGTTCTTCAACACTCAAAAGAGTTGTTGTCCAATATATTGGCCAAATGTAAAATATTTTTAGGTCTCCAGATTGTTGCTTTCATAAGCACTGATTATAGGTTCAAGCAAGATGAAATCCTAGACCACTTTAGTCCTTTCTCTGTATATTATGATTTTACTAGTTTTGAGGAGTTTTGTTTCCTTTACATTTATTTAAATCCATGCTAAATGTTATCAGCATCCTTAACTTTCATCAGCAAGCAATCCCAGCCCTCTCCAAGCAAGTTTTTTTTTTCTTTTCCCATCTATGTGTCTCAGGTGGTTAATTCGTGTTCCTCCAAATGTGATGCTGCATTCTTTTGATATAGCCTATGCTATCAGTTATTCACTCAGCATACAGACTGACTAACTACAGTGAAGTGATACAACCCTAATGCATACCCTTCCTGATTTAAAACCATACAGTATGTCTGTTTTCTGTTCACACAACTTTCTATTGATCCTTGAACATGCAAAATTGAATGTCTTTGTGAAGTCAATAAAACACAAGTAAATTTCTTTCTGGGTAGTCTTTGCTTTTATCTAAGATCTATAGATATCCCCCAATCCACATCTTTTTCTGAATCCAGCTGGCATGCCTGTCAGCTTCCTGTCTATATACTACAGCAAATATTGTTAACCAATCCAGCAGATTTTTACTTATATGTAAGATTAATTATATTGTTTAATAATTTCCACATTCTGTTGGGCCACTGTTCTTTGGAATAGGTACAAAAATGGATCTATTTCAACTAGATGGCCAAGGAGCTGTTTTCCAAATTTCTTATCATAAACCAGTGAATACGTTTAGTTTTTTACCGGCTTTTTGAAACATTTCAATTGGTATCCTATCAGTTCCTGGAAGGTTTTTGGCTAATGCCTTCAGTGTGGGACTTCTTCCTCGATACTGATGGTTGTAGATCACATGGTATCTCAGTGCACCTTTCCATCTTCTTTTGATCAGTATTTTCCCCACAGACTCTCTCAATATTGCAACTTGAAGATCAAATTATTTCTTCCATTTTTTTCTGCTTGATGCATGCTCTTCCTTTTTTTTTAACTCTGGGTCTTAGCACACGTCGTTATAATATTTTCTTTATCATCTAGAACTGCCTTTTGACATTGTCTCTTAAGTTCGGTTCTTCATAATTTCTTCGATTTGCTTTAACTAGTTTATGGTTAAGAGCAAGTTTAATAGTCTCTTCTGACATCTACTTAGATCTTTTCTCTTTCCTGTCTTCTTAAGGAATTTTTGTCTTCATATATCAAATTATTGATGTCATTCCACTGCTATCAAGTGTTCTATCATTAATATTCAATTACTCAAATATATTCTTGAGCTGTTCTTGAAATTCAGGTGTTATATACAGCAGGTCATATTCTGGCTCTCATTGACTCATTTTTTCCCCTTCAACTGCAACCTGAATTTACACATGAGCAATTGATGCTCTGTTGCATAATCTATATCCCTTTTGTTAAGTTGCTGCATCATCTTTACTTTTAGATATAGTCCGTTTGACTTTCATGCATCCCATCTTTTGAATCAGTGGCTAGAGTTTCTGTTTATATTTTTTTAAAAAGCTTATTGCAATGTGAAGTTGCTGGTCTTGTAAAATTCTATCATGCAATCTCCAACTTCATTTCTATAACCAAGGTCATATTTTATAATTACCATTTCCTCTTTGACTCCAACATTCAGGTTTTAATTGCCAATAGCAATCAGAGCATCTTGATTGCATGTTTTATGAAGTTCAGAAGGAAACGTTGGTATAATTCTTCCAGTTTTACAGGACTAGTTTGCTAGAGAGGTTGGTGCTTAAATTTGAATAATTGTATTATCTGTATTTCTGTTCAAGTTAAAGGGAAAATAATTTTTTAATCATTTTATTAGGGGCTCATACAACTCTTATCACAATCCATATATTCATCAATTGTGTAAAGCACATCTCCACATTCATTGCCCTCATCATTCTCAAAACGTTTGTTCTCCACTTAAGACCTTGGCATCAGGTCCTCATTTTTTTCCACTCCTCCCTGCTCCCACCTCCTGCATGAGCCCTTGATAATTTATAAATTATTATTTTGTAATATCTTGCACTGTCTGACGTCTCCCTTCATCCATTTTTCTGTTGTCCATCCCCTAGGGAGGAGGCAACATGTAGCTCCTTGTAATTGGTTTCTTCTTTCCAACCCACTCTCCCTCTATCCTCTCAGTATCACCACTCACACCACTGGTACTGAAGGGATCATTCACCCTGGATTCCCTGTGTTTTCAGTTCCTATCTTTATCAGTGTACAGACTTGCAAGGTAGAATTCGGATCATGATGGTGGGAGTGGGGGGTGGGGGGGGGGACAATTAGGAACTAGAGGAAAGTTGTATTTTTCATCAGTGCTACATCGCATCTTGACTGGCTCATCTCCTCCCCTAGATCCCTCTGCAAGGGAATCTATAGTGGCCGACAAATGGGTTTAGGGTCTCCACTCTGCACTCCCACCCTTCATTCACTATGGTAATATTTTTTTGTTCTGATGATGCCTTATACCTGACCCCTTCGACACCTTGTGATCGCACGGGATGGTGTGCTTCTTCCATGTGGGCTTTGTTGCTTCTGAGCTAGATGGCCGCTTGTTTATCTTCAAACCTGTAAGACCCCAGACACTATACCTTTTGATAGCCGGACACCATCAGCTTTCTTTGCCACTTTTGCTTATGCACCCATTTGTTCTCAGTGATCATATCATGGAGGTGTGCAACCAATGACATGATTTTTTGTTCTTTGATGCCTGATAACTGATCCTTTCAGCACCTCATGATCACACAGGCTGGTGTGTTCTTCCATGTGGGCTTTGTTGCTTCTGAGCTAGATGGCCGCTTGTTTATCTTCAAGCCCTTAAGACCCCCAGATGCTATAACTTTTGATAGCCAGGCACCATCAGCTTCCTTCACCACATTTACTTATTCACTTGCTTTGTCTTTAGCTATTGTGTTGGGAGGGTGAGCCTCATAGAGTGCCCATTTAATAGAAGAAAGTATTCTTGCATTGAGGGAGTACTTGAGTGGAGGCCCAATTTCCTTCTGATAACTTAATAATAAACCTATACATTTAGGCACATAGATCTATTTCTCCATCCTCATATGTAAATATATTTTCACATGTGCATGTCTTTATCTAGACCTTTATAAATGCCTTTTGCCTCCCAGCTCTTTCCTTTATTTCCCTTGACTTTCCTCCTGTCCCACTATCATTTTCCGTCCCCACCTGGGTTTCAGCAATACCTCTTCACTATATTACCCTTGATCATGCCCTAGCAGGTCTCTCACACACACCTCACCACCAATTTGGGTCACTTGTTGTTCCTGTGTCCCTGGGTTTGTTAACATTACTTCCTTTCCCCCCAACTTCCCTTTATCCCATGTCCCTCTGGGACTGTCGGTCCCGATGTTTTCTCCTCCAGCTTGTTCATCCAGCCTATCTTATTTAGACAGACCTGCAGAGATAATAATATGCACAAAACCAAGACAGAGCAAAACCAAGCAACAATATACAACAAAACAACAACAACAAACCACTGACAAAGACAAAATAAAACACAACAAGAAAGAAAAGCTTGTAGTTAGTTCAAGGATCTTTTGTTGGCCTTTAGGAGTGCTTTCCAGTACAGTCTGTTATGGCACCACACCCTGCCCCCAAAGTTCACCTTCAGCATCCCTGGGGACATGTCTCTCCGTTCCCTTAAGACACCGCTGCACTCCCCTGTGCGTTGCCTCTGCGTGGCAGGATCAGGTCGGGAACCATTCCCACAATGTGTCTCCGTGCTGACTCCCGCAGGGCCGTGGGTCAGTGAGGGGCATCATGTCTCATAGTGGGGCTGGCCACGTGGTCCTCTCTGTGGACTGGCTGCTCTAATTGGGGCCATCATCCTCGGCCTGGTGGGCCAGGATGTGCTATACTCTGTCCTACTCCCCCATCATCTGCTCCCGTGTGCTCCAATCAGATATGTCCCTCTCCCGGAGCTGTAGATTCAATACTGTCCTTTGAAATGAATTCTTCTGGTGGGAGGGCAGGCATCCACTTAGTATTTAGTACTGGGGCCAGGCCCCCAGACATCTCAACTGGTTCCCTACTCCACTCCAGAATGTTGCATTCATACCTCTGGGCACTGGGTTGAAGTCTGGTCCCTCTTTTCCTGTAGAAATATAAACAATACACTCCCCTTTGATGGGTTAGGGTCCCGTGCTCCCTCTACCCATTTCTTCCTTACTGTCATCATTTTTTTTCCCTTTCCCCACCTCCTCCCCAGTTGTCTACCATGTGTATACCTGCATTTGATCTGGTCCTTGCCATACTACACGGTCTTCACCCCAAGAATATTTGTATGCAGTAGCTTTTTCCCTATGCCCCTTTTGCATTTAAAAAAAAATATTTACCACAGCAGACTCATGTTGTACTTGTCCATTTGTGCCTGACATACTTTGCTTAGCACGATTTCCTCCAGTTCTTCCCGTGCCACAATGTGCTTCATATGTTGATCACTGCTTTTTAGTCATGCGTAGTACTCAATTTTATGTATGTACCACAATTTTTAATCCAATTGTCAGTTGATGGAAATTTGGGTTGCTTCCAACTCCTTGCAATTGTGAAGTGTGCCACAATGAACACTGGAGCACAGCTGTCTGGACTTGGTTTGTTTCTTGCTTCTTCTGGGTATATGCCCAGTAGGGGGCTTGCTGGGTTCTAGGGTAACTCGATTTCCATCTGTTTTAGATATTGCCAGATAGATTTCCATAGATGTCGTACATACTTACAAGTCAACCAGCAGTGGATGAGAGTTCCTGTTTCCCCACAGCCCCTCCAACACTTGCAGCTTTATGATTTTTTAATTGGGCTATCTTTGAGGGTGTTAGGTGGTACCTCATTGTTCTTTTAATTTGCATTTCTCTTATTGCTAAAGATTAGGAACATTTTCTCATATGTTTGTTGGCCATTCGGATTTCTGCCCCTGTGAAACTTCTGTTCAAGTCCTTTGCCCACCTCTCAAGTGGGCAATACGTTTTTTTTTTTTCTTTTTGGAGGTTAGCAGAGTATTGTAGATTTTAGTAATAAGGCCTTTGTCTGATATGTCATTGCTAAAGATGTTTTCCCAGTCCGTGGACTGTCTTATTACTTTCTCAGTGAATTCTTTCGAAGTACACAAGTGTTTTATCTTCAGTATATCCCATTTGTCAATTTGTGCCTAATCTGTGTTTATGTCCATCCCTATTTCTGTTAGCCTATGTATTCCCTGTGCCAAAGTTCTCAAGTTGATCCCAATTCCCTCATTGATGGTCCTAATAGTTTGGGTTTAAGTTCAAGGTCTGTGATCCACCTTGAGTTTATTCTTGTGCATGGAGTAAGATAAGGGTCTTGCTTCATTTTTCTGCATGTTGATATCCATTTTTTCCAGCACCACTGTTAAAGAGGGCATCTGCTTCCAATTTGATATTTTTTGGACCCTTATCAAAGATCAGTTGGCTGTATGCTGATGATTTTATTTCTGGGGTTTCAGTTCTTTACCCTTGGTCTGAGTGTCTGTCATTGTACCAATACCATGCAATTTTGACAACTGTGGCTGCATAGTATGTGCTAATGTCAGGTAAAGCAAGCCCTCCCACTGTGTCCTTCTTCTTGAGGAGTTCTCTGCTAATTCTGGGCTTCTTCCCTCTCCATATGAAGTTAGTAATCAGTTTTTGCCTTTCTTTGAAGAAAATGAGGTTAATTGTATCGGGATTGCATTACACTTATATAGTACCTTTGGCAGAACTGACAACTTGACTATATTGAGTCTTCCAATCCATTAGCATGGGATATTCTTCCATTTGTAGAGGTCGCTCTTGGTTTCTTGTAATAATGTTCTGTTGTTTCCTTCCATATAGATCTTTTGTTCTTTTAGTCAGGTATATCCCTAGATTTTCAACTTGTATTTGACTATTCTGAAGCATACCACCTTTTTGATTTCCTCTTCTGTGGTCTTATCCGATGTGTATGACAGTCTGATGGACTTCTGTTTTTTGATCTTGTATCCTGCCACTCTGCCAAACTCCTCTATTGCTTCCAGCACAACCCCTGTTGAAACTTTTGGGATTTTCCATATATAAAATCATGTCATCTGCAAATAATAATAGTTTCACCTCTTCCTTCCCCAGACAAATACCTTTGATGTCTCTTCTTTGCCTTATGCTATTAGCTAAAACCTCCAGCATGATATTAAATAAGAGTGGGTACAAGGGACATCCTTGTCTGGTCCCCTTTTTTCAGTGTGATTGTGTTAGTCTTTTCTCCATTGACTATCACATTCGCTGTTGCTTTTTCTTTTTAAAACATTTTATCAGGGGCTCATACAACTCTTATCACAATCCATGCATATACATACATCAATTGTATAAAGCACATACGTACATTCTTTGCCCTAATCATTTTTTTCCTTTTCTTTTTTTGCATTTTATTAGGGGCTCATACAACTCATCACAATCCACACATATCATACATCAATTGTATAATGCTGTTGTTTTTCATGTATAGCTTGGATTGTCTTGAGGAACTTTCCTTCCATTCCTGTCTTCTCAAGTGTCTTAAACAGGAATTGGTGTTAGATGCTGTCGAATGCTTTTTCTGCATCTATCGATATTATCATGTGGTTCATATAGTTTTTCATGTCAATGTGACAAATAAAACTAATGGTCTTTCGTATGTTGAACCATCCCTGAATCCCTGGTATGAATCCCACTTGGTCATGGTGAATTATTTGTTTTATATATTTTTGTATTCTGTTGGCTAGTATTTTGTTACAGATTTTTGCCTCAATGTTCATTAATGATATTGGTCTGTAGTTCTCAATTCGTGTGCCCAGTTTGGAATCAGAGTTATACTAGCGTCATTGAAGGAGTTTGGGAGATTGCCATCTTTTTCTATATTCTGGAAGAGTTTGTGTAGGATTGGTGCTAAATCTTCCCAAATGTTTGGTAGAATTCCCCAGTGAATCCATCTGGTCCAAGGAATTTTTTTGCTGGTAACCCCTTGATAACCTTTTCTATTTCTTCTATTGCTACAGGTCTGTTGAGATTCTTGACGTCCTCCAAGGATAATCTAGGGAGGGATTGTTTTTCCAAGAATTTGTCCATGTCTTCCAAGTTGTTGAATTCATTGGAGTACAAACCTTTGTAGTACTGTGTAACTATCCTTTTGATTTCATTAGGGTCTGTTGTAATGTTCCCTTTTTCATCCCTTATTTGTGCTATTGAGATTTGTTCCCTCTTTTCTTTGGTTAAGTATTCTAGTAGTCTATCAATTCTGTTTATCCCTTCAAAGAACCAACATTTAGCAATATTAATTTTTTTCCATAGTTTTCCTATTTTCTCTCTCCTGAATCTCATCCCTGATTTTTATAAATTTTTTTTTTCCAATAGTAGGATTGTCCTGCTGACTCTGCTCTGGTTGTTGTAAATTTTGTGCCAGCATATCAAACATGAATCTCTCTTCCATTATCAGGTGTGCATGTATTGCTATGATTTCAATGTGCTTAAATTTATGTAGATTCGCCTTATGCCCCAGCATGTGGTCTATCTTCAAATATTTGCCATGTGGGCTTGAAAAGAATGTGAATTTTTGTATTTGAATGAAAAATTCTGTAAATATCAATCAGTGCAAATTGTCTAATTGTGGTGTTTAGATCTCTGGCCTCCTTGTTGAGTTTCTTTCCCTGTGACCTATCTTTCTCAGAGAGTGGTGTGTTGAAGTCACCCACTATAATTGTAGAGGCTGTGATTTCTTTTTTAGTAGTTTGGATTGTTTGGTTGACGTACTCAGTGGGTCTCTCATTTGGGGAATATATGTTTACAATGCTTAGTTGTTCTTTGCCTACCATAGCCTTTAGCATTATAGAGTGACCCTCCTTATCTCTTTTTATGGTTTGCACTTTGAGGTCAATTTTATCTGAGATTAGGATTGCAACCCCTGCTTCTGTGGTATTGCTGTTTGCTTGGTATGAATTTCTCCAGCCTTTGATAATCAGCCTATTTTTGTCTGTAGTCTTGAGATGTGTCTTCTCTAGGCAGCAGATTGATGGGTTATGTTTTCTAAGCCAGTTTGCTAGTCTCAGTCCTTTAATGCCGAGTTCCGGCCATTGATATTCAGGGTTATTATCTCCATCTGCGGACTCTGTGAGGTAATCTTATAACTTTTGTGTTTTGAGTTTTCCTACTTTCCTTTCTCATTCGTGTATTGTGCATGTATGCGTGTGTATCATTCTTGACTTCTCTCCATCCTTAAGCCAATGCATTCTTGGGGTCTGTATTCTCTTTGTTGCTCTGTGGGTGAGGTTGTTCTATGACGTGGTCTCTTATTTATGCTTTGTGAGTGTTGTTGTTCTGGCCGTACTGGGTTGGCAAGGATCTTTTTTAGGGCTTGGTTTCTTCTAACGTATTCTTTGAGTTTTTCCTTGTCTGGGAAGACTCTCAATTCTCCTTCTATCTTGATCAATAATTTGGCTGGGTAGACTATTCTTGCTTTTGCGTTGTTTTCCTTCAATTTTTGGAAAATGTTACTCCACTTTCTCCTCTTCTTTAAAGTTTCTGCTGATCTATCTGAGCATATTCTTATTTGGGAACCTTTATATGTGATTGCTTGCTTTTACCTAGCTGCTCTCGTGATTTTCTCCTTTTCCTCAAAGTTGGATAGTTTAACTATTATGTGCTTTGGTGACTTCTTGGGATTCAATCTAGTTGGTGTTCTTTCAGCCTCCGAATAGTTGCCTGGTTTTCATTCATTAAGGTGGGGAAGTTTTCCTCCAATAATTCTCTCACTATTGTTGCAGATGACTTGTTTTTGTTCTGCCTTCCTCTGGTAAGCCAATAATTCTAATGTTGTTCCGTTCATAGCATCAGACAGCTCTTATATTTTCTTCGGCTTCTCTGATGATCTTATTATATATTTTTTCACATTTCTTAACTTCTACTTGGCTGTTTTCCAAGTCACTGAATCGGTTCTCTGATTCCTCCAGTTGATTCTCAAGGTCTATGTTTCTGCTACTGGTTTTTGTTATCTCCTCCCTAAGCTGTATTTCCCTTTGGTGTATGGCCTTTATCTTCTCGAGCATCTCATCCTTTTTCTGTACTGTTTCCCTCATATCCTGTATGAATCAAAGCAGCATTCTGAAAATTTCTTTCTGTGGCAGCTCAATGTCTGCTTCTTCTATGTATGTTGTTACGTTCGGGACATCTTCCATTGCCTTTTGTTTCTCCTGTTTTTTCATTGAGGTTGTTGGGCCTGATGACTGTTTCCACTGCATTGTTTTAGAGGATCCAGGTACCATTTTCCAGGGAGTCGAAATGCACTGACTCTCTCTGGGAGACTTGTAGGAATATTTCTTTGAACTGCCTACAGCTAATTTTACTATCGGGTTAACCTACCACTTTATCCTCCTGTGGCTTCCCTATCAGGCGAGTACCCCAGAAGGCTGGTGTGTTGCCTGCTTTGGTGTTGCGGAGGTTGGGCAGAGGTTCTTAAAACAGCTTGGAATGTTGATAAGTGTTGGTAGAGCTGCCTTATGTCCCCAGGTACACAAGCAGCAATTCCCTTGTGAGAAGTCCGGCAGAGTATACCCTGAAGGGAAAACAGGGCTTTCCTTAGCGTAGGGTTAGCTACACAGGTGGAGTCACCTAGTTGGGTGTGGTGGAGGTGTAAATGTCCTAGGCTAAAGGGAGTGGTCTGGAGGTCTGCAGTGGAGTGTAAGAAAACAGGAAATAGACAAAGAGGAGGGGGAAAATAAAAAGTAAAACCCTTTAGACTGTGGGGGAATGTAAGGAAGAGAGGGAAACAAAAGCGACAAGGTAGCTGAGTTCCACTCCTTGCCTGTGGAGCTGCAAGGGTTTAGTTCCTGCCCCAAGGCTGCAGCAACAGCAAGTAGCAGCAGAACTGAGAAAAAGCCCCTGAACAGCCTTCAAAGACCCTGGGTGGACAGAGAGCAGAGATATAAAAAAGGTAACAATGTAGCTGAACCCTGATCCCTGCCGTGGTGCTGCCAGGGTTTAGTCTCCTCCCAGAGGCGGCAGTGGCAAACTGTGGCTATGCTGTGAAAAAAGCCCTGTGCAGTCTTCCAGGGCTCTGGGGGTACAGAGAACAGAGATGTAACCAGAAGCAACAATGTAGCTGAACCCCGATCCCTGCCTGTGGGGCTGCAAGGATCCTGTCCCTGCCCTGAGGTAGGTGGGGGCAAACTGGCTGTGTTAAGACCAAGCCCCCCTACCTAAGGGCTCCAAATAGTCCCAGCTTCCAGCAGAGACAGTGGCAGGGCCAAGGTCAAGGCCCAGCTGCCTTCCACTGAGGTAAGCCAAAAGCCCCCAGCCCCTCAAAACCCCATGGATCTGTGCCTAGTTATCTTTATGATATTTCTCCTGTGTTCCAGCAGTGTTGAATTTTCCTCTAAGCAACTCTCCTGAGCTGGATTCTGTAGAGTCCCTCTGGTATGTGTCACTCCGTCGCCATCTTCCTGGAACTCTCTATAGATAGAATAATTTTAATGTACAAATATTGGCAAAATACCAAATTATAATTAGTAAAAAAATATGATTTTTATTTGGTAGACAACACATATACATTTACTGTTGCTTCTCTAATGTTAATATAGATGTACTATGAGGAGGCTTCAAAATGTTTATTTTAGAAATTCATCAGTTTTAATTCTATTGTACCTCAAACTTTTTTGAAGCCTTTTTCACCAATTTAAACCTTTAAAACTTGTTCAATAAAATACAGTGTGATTATTTTGTTTACATCACCATGGTCAGAAATAGACTTTGTACATATATTTGGGAACATTTATTATACATAATTTGGTCTCTATTTTATGCATATATTTGTTGCAATAAACCATAATTGAAATATCCATGTACCAACATTTAGCTCCAAAAATTGAGTTATTGCTTTCTATGCATATTAACACAATTATTTCTTTCACCTTTCCTTTCCTAGAAACAATATTATTTATGTACAATATTTATGTATATACACACATATGTAAAGCATGGTGCCTAAATCCTTATTCACACATTGGATGTTTTATGTATTTATACATTAATACTTCCCTGGATTGAACACCTTCAAATATTTGCCCTAAATTCAATTAATGACATCGCTACTGAGCACGAGTGTTGACTTCGGAAGGGATGTCAGCCTCAATAGCAAATTGCTTCTCCAGAAGCATGGACATGTGTAAGGCAGTGCTATTCTTATGATATGAAAATGGTGTCTGTGCCATTGGAAAACTAGACATGGTGTTGAATGTTTATAAAGTCTTCAAATTTAATTGGAGAGAAAAATAAAATATTTCAAGGTAGCATGAGAAAAGTAATTTGTTTGTTTATGTATATTTGCCAAGTATTCTATAAGAAGATATTGTTGTGTCCTTTGTATAGAAATGGAGAAAAAGGAAATAGTCATTGGCACAAATGTTACACCCAATAGCTTAGCATTCTGGATTCTATCGCTGGAAATCATGTACTCATGCCTAATTTGTATCACTCATTACATTGTGCATGCAACTATGTAATCTAGTTTTCAAAAATAATTCGATAAGAGTGTTTTTCAATATGACACACTAGTGTAGATCATTCAATATTCATACAGACATGTCTCATTAAAACTTTGAACACACCAGATTTATACCTTTGGAATTGTGGGCTTTGAGGACACTGAATCACGCTTTATGAGTTGGAATACTATATCCCTCTTTGTCATTATGCAGTCTTAGATAAATTCGTTAATCTTTCTGTGCTTCAATTTTTGATCTATAAAATTAGGATAGTTACATTACTTTCCTCAGATGATTGCTAATAAGAGTCACTATATTTTTTTTGGGGGGTAGAGGAACAAAGCTTAGACTACTGTCAGATTCATATTAAGTTTAAAATGAATATTTTGTTATCCTGTACTCATGTATCTTCCAAATAAGTCCCAAACAGCCGTAAAACATATCTAAAACCTTCTATAATTGTTTAGGAGAGAAAATAAAACAAACACAAAAGTATTTGTCACTTTGTTTAAAAAGAGACTGTGTCATTTATAATCACATAGTTTAAGAGATTTTCTCTAGGAAAATCATTTAATAGCCGACCCATTTAAATAAGTCCTCAGGAATTTTAAACTTTATCATGCCAATTTTTATTGAACATTTACTCTTGCTAGAGTGTAGATGTCAAGAAAAAGATATATTCTCTGCCCTAAAGGAGGTTTCCGTCTAATACATGTGATTCATCAAATACAGGGACCCCCCGAGAATAGTGATGTAAAGAAACTAACTTTAAATTTGAGAAGAAACATATATTATGCTCAAACAATGTATACAATTTTAAAATCTCATCAAAATTGTGTGCTACTTTTCTTAGAGCACTTGATTCCTAAGTCTTTTGTAATATTTAACTGGCCTCTTAATATCAAAATATTTTAAAATGTGTGTGTGCTGCTGTGAAAAGCAGTTTGCAGGTGTTTTGCTTGGCGTTCCTTGGGCATCTTGTTGAAACAATGGGCTTGCTGCCGGGAAGAGTATAGCACAGACTAGAGGAAATTGACATGAAGAAGAGCCCCACTGACGGAATTTCGAGGAGTCAACTTGTCTCATTTGTTTCCCACCCCTACCCCCATCCACAATGAATGCTGAATCTAACACTTATTAAAATAAATGGTCTGATGCCAATATCTGAATGGGCATTTGAACTTCACTCACCACTGGGATTATTAGGATCTCCACTATTGCAAGCAAATGATAACAGCTGCTCTGTTGTCAGGAGAAAACAAAAAAAAGGTATAAATATATGAATCTTCACATGTCGAATTAGGCAACATAAACGGATGCACTTGTTAGCCAAAGGAAGGAGAAAAGTAAGGGAGAAAGGGAGACAAGGGGGAGGGGTAAAAAGATAAAGTTCTTTCTCTCTTAATAGATTCTACCTAATTTGGCTGTAAATCTTTATAGATGTAGATTGTGACATCTTTCTCCCATAGAGCGACTGGTTGATTCAACCCACTGGGCCATTTTAGTGGCTGAGTGCTTTCACCATGGCATTTCCAAGCTTTTTCTGAGCGTTTCCAAAAGAAATCAAACCTAATCCCTTGGATTAACTCCAGCATCTCCGGTCAGAGTAGAATATCCTGATCAGGTTTCTGAGGCTAATCTTCAAGGGAGTCGTATTTCTGGTCTTTCTCCTTAGGACCTGCAGCTTGGTTTGAAATGGTAGCCTTGCAATTCGCATGCCAATGCTTACTTAACAACTTCACCAATTTCTTTTCATAGAGCTGCTTGAGAATTAATATTGCCTAGCATTCTTTACTTCACCAATATATTAAGCAAACATTTCCAGGGTCAAGTAGTTCAGAGAAAGAAGAAGAATCTTCCAGAGCGTGAAAGCTTTGTTCATCTATCAGACCAACCACTCAGTAGTAAAGATCTTTGAGATCATTTTCCTGGCAAACCCTCACCCTTTCTGACGTTGCTGATGAACAGCTGAAATGTGCCATGAAGCCCAATAGCTACACGAGGATTGTGAACTGTGACTTAATTTGTTTCCATGACTCTATCCAACTACTCTTGTGAAGTATTAAGGAGAATAGGTTAAATACGAAAACCTCTTGTAAGTACCAATTAAGATTTAAATGTGTTCACAAAAGAAATAAAAATGTGCTTTAAAATGGGCACTTACTTCCTAGTTAAACATTGAGAAGAAAATTTTTTTAAAACTACATCTAAATAAAGGTGAAAATATATTGGAAGTTTCTTCCTTCAGATTAGAAAGAGTAGCACGTGCGTGCGTGTGATTGGGCACGTTTTATTTCTGTGCCTTTCCCTTAAGTATAAATGAATTCAACAGCAAAGATTATCTTATGTGAGACTCTGTTAGTTGCTATTGAATTGTTTTAACAAGTTAGAAAGAAAAAAAATAGTAAGACAAATCTCCTGATTTGAGGTAACAGTCAATAATTTGTATTATATGTTCACTACTCAGCTTTAGTTGATTTTATCATTGTTAAATCGGATGTTCCTTTCTTACCTAGCATGCACGCCGTTTCGTGGCATGTTGTGGTTACATCATAACTTGACTTTTCTTATTGCCATTGCTGACATCTCCAGCTGTATACCTCCAGCTACTGCTTTTCTTTAATTCTTAATGTTAGAATATGGGGTGCAACTAAATAAATCTCACCTTCATAATATTATTTATTCAGCTCAAATCTGATTTGCTCCTTTTTATTAGTATTGAGTGAAAGTAAAGCATCCTCCTATTCCTTCCTGGAAACTTTATTCCACTCGTGTGTTTGTCTGTGACAAGACACAGGATAGTACAGGTTATATACTTTATTGTAAAAAAACTCTCTCCATCTTTCTTTATGTTTGTGTCTGTCTCTCTTTGTTCTCATTCTTTCAGCTCCATCTCTGGTCTCATAATAGCCCATATTCCATGTAAAATGCACTTCTCTGTGGATGTGAGTATGCACCCATCTCTATTTAGTTAGGAGTGAAGAATAAAAAATAGTATTTCCAACAAACTATGGACTATATTTGCACAATATATTTAAATCAATAAGTCAACACTAGTAAATTTTCAAATGACTGTAAATTCCAAAGGTACATGGATCCTATTACATTATAGTTAAATAAGCTTTAATTAAGTAATCCACCTATAAAATTGTTCTATTCTGGAACTGCATTATTTTATACTTCATATTGCTTCAGTACTAATTTTATGGCACTTCTTATGACTAGAGGTAATATAATAACTAATACTGTATAACAAAGTAGGAGTCTATATGGAGGACATCAATTAACTTCAAAATTATGTCTGAGTTTGTCAGCAGATTAAAAAAACATATGCATATTGTTACATGTGAATAAATGGAGTAGAGGCTATATCTGACTTCTGGTGGCTTCATTAGGGAGAAGGAAAATCCAACTCCACACCAGCCCAAGGTTGTGATCAAATATATGCCTCCTGCCTCCTTTCTTCATCCTAATTGGATATCAACAGCCTCTCCCATGGTACTATGCTTTCTGCACAAGATTACAATAGGTATTGAATATGCAAATATATATAAGATTCAATTTGTTCTAAAATTTACAAAACCGTTATCATTTACATAATTTCTTAGTTTTATACTATATTGAAAATTTGCTCTTTATAATATAACAGGTTTTCATATAAAATATTTGTGCAATTATATATTTAGCATATTAAATATTCCAGTTGTAGAATATGTGTCTACTTTTATACTGGACTTAGGTAATAGGAATATGTATACATGTATGTGTATATGCACAATGAAAACAATTTGTCTTTAAAATTTTATATTGAAAGTTCAATATAAAAAGTTTCTTAAAAACTAATCAATCAACATAGGACATTTTGTTGCAGATTAAATTGGAACCAATATGACTGAATTACTTCTAATATATTAATGGATGAACACCAAATTGCCTAAATGCAATTTAGGGAGTATTAAACTCACTTTAGTTGGCTGTATAATTAAGAATAAATGTTTCAATTGATTTATTAAATTTAAAATAGCTATCACTGAGTCAGTGTTAGAAATTGTACAGATTTTAGAATACTCAATTAAATGAAATCAGTAGTGGAAATTGGGTAGCTTTATAAATACAATACAGTATAGTCATAGAAATTTATCTCAAAAGAATAAAACATTAATATAAGATAAATTCAATGCCCATATATAGGCTGAAGAATTACCTGTTCAAATCAGGAGAGAAAACATGATCTATGAAGTACACAATTGTGTTGATTATTTTCTCTTTATTTAGCGTTATTGTTTCACTTGTGACTCTCTATTTTCTAAAACAGATTACACTCTTGAAATATTACTCAGGTTTTATTTAAGCATAAAGAGTAATTTTGCTTATTATGTGAGCATTGCTTGTCTGTCCTTTATGTGATATGCCAAAAAAAACATTTTAACTTGTGTCTGTCCACTATCAATCATGATATTGATGGCATGTTAACGCATTGAATTGTGCATCTCCCTCAAAATAAGCAAACAAACATGTTAGGAATAAGTAGGCAAGAGTTGGACTCTCTAATCAAAAGAAAGCTTATGTATAAATCAGGTGAACAGCACTGAATATAAGGATACCTTGAGTCAACTTTTTAAAATATACTAATAAAATGTGTTATAAAATCTATGTTTGAATGCCAATAACAAGCAGATAGTTTTTAACAGGAATGTTGAGAAAATAGTTTCTGCCTCTCTTTGTTCACTATAACATAATTAAAATAATTTATACTTAAATAGAAGGAAAAGTTTAAACCCAAAATTCAGCAGTTCAAAACCACCAGCTTCTCTGTGGGACAAAGACTTTCTAATCCTAGAAAGAAGTAAGGTGTGGAAAACCCACAGGGGCAATTCTATACTGTCATGGATGGTCGTCATGAGTCAGAATCAACTCAATGGCAATGAGTTTTATAGTTTTGTATGTATGCTTTAAAGTAGGAAAAAAAAGTATATGTTAGTAAAATTAAAGCATATATATCTCTATTTTACTGAAAATTGTAAATATTGCCAGTTTGAAGTTGCTGTTGTTGTTGTTGTAGGTTTTTTTTAGTGATAATGAAGTAATGACTTGGGGGCTAATCTGACCTCCTCTGGCTTCCTTATTGACAAGAGGCAGGTGTCAAATATACTGCCATGCTCCCTCCTTCTTGACCTATTCTTACATCAACAATTTCTCTCTTAATACTCTACTTCTATGTTGTGTTTCATGATTCATTGCAATGGCCACACGCAAATCACCGACAACACTCACTATGACTGGGGTTTATTAGGTAAGTTAATAGGTTGTCACAAATCAAGATAAATAATCTATAAGGATACAGGCATTGATCCATGGGAATACCTCTGCTCATCCAGTAACCAAGTCTCTCTCTGGTCTTCAGCATCTCTGCCTCACAGTCCCATGAGCTAGCTCACCCTCCAGGTATCACCACTCTCACCACTGGTCCCAAAGAGATAATCTATCCTGGATTCCCTGTGTTTCCAGTTCCTATCTGTATGAGTGTACATCCTCTGGTCTAGCCAGATTTGTAAGGTAGAATTGGGATCATGATAGTGGGGGGAGGAAGCATTTAAGAATTAGAGGAGAGTTGTATGTCTCATGGTTGCTACCCTCACCCTAAGTGGCTTGTCTCCTCCCCACAACCCTTCTGTAAGGGGATGTTCAGTTGCCTACAGATGGGCTTTGGGTCTCCACTCTGCACTCACCCTCATTTACAATGATATGATTTTTTGTTCTTTGATGCCTGATACCTGACCCCTTTTACAGCTCATGGTCATACAGGCTGGTATGCTTCTTCCACGTGGGCTTTGTTGCTTCTCAGCTAGATGTTCACATGTTTATCTTCAAGCCTTTAAGACACCAGACCCTATATCTCTTGATAGTCGGGCACCATCAGCTTGCCACAATTACTTATGCACATATTTGTCTTCAGTGATTATATTGGTAAGGTGAGCAGCCATTGATATAATTTTTTGTTCTTTGCTGCCTAATACCTGATCCCTTTGACATATCATGTCAGACAGGCTGGTGCGATTCTTCCATGTGGGCTTTGTTGCTTCTGAGCTCAATGGCTGCTTGTTTACCTGCAAGCCTTTAAGACCCCAGACACAATATTTTTTGACAGCCAGGTATCATCAGCTTTCTTCACCAACTTAGCTTATGCACACATTTGTCTTCAGCAATCATGTCAGGAAGGTTTGCATAATGGAAAGCCAATTTAATAGAACAAAATGTTCTTGCATTGAGGAACTACTTGAGTGAAGATCCAATGTTCATCTGCTGCATTAATACTAAACCTATAAATGTATGCACAAAGATGTATTCCCCCACGATCCTATATAAATATATTTACATATGTACATGTCTGTATTTAGACCTCTATAAATACCCTTTGCCTCCTAGTTCTTTCTTCTATTTCCCTTTACTTTCCTCTTGTGCCACTATCATGCTCAGCCTTCATTTGGGTTTCAGTAATTTCTCTGGGTCACATTGCCCTTGCTGAATCCCTGCTAGGCTTTTCATACCCTCCTTGTCACTAATTTTGGATTACTTGTTGTTCCCCGGTCCCTGGGTTGGTCAACAGCACTCCTTATCCCCGCCTCCACCTCTCCCATGTCCCCCCAGAACCATCGGTCCTGTTGTTTTCTCCTCCAGCTTGTTCATCCAGCCTATCTTACGTAGATAGATCTGCAGAGATAATAATACGCACCAAAAAACAATGCATAGCAAGACCAAGTGACAAAAGAGAAGATAACGATGAAAACAAAAAGAACACCAATGACCCAGAAAAGAATAAATTAATTTTAAAAAAAGAAAAAAATTAAAAAGAAAGGAAAACCTGTAAATAGATCAAGGTCTGAATTTTGACTTCTTGGCATCGCCTCCAGTCAGGTTCGATGGGCTACCACACTCTGGCCTCCAAGTCTGTCCTTTGCACTCCCTCAGAAGCTCTCTGCTCTGCTCCCCCCGTTGCTCTCTGCAGGACTTTAGTGTTTTGCTTCAGTGTCGTGGGGTCACACAGGGCCAGTGTTGTCCCCTTAGGGCCATGCGTCAGTGAGGGATATCATGTCTCATAGTGGGATCAGCCATATTGTCCACTCTGTGCATTGGGTGTTCGGAGGGGGGATATCGTTCTCCAGGCCTGGTGGGCCAGGCTGTGCTCCACTCTCTCTTCACCCCCAGTCATTTGCTCCCGTGTTCTCTGATCAAACATGTCCATCTCCCCTAGTTGCAGTTTCAATGCCATCCTCTAAAGTAAATTCTTCTGGGGAGAGGGTGGTATGTAGGTGGTATGGGAGCCAAGTTCTCAGGCCTCCTCCACTGGCTCCCCACTCCATGCCTGCACACTGCATTCACATCCTGGAATACCAGATTTAAGTCTGGTCCCTTTTTCCCTGTGGGTACACAATACCCTTTCCTTGGGTGGATCAGTGCCCTATTCCCCTGCCACACATCTCTCTTTTTCCCCTCCCCCCTTCTAATTAGCTTCCATATGTGCCCCCTGGATTTGGTCTGATCCCTGCCATACTACCTGGACCTTACCCGTGCAGTATTTGTATACAGTAACTTTTTCCCTGTGCTACTTTTGCATTTTTCTTTTCTTTTTTAAATGAACTTACCTAGGTCGACTCATGTTATACTTGTCTTTTTTGTGCTTGGCTTATTTCACTTAGCATTATTTCCTCCAGCTTTTCCCATGTGGTGATATGCTTCATGCACTAATCGCTGCTTTTTAGTGATGTATAGTACTCCATTGAATGTATGTACCATAGTTTTTAAAATCCATTCGTCTGTTGATGGAAATTTGGGTTGTTCCCAACTTCTTGCAATTGTGAACTGTGTCACAATGAACATTGGAGCACAGATGTCTGGCCGTGGTTTGTTTCTTGCTTCTTCTGGGTGTATACCCAGTAGGGGGATTGCTGCGTCATAGGGTAGCTCAATTTCCATCTGTTTTAGAAATTGCCAAATTGATTTTCATAGTGACTGTACTTACCTACAGGTCCACCAGCAGTGGATGAGAATTCCTATCTCCCCACAGCCCCTCCAACACTTGTTACTTTCTGAGTCTTTGAATTGGGCTATTTTTGAGGGCATTAGATGGTATCTCAGTTGTTTTAATTTGCATTTCTCTTATGGCCAATGATTGGGAACATTTTCTTATATGTTAATTGGCTATTCGAATTTCAGACTCTGTGAAACTTCTGTTCAGGTCCTTTGCCCACCTCCTCAGTGAGCAGTTAGTTTTTCTTTTATTGTAAGCTTGCAAAGTACTGTAGATTTTAATAATAAGACCTTTGTCTGATGTGTCTCATGTGTCATTGTGTTTTCCCCGTCAGGAGGCTCTCTTATTACTCTCGGTGAATTATTTCAATGTACACAGCTGACTTACCTTCAATGTATCCCACTTGTCTATTTGTGACTCCTCTCTATTTGTGTTCTTCCCAATTTCCGATAGCCTATGTATTTCCTGTGCCAAAGTTCTCAGGCTTGTCCCAATTCCCTCATTAATGGCCCTAATTGTTTGGGTTTTATCTTATGGTCTGTGATCCACCTTGAGTTTATTCTTGTGCATGGAGTGAGGGAAGGGTCTTGTTTCATTTTTCCGCAGGTAGATATCCATTTTTTCCAGGACCATTTATTGAAGAGGGCATCGGCTTCCCATTTGATAATTTTGGACCCTTATCAATGATTACTTGCCTGTATGCTGATGTTTTTATTTCTGGGTCTTCAGCTCTTTTCCATTAGTCTGAATATCTGTCATTATACCAGCACCACACTGTTTTGACTACTGTGGCTGTATAGCATGTGCTAAAGTCAGGAAGAGCAAGCCCTCCCACTCTGTCCTTCTTCTTGAGGAGTTCTCTGCTAATTCTGGGCTTCTTCCTCCTCCATATGAAGTTGGTAATCAGTTTTTCCAATTCTTTGAAGAAGGATGGTGGTATTGGTATCGGGATAGCATTGAACTTATATAGTGCTTTGGGCAGAACTGACATCTTTACTATGTAGTCTGTCAATCCACCAGCATGGGATATTCTTCCATCTGTTGAGTTCACCCTTGATTTATTGTAGTAGTGTTTTATAATTTTCCTCATACAAATCTTTCATTTCTTTAGTCAGGTATATACCTAGGTATTTCAATATGTGCTTGGCAAATGTAAAGGGTACTATCTTTTTAATCATCTCTTCTGTGATGTTGTCTGATGTGCAGAGCAGTCCGATAGACTATTGTCTGTTGATCTTGAATCATGCCACTCTGCCATATTCCTCTATTGTTTCCAACACTTTTCTTTACCACCCCTCTATTTTTTTTCAAGCATGAAGCCCTTCTCCAGGGACCAGTCTCTCCTAATAACATGTGCAAAATATGTGAGATGATGTCTTATCATCCATGCCTGCAGGGATCATTCTGACTGTACTTCTGTGAAGATAGACTTGAGTTGAAAAGAGGCATATTAAGAAATTTCACTCCACCACAGACAAGAACATAAAATGTTTATGAGACATAGCAAAATGAAAATGTTTAAATTTACCTTTTAATTTAGATTATGCTTTCATACTGTTTCTGAATTGTGTATTTGGGAAATATGTTGTACTTCACAAAATGTTTAATTGATACAGATAGGAAGAAAATGATATTTCTTGTTTAGATGAATTTCTATGGAGAACCCCTCAAATTATAGAATAAAATGTTTCATCACTTTAATAGCCATTACAGGAATTTTTTGAAAACTATATTTGCATCCATAGGCAAAGGAATTCTGTTATCTCTGAATTACAATTCAGAATGTCATGAGATATTTCATAGGACAAAGTTTACTAAATGAACACTGGCAGTGCCATTAGTACTTCGCTCTTGAACTCAAGTACAAGTCAGCTCTGTTTAAGTTACCATTTTCAAAAAGCAGAAATGAATGTGCAGTTAAAATGGTGCCGTGAGTAAATTAGAGTGGAATTAGAAGGGATGTGGGCAATTTAGGACCATAAGAATTGCTGTACCAAATCCGCCCAATGACTCTCCAAGTTTAACAGCCCTCCTCCAGCAGCTGGATGCTTGTTAGTTTGTAAAGCTTTGAAAGAAAGCGGGGGTGGGTGGGTGGGGGGGTGGAGAAACCTACATAATTCACCTAGACAAGTGTACTATCTGTGATCTGAAGAAATTTTCTTCATGACCTCTCTCAAATAATATCCTCAAGCAGGAGGTTTCAATCGTGTTCTGATATTGTTTTAGCTTGAATGGCTCTGGTTATTAATAATTCTTATTAAATCATCCATTTCCTACATAAAACCAGCTAGTCTATCAGGAACTTCTTTGTCTAAATCTCTAAAATTCATTGTTTAGTATGTCTGCTTCTTGATAAAGCATTAATGTATGAAGCTTATTAGAGACAAGTTCTTCCTGGAAAAATCTATCTCTAGATAACCAAGCTGGAGGAAAGCCTGTTTCTCTTCCCAATTTTGTGGGAGTTCACAAGCTTTCTGAAAGTGAGGGAGAAACAGGGGAACTTATGTCTATTAACACTAGAACCCATTTATAATCTGAAAAAGTTACTTTGAAGGCAATGTTTTCGGTAATCTGAACTCTAGAATGATCAATATTTATGCCATTGTATTCAGTTTTACTCAGAGAATATTATTTTATTGTGGATATAAATATCCATTGATATATTATATATGTATATTCTAAACATCCTCTACAAGTTAATATCTCTAACATAGTATGTTAACAATAATGCCTTTAGTCATAAATCCTTCAAGAATGGAAAATGTCTACAAGCTAAAGTCTGTTGACACAGGGTATCTGGACTTAATGCAGCAACAGTAATATATTAAAGCTATACATCCAATAGTACCTCCTTTTGTCTTAGAATCCAAGGAAATTACTTTTCTACTGATATTTGAACTTAAAATTGCATTCATTCTTTATGCCTCTGGTTGTCCGTTCCCTTTAACGTTCCTTTTTGATTCCGTCCCCTATTCTCCTTCCTTACTTCAAATGGAATTCCACTCTAATAATAATCTCCTTTCAGGAATATAGTGATTATCTAGTATTACTCCTTTCTTTGAAATGCATGCCTTTTCCATAAGATTTTGTTTAGGCCATTCTATAATATCAACCAGTTCCTACATGTTACCTACCAATAGGTAGGTAAACAGATAAACAGAGGAAAGATTGAAGTTGTCACAGATTTGGTATTGCTTGCATGCACAATCGGTGCTCATGGAAGCAGTAGTCAGGCAATGAAATGATGGGTTGCATTGGGTAAATTTGCTGCACAAAACCTCTTCAAATTGTTGGAAATCAGGAGGCTACTTTGAGGATAAAGGTGCACCTGACCCAAGCCATCGTGCTTGTTTTTTCTCTCTCTCTTTTTTAAAAACATTTTATTAGGGGCTCATACATTTCTTATCACAATCCATACATATACATACATCAATTTTATAAAGCACATCTGTACATTCTTTGTCCTAATCATTTTCAAAATATTTGCTCTCCACTTAAGCCCTTTGCATCAGGTCCTCTTTTTTTCCCCTCCCTCCCTGCTCCTCCCTCCCTCATGAGCCCTTGATAATTTATAGATTATTATTTTGTCATATCTTGCCCTATCTGGCATCTCCCTTCACCTTCTCTGTTGTCCTTCCCCCAGGGAGGCGGTCACATGTAGATCGTTGTAATCGGTTCCCTCTTTCCAACCCACTCACCCTCTACTCTCCCAGTACCGCCCCTCACACCCCTGGTCCTGAAGGTATCAGCCACCCTGGATTCCCTGTGCCTCCAGCTCCTATGTGCACCAGTGTACAACCTCTGCTCTATCCAGTCTTGCAAGGTAGAATTTGGATCATGGTTGTGTGTGTGTGTGTGGGGGGGGGGGAAGCATTTAGGAACTGGAGGAAAGCTGTATTCTTCATCGGTGCTATGTCGCACCCTGACTGACTCATCTCCTCCCCTAGGCCCTTCTGTGAGGGGATCTCCATTGGCCAACAAATGGGCTTTGGGTCTCCACTCTGCACTTTCCCCTTCATTCACTATGGTATTTTTTTTGGATGATACCTATACCTGATCCTTTTGGCACCTCGTGATTGCACAGACTGGTGTGCTTCTTCCGTGTGGGCTTTGTTGCTTCTGAGCTAGATGGCCACTTGTTCACCTTCAAGCCTTTAAGACCCCAGACACTATCTCTTTTGATAGCCGGGCACCATCAGCTTTCTTCGCCACATTTGCTTATGCACCCGTTTGTCCTCGGCGATCGTATCATGGAGGTGTGCAGCCAATGATATGATTTTTTGTTCTTTGATGGCTGATAACTGATCCCTTTGGGACCATGTGATCACACAGGCTGGTGTGTTCTTCCATGTGGGCTTTGTTGCTTCTGAGCTAGATGGCCACTTGTTCACCTTCAAGCCTTTAAGCCCCAGACACTATCTCTTTTGATAGCCGGGCACCATCAGCTTTCTTCGCCACATTTGCTTATGCACCCGTTTGTCCTCAGCGATCGTATCATGGAGGTGTGCAGCCAATTATATGATTTTTTTGTTCTTTGATGCCTGATAACTGGTACCATGGTGTTTTTAATAGCCTCATCTGCATATTAAAGTTGAACATTGATAAGGAAGACCAAAAAGAAGTGACACATTTGAACTATGGTGCCGACTAAGAATATTGTGAGCACCATGAACTGTCAAAAGAACAAAGCAATCTGTCGTGGAAGAACTAAGGCCAGACTACTCTTTAGAGACAAGGGGAGTAAGACTGCTTCTCACAGACTTTGGACATTTTATCAGAAGAGACCCTTCCTCACCGAAGGACATCCTGCCTAGTAAAGCAGAGGAATAGAGAAAAACAGGAAAGCACGGAACAAGCTGGATTGACAGTTGCTACAACAGAGGGCTCAAACATAAGAACAATCGGGAAGAAGGCCAGGATGTGCTGGTGTCTCTTTCTGTTGAGTTTTGAGGCAGCAGGAGTAAGAAATACCTCCATGGTACCTAGCAGTAACAACGATATCATATCATGGAGCTTTGATGGCACATCAGGTCAATACTTAGCTGCTAAGTCTGGTGCTTTGAACACGCACAGCATCAGGGGTGTGGGGTTTGGGGACAATCCTCGTGGTTGGCTTCTGTAAAGACTAAAGCTGAGAAAGCCTTATTGGGAAATGTTGCGCTAATATATGGGGTCACAGTGGGCTAAAAATAACTCAACTGCACAGTGTAATAAACAACCTTATGACATTAGTTCTATGTTATCATGAATGTTTTGCTTATAAATTTCCTGTGGCAAAAGGTGCTTTTTTATATTTATTTAAATTCCTTTAGCCTAGTACATGTCTGACGCATAATAATCACGTTCAAATATATTCAGGGGAAATCTAGAATATTGATATTGACTCATTATAGTGGAGCTCCTTTTAAAAGTATTTACTTGTTGAGTTTCTATTTGTCTGACCTAGGGGATAATATCTAATTGTGTATTATTGTGTGAAAATGAATCTTAAACAATGGATGTCTAAGTTATGTAGTCATTGGTTACAGATTTTGATATCAAAATTAAAGATAAGGGAAATAAAAAGAAAAGACAGAAGCATATGTAGATTTTACATGGACTTGGATCCATAAAGCTGGAGACTAAAGGATTTCGAAGTAGAATAATGGAGGAAAAGCAAGGGAGTGAGAAAAGGGAGGAAATACTAGGTAATTATAACTAATTTCTGACAGAGACTCAAGGTAGTTCTTAGAGTAGTGTGAAAATGACATAATAAAGAGGTGTGTAATATGTCCCATAAACATGCTGTAATTATAAAAATGAATAGAAGATAACAAAAGCAAGAGATATTGGGTAGTAGCTATGAACATTTACAAGGAAATGAAATTACTTGACATGGCTCTTTCAGCAATAACCTTTGAAATTACCACCGAATGACTGAATGGAAGCATACAATTAAGGTATAAAAACTTTTACTGGGAATAGGTTAGCTTTGCTCAGGTATGAGAAAGAGCCATCTCAGAAAAGGGAAAAAGAATCCTATAGCCATAAAGTAATAAAATCCACCGGTGAGTTCCCTATCTGAAGAGGCAGGAGCAGCAGAGACAACAGAGACCACACCAACTAGACAAGAAGGGAGTTCAGAGGAGCTTCGCTCTTGGTCCACAGGAAGGCCACAGGACCACATGTCTGGAAAGCGGAGGACCAGAGAGATATTCCTGCCAGCATAACTGATAAGATGCATTGGGCAAAGCAATTGCATCTGTAATATTTTGGAACTTATTATTTTATTTTATAACAGCCATAATTGTAAGCTTTGTCTGTGAGTTATATTTGATCATTATAATTGATGACTGAACCATTAGGGAAGTAGAGCATTATCGGAGAGATGGTTGGTGTCAGATAGCGTAAAGAAGGATGGAGCTGGGAAGTATGTGTGACTTCTACCTCATAGAATTCATGTAGATTTGGAAGCTCCCTTTCTTTTGTGTAGACCGAAGTTAAATGTGGCCCCACATATTTTCTTCAGTGTTCATTGTGAAAAAGATTGGTTCTGGGTTAGTAGAAGAAGATGAGACAAAATAACATTGTCCTTTTGAACATAATCAGGCTGGATGAAAATATTTGTGTCAACGAAGTAAAAAATACAACACAACTTTAATGGTCCTATAAGCTAAACTGTGATGCTTGCAATAATTATTATTTGAATTTTAATTCCTACAATTTTTACTGACCGTGTTAAAAGATACAAATCTAGTTTCACTATGCTATGCATAATGAAAGCAAATAAACATTTTATTCTAACTTTGTAAACCCTTAATAACAGATTTAGAGAATAATATCCTTCTCATCTAACAAAACGTGTTAGTAGGATGACAATATTTCTCTTTATTTAGAAACCCAAATGGGACACAGAACAATGGCACAAGATGGCCAGTCTTCAAAAGCCCTGAACAGAAATATTTAACCTTGAACACTGAATCATCAAGAATATCCACCAAACTACGAGCTCAACAATGCCGATTCTGGACACATTTTTTTCCAAAAGTCTTGGAAATGACAGGTGTGTGTTTTCTTATTGTTTGATTAATTGCTTATGTGTGATATAAAATGTGGGGAAAGTAAGCAACTGAAAGCTTATTGATGGTATTAATCAGTATATGTATCTGTGAATTTACACTAACTTGAATCTAATGAGTACATTATTTTAAATGTTATTTAATTCATTTTTATTAAAAATTTTATTGTAAATTAGGTGGGGGCTTAATATCAGATAATCAACTTTGTATTCAGCATTTAAGTTTTTTCTCTTTTTTTTCACTTTAAACTTATAATCAACCCCCATCCCAATACCTTGCCCTTCTTCCACTCCTGTTGACGACCTTTGACTATGAACTTCCTTCCAAATTCAACCCATGAAGTACATAGCCTTCTTAAGTTAGTGAAAGCTCATTTCCATAGGAAATAACCTATCATACTACTTTTTTAAAGCCCATAATAGGACTTTAGAAGTTAGCCTCGAGATTCAGATCTATGGCAGTACTGGGGAGCCCTGTTGCTGTAGTGGTTACACTTTGGGCTGCTAACTGCAAGGTTAGTGGTTTGAAATCATCACCAACTTCTCTTGGGAGAAAGATGAGACTTTCTATTCCTGTAAAGAGTTAAAGGCCTAGAAACTCACAGGGCAGTTCTACCCTGCCTGATAAGATCACTGTGTGTTGGCATCAACTAGATGGCAGTGAGAGTGTGAATGAGAATAGCTTATACAATCCCCACAGGTATGTCTGTGTCCCACCTGCTCCCCGACCCACCCTTACTGCAACCACCTACCTCTGACAATTCCCTGAAGAATGCAAGGACTATTCATTCATGTCAGACGTTCTGGCTGTATTTGATTATTCCATTTTTATTTACTTAAATCTGTTTCATATCACTGGGTTATGCTTTGGTGTGCTAACTTCAAGGTCAAGAGTTCAAAACCACCAACAACTCTGTAGGAGGAAGATGATGCTCTCTACTCTCCAAAAGCGGTACAGTATCATAAAATCACAGAGGCAGTTCTACTTGGTTCTAGGGGTCGCTGTGAGTTGGAAAGATTCAGTAGTAGCATTGTTTTTTGTTTTTGTGGATTAACATCAATGTACTCCATTTAAATGAATATATTCTAAGAAAAAGTTCTGCATTACTGCCATTAGAGGAAAACTAGTATCACTAGTGATAAATAGAAAAGTGTTGCCATCTAGTAAATTCTAACTCATATATAAAAGAAAGAATGCAAGAATTGTTGATGAAAGCCAATTCATAGTGATGATTGATGGCCTCTAGCCAACATGAATTTTAGAACTCTTGTAAAGTTTCTTAGAATTATGTTCTCTTTTTCATTGCCAAGAAACTTAATTTTTTGTAAAGCAGTTGAAATTTGTGAAATTAGTCATTTGAGGCCTAAGTTTTGAAACATATTTGGAACATTCAAGCTCTGATCAATTGTCATATTATTTTGCCAATTGGTTGTGTTGACATTATAAGAATTGTGCATCTCCTGATATACCCATTCAAAAATAAATGTTTCACTCCAATATGCCTATAGACAATAGTGTCAAGGTAGCATTTTTTAACATTGCATATTCATGCCTTTGTTTTATTTTTTCCTACATGTTCTATTAATACTTTTAGAGTTTAATGCTATATTTTAATTGTGTGTTTAAAAGGAGAAAAATGTGTTAAAATCTGGATTCTCCAAAAATAAACTTATAAAGAGAGAACATTAAAACACAAGTTTCCTGTTGGAGGAGAAGAAAATTTAATAAAGAAACTAATACACAATCACCATCTTCCTTTCAATGGAAGTTTGTGTTTTGCTACGCAGATGAACAAATTTCAAGGCAACATTTGGGCTAAGAGATCATGAAGAAAGGCCAAGTGATCTATTTCCAAAAATCTGCCAGTAAAATCCCTATGGATCACAATAATCTGACACTCAACTGGAAATGGAGATGAAGCAAGTGGGTGTTAGTGAACCAAGCGGGTGTTAGTGAACCAAGCGGGTGTTAGGGATAGCCCTAAATGCAGAACAAAATCAAATACAGTTAACATCAGCAACCTGCTCTTTAAACTTTGTAGAATACATAAACAGATCAAATAATGATTAGACATGTATTATAAATATGTTGTGGAACTAAAGGGGAAGAATGCACGCAAACATTTCTACATACTTTAAACTTACGAATGTTTAGTTAGGAACACTTATTTAAGTTATATAATCCACTAAATAAATAATAATTAGGTAACTAATGTTTTAGAAAGTGATTCCTTTTAATATAAGTGGAAATGTTCAGAAATTTGATTTACATCATCTTATTATCTCAAAATGCATAATTGAGAAAGTATTTTTACCACTTGAACATTGGTTCCTTTATGAGAAAACTGCCATACATATCTAAATCAATGCTTGATTCTAAAATGCCTAGCAATTTATAACTCATATGATGCCTCATCTATTTCTAATTTTATTTTTATATAGAAGTAATCAGCTTTCAAGTATCAGGCATATTGGGGCTAAGTACATCATATATTTGTTCATTAAAACATGTAATTTTGAGCTATAAAATAGATATCACAATCTAGTGTGAATTTGTTTTCCTTAATGTTAGAGGTTGTGGGTAAGATTTAGTCAAATATATGCTTTCCAGGGCTGTATTGAATTATTTAACATGCATTTTGATTATTAGACATTGCTCACAAAATTATCATTATGTGCTCCATCTATTTGAGAGACAGTTCTGGTAGAAGAGGGCTCTGTGTATGAACAAATACTCTGAGCCACAAGATATACCCAAGATGGACTTCTGCCTGCCTCGTTGGCAGTGTCACAGTGTGGCCCTGTGTCTTCCAGGTTTGAATAACAATGAGGTAACATTAAATCTGCCCAAAGCCCAGGGAAGCTATCATTTAACACACCACAGCAACACATTCTTAATTTTTATTTAATTTTTTAATGATAAGATCAAACTTTGAGGTTAAAATAAGCAAGCAATTGAGTCTTAGTTATCAAGTGCGGCTACAACAGAAATACCAACAAAATCTTAACAAGCATAAATTTACTTTCTCACAGTCAAGGAGGTTGACAGTCCACATTCAGAATCCCAGCTCTCAGGAAAGGCTCTCTCTCTTTGGGCTATGAAGGACGGTGCTTGTCTCTGCTCATGCTCCCGGGCAGTATGCACAGTGCTTAGCTGCTCTCATCCTCATCAATGCCTGCTTTGCATTCTTGTTTCATTTCATCGACGAGGGCAAGTCAAAAAGCATTGATATGGAATCTTAGAAACCTTTCTGAAACAAAACTATAGAAATTTGAGGTTATTGTTTCTTAACATATCTCTCATTAGGGTATATATATTTCTGAAGGTAATTTTTCATCTATTTCTTCCCAAAATAATTCTGGGCACTTTGATTTACACCACATACAAGGATGCAAATCATGTTTATTTTACATTTTATCAGCATTTTAAGAACCAAAAGAAAGTCTGAAGGGACAATACCATAGAAATGGTAAAGTGAATGTGGTAAAGTTTCCCTGTGCAATTCTCATAGAACTACCTTTGACACTCTCAAAGAATGGGCAAATGCAATAGCCTGAGAGAAAATATTCATTAAACTTGCTGGGTTTGTGGAGAGGTCTGGGAGGCTGGTCCCAGCACCAAAAATTAAGTGGATTCCTGCCCCTCCCCTGAAAAGAATTTGTTTCAAAGGATGACATTGGCTCTGCAGCTCCGGGAGATGGACATATCTGATCAGAGCACACGGGAGCAGATGAAGGGGCAGGAGGAGAGAGTGGAGCACAGCCTGGCCCACCAGGCCGTGATGATGATGTTCCTGAGTAGAGCAGCCAGTCCACAGAGAGAACAACATGGCTGGCCCTACTATGAGAAATGGTGGCCCTCAGTGACTAAGGGCGATACAGGGGACAGCACCGGAGACACAGTGTGGGAATTGCACCTGACCTGATCCCACCACACCGAGACAAAACACTGGGGGAGTGCAGCGGAGCAGCAAGGGAATGGAGTGGCAAGGTCCCCAGGGAATGCTGAAAGTGGACTTTGGGGCCAGGGCGTGGTGCCCCAACAGACTGGACTGGAAAATGCTCCTAAGGGCCAGCAAACGATCCCTGAACTAACTACAAGCTTTTCTTTTGTGAAGTGTTTTGTTTTGTTCTTTGTCAGTGGTTTGTTTTTGTTGTTTTGTTGTCTGGTTGTATACTGTTGCTTTGTTTTCCTCTGTCTTGTTTTCGTGCATGTTAGTGTCTACACAGGTCTGTCTGAATAGGACAGGCTGGATGAACTATCTGGAGGAAAAACAATGGGACCGACAGTTCCGGGGGGGACTTGGGCTGGGGGGTGGGGTAGGGGGGTAAGGATGTGGTGTTAACAAACACAAGGACAAGGGAACAACATGGGACCCAAAATGGTAGTGAGGGGGGAGTAGCAGGCCTGGTGGGGAATGATCAAGGGTAAGGTTGCATAGAGAAGATGTATAGCTGTAGCCCAGGTGGGGATGGAGCATGGTAGTGGGGCAGGAGGAAAGTCAAGGGAGATGGAGGAAGGATGGGGGAAGTGCAGAGTGGAGACCCGAGGCTTAAGTGTCGACCACTGGAGATCCCCTCATAGAGGGGTTTAGGAGAGGAGATGGGTCAGTCAGGGTGCGATATAGTACCGGTGAAGAACACAGCTTTCCCCCAGATCCTGGATGCTTCCTCCCCACAACTACCATGATCCGAATTCTACCTTGCGGGACTGGATAGGGCAGAGGTTGTACACTGGTGCATATGGGAGCTGGAGGCACAGGGAATCCAGGGTGGATGATACCTTCAGGACCAGGGGTGTGAGGGGCAATGCTGGGAGAGTGGAGGCTGAGTGGTTTGGAAAGGGGGAACTGATTACACGGATCCACATGTGACCTCCTCCCTGGGGGACGGATGGCAGAGAATGGGGGGGAAGGGAGACTCCGCGTAGGGCAAGATATGACAAAAAATCTGTGGATTATCAAGGGCTCATGAAGGAGGGGGGAGGGGAGAGAGGGGAGAAAAAAAAGAGGACCTGATGCAGAGGGCTTAAGTGGAGAGCAAATGCTTTGAGCGTGATTAGGGCAAAGAATGTACGGATGTGCTTTATACAATTGATGTAAGTATATGTGTGGATTGTGATAAGAGTTGTATGAGCCCCAAATAAAATGTAAAAAAGAAAAGAAAAAAAAAGAAAGTGATTAGGGCAAAGAATGTACAGGTGTGCTTTATACAATTGATTTATATATATGCATGGATTGTGATAAGAGTTGTATGAGTCCCTAATAAAATGTTTTAAAAATATAACTTGCTGGGTTTTATCTCACCGATATAATGTTCAGGTTTTTAAAAAAGATTTCTTTTCAATAAACCCCAATATTCATCCTGTGTCCTTCATGAAAATCTATCAAGGTTACTCCTTTGGCAGTAACACAAAAACTAAACAGTCACCATAACCCTATGCTAACTAAGCTCTCTGCCTTGAATTTAAGTGGCCCAACAGATTGAAGTGGAAGCGCCTGTTTTGATTGGACATTTTCTTAGAAGGCACCCTGGCAAAACTAAGAGGATTGTATCACTGCTGACATTCACTGTTTACAGAGTCATGTATTGTTTGAAAAAGGAAAAAACAAAACAAATATATACGAACTGGAATTCTAGTTGCAATGCTTTTTGACTTACCCTAAAATATTCTCAAAGTGGTTGCTTTAAGGTATACTTTACACCAATTCTGTGTCATGAATATAAAAAAGATAACCTATTTCCACATGGAATTACAGAGATTAGTATTTACAATACATATGTCTAAGAAGCCCTTTGGTTGTCCTTCCAAGGAAGCTGTTGGTTCTTTTGTGGGTCCATGGTTCTTGCAATATTCTTTACCACCAATATAAAGGCATCTATGTGTCAGTGGTTCTTCTTATTCCATGTGCAACCTTCACATGTACATAAGGCAATTGAAAATGCCATGGGTTAGGTTAGGCACAACTAAGACCTCAAAATAGCGTCCATCTTTCTCAAATCTTGTGCAGCAGCTTTACCTAATGCAATGATTTGTTTGGTTTTTATCTCTTGAATGCTCTTTCTGAGAGCCTTGATTGTGCATACAAGTAAGACAAACATCCTTGACAACATCAATCTTTTCTCCATTTACTCTGATGCTGCCTCCTGGTCCAGTTGTGAGGATGTTGGCTTTCTTTCTATTGAGCAGTAATCCACATGGTAGACTGCAAGTCCCCTTCACTTGAGCAAGTAAGGTGGGATCATCTGCATATCCCAGGTTGTTAAGAAGACTTCCTCCAATCCTGATGCCAACTTCTTAATATTCTTGAGAACACCATCTTCTAGTTTTAGCACTATTTCTTTCCAGTCAGACCTTCTTCCAAATCTTATCATATTAAATCTATTTTAAATGCTAAAGGAGAGTCATATGATTATTTAACATTAATAATGTTGCACATTTGCTTCACTAGTAATTAAAGTTTAAACAAATATATCTTGACATTGTATATTTTTATATTTTATAAATCACTAAGGGATGGAAGGGGATTAAGAACACATGTTATGTTCATACTTTTTATTTTAGTCTCAAGGTGTTTTTTTTCATTGTACTTAGTTAAGTGATCTGCCCCAAAGTCTTATGGAAATAAGTTCTTCAAAGGCACCTCTTGAGGGAAATAAAATGTCCAAGGATGCCTCCTAGTTGGCTTTCTCAAAAGGAGAAATGTTGCCTTCATTCAAGATTAAAGTCCAATAAGCTTTATAAGCATTACTTCAGCAGAAGTTTACATTTGAGCAATGAATGTCCTCCAATATGATCCTTACAGCTTGTTTAATAACATGCAATCGAGACTTAACTTTCAGAATACGCGTTGGCATATATATGTATATATATATATATATATATATATATATATATATATATATATATATGCTGTTATTGTATGCACCTGAAAAAAATGAAGTACACAACGTTTCTTTTAAGTGTTAATAAGTACAGAATTTAAGCTCGAATGATATTTCCTTGTCCACTCCTATATTACAGCTTAAATTCTGAGCTGTAATTTTAGCTATTGTTGCAGTGGCTGCCCACAATCCATTTGTAGAGTCTCCACATAGATTATGCCTCTGTGAGTTCCTGCTGAACATTAACCAAGGATGTAGATAATCTTGCCCTCAGGCAGTTTGTTTTGGAAAGCAAAGTACCTCCATCCCTCTGCAGCCAGGCTGATCAGTTGTGTCCTTGTAAGGTTACAAGATGAAAGAGATCGAGAGGACATGATAGGCAGTCAGAAAACTTACACATAAGAGAAAAGATAAGATGCGGTTGAGGCATGGGGGGACACATGGAGCAAAATCCCTGCAAGGCCAGAAGCTTACTTGAGGCAGGTTGATACACACTTCCTGTCATGTAGCCCGCATTTCGTAACAAGTTCTCAAACAAAGGGATTGTTGGCAATTCTCTGAGGGCATACAAATGAACATTAGTACATTAGGGAAGCTGTTCACAGACAGGAAGGGAAGACAAAGTCAGGAATAGGGAGGAATTGATATTTTGCAGACTGCTGTATTTTAGCCATTTTGCCAGGCAATGAGAGGGAAAGCATCCTCTTTATCTCAGGCTGAGAGGCTCAGCTGCTGAGGTGAGCTTTTAGCATTTCCCAGGGCCTTGCCTACACCATGGAATGTGGTGGTCCTGTCCCATTTCCCTAAGCAGCAAACACCATTGCCCCTAGATGTCCTGACTACCTTGGTTGAAATTCCCTGGGAACCAATCGTGGGCACTAACGTATTCTATGTCCTATTCCTGATTCTGTAGTCCTACCAGTAACTGAGAGACATTGATCTGCCACCAAGCATGAGTTTATGAAAATGTTCCTTTATTCCAGGACTTGAGTTGCATTCTGAACCTTTAGATTCCATTATGACCTCTTGCTCGTAGGCTCCCTAACCAAGAAGTGGTATCTGTATCTTTGAATTGTCTTTGTCCCTTCAAGACTTAGGAAATGTGTTCCTTACGTTATACTTGAGATGGGGGTGCCTTCTAAAACGCCAGTGGTTGTTTGAAAAAAGTGAGAAAAGGAACTTAAAAATGAGTCATTCAACATCAAGAAGATGTCAACATGTGTCCCCAGATAATAGAAGCATAAATTAAAATAATAAAAATGCTTAACTTGCCAATAAGAAAAGGGAACTATATATATGTATATATGTACATGTCTATTTCATATGTGGTCACACATGCATATATAAACATTTATACATTTATATATAAGCATGTGTGTGTATAGTTAGTTTAGCTTGCTAGCTACACAGCAAATAGATCTGCATTTCCTAGGTGGTAAATTTCTAGCCACTTAAATAATTTTGAGAGTGATACAACTATCATTACTTCTTCTTGTTTGTCTGTTTTGTTTTTCAATTCTGTCTAGCTCCACATCTTGCTTGTTTAGTGTTTTCTTATGCAGATTAGGAACACCTGACTGACACTAGTGAAAACCTTCTAAGCAAGAACTGGACCAAGTGTGTGCAGTTAGTGCAGAGCTGCCAGCATCTGCACCATTTAAGCTTCTAACACTTAGATAGGCGCTTCTCCTACAAGACTGCTGCAACTCTGACATAAAAAATGGAGGTCATCCCTTACTTCTTACTTGAGAAAATGGATGTGATTGACCTTTTCCTGTGGCAAAGTCTAAAGGCTTTACATCCCTCATGACAAATAGGTTGATTACTCTCAAGTTCTCATCAGCACCCCTCTGCTGGTTACAATTCTCAGGTCATTGTTGTTCCTCGTCTTCTTCCTAATAGGCTTCTCATGATTGGGAAACTAGAAATAGCTCCCAGTCACTTGTATTTCATTGTCAAGTTAAAGCAAACATTTCAGAGAAGAGGGTTCAGAAACTCTGACAATCTACATTTAAGCAGAGGGTAAACAGGCTGTTCTTAGACATGTCATGTAAGGGCACACGGCAGCAGGTGACCACTAGTTCCTTTCCGTCTAAGTTTCATTTATATATAATAAGAAATGTCTTTTTTTCAAAGTAATGCTACTTCTCTGCTCCAACTCCTCCGTTGCTGCCCACTTTTGTCTTAGTAAAAGCCACATCCTGCCCAATCCGCTCTAATGTCTTAAGTGTCTTCCTAGTGCTGCGCCTGCCCTCCCCTTGGTCTCCTTTCCACTCTCCCTCTGCTTCATGTGGTTCCTTCCACCTAATCTGACCTCCGCTTTTCTGAGAGTTCAGCATATTATTGCCTTGGGGGGATCTTTGCCACTACATTTTCTTCCTGTATCCTAGTAGAAACCCCAAACCTATGTAGATTTTCACAGTCACCACTTACCTGAGTCATAGCCTGATGAATACACTATTTAAATCACTCTTGCCTCTCATGACTATATCCCTCTTTTTCCAATGAATCATCGCATGTAGAAAATGGATTCCCTTTTATCCCAAAACCTGTATTCAAAATTCTCTTTGCCTCTGTTTTACAGTTAGGAGAACATTTTGTGCCATGTTTAACTATTTTTAAAAAGTTAAAACCACATACATAATCAAGTGGGTTGACTATAAAGTGTAATCTTATTTTTTGATTCTTGGTATAATAGGTAATGAAATAACATTGTCAGTCATGTTTCAATATAAATTTAACTGGTTAATATATTTTAATTGGTTAATATATAAATTAATAATTTCTAACCTGTTATTATGTTTATATCCTACTAGTATGCCTTAAAATTTTATACTAAAAAATGAAAGATTACATAATCTTTTCCAAAAGTAATATTGTGGTGCCATGTTTAAAAACTTGACTGATAACTGAAAGATAAATGATTTGAACCTAAATCCTGCTCTTCATATTCACTTCAAAAAGATTACTGCCTTGGGAATCTCCTTAAGGAGCAATTCTATTCTTTCCTATGAGATTACTAAGAATCTGAATTGATAAGTCAGCACACTACAACACAAATTTTCCCCAAGAAATCTTCAAATAAATGATGTGTTAATGTAAATTTATCTAGATATTTTCCTTCAAAAGTCTTTATTTTTTGTATGACATATAACAATATAGTTGCCACACTCCCATCTGGTTTTATTTTTAATAGAAATTATATTACTTATAATACATAATAATTTTTTTCATTAAAATAAATTAACTCTACTCACACATACCTATCCATTGTTTTTGTAGAATTTCAAAAATAGTTCCTTTTATTATAGAGTTTAAAACTCTTTTGCAGTAAAGTATGAAATTAATATATTACTTAAACTACATATGAGTATGTTCAAAGCTGGAATAACCCTCTTCCTTAGTACATGGATTTTCATACAATATAAGTACTGTGGTTTCTTCATTGGGTATATGGTAGGGTTGGGGAAGTTGCTTTTGAAAATGGCATATTTTTAAAGTTGTTAATCAAAACAAAAAGTCTAGTATGTTTTAAAATGAGATTTTTAAAGATAAAGATTTTAAAAATAAATAAAATTTTTAAGTACATAAAACACCTGGGCATTTTAAGAGGTTGTTTTCTGTTATCAATTTTTTTAAGGGGAAGAGGAAAATCATTTCTTAAAAACTAGACATTTGTATCGGTTTTATTTTGAGGGGGTTATTTAAGGGTTAACAGATAATTTGTGTTTAAAAATATTTTACACCATGTGATAATCTAGTAGAGACACAATTTCCCATTTTAGTTTTGATTCTTTCACCATTAAATTGGTACCCACTTATGGACCTCAGGCCCTGCTGTAGGACCTTACGAACTGGCAGGTAGGCATATACACATGAACGTGTCCAGCTGAGCTCACCCACAGTGAAGTGGGAAGGGCAGGGTAAGAAAATCTTTTTAAAAGAGTCATCCAAATCTTAATATGGAGAGAATTCAAACAGATAAGGCCCACATATGAAATATCTTTTATGTCATATTAGGGAATTTAAATTCCTTTAAATGGGTAGATATGCTCAGATTTCAGCCAATCCCCCAGTTAAGTGGTGGATATTCCTCACTGTGTCTCGAAAACTTAGTCGGTCAGTCAGAGCAGACAGATACCATCCTTACTTATCCATTTGAGTAGCCCAAGAAAAGACCGAGCGGTTTCAATGATTTAACAGCTGTGTATGCAGCAAGTGAAGAGGATTGTGATGAAAAATTTGTTGCAATTTTGGGTTTTGTCATTTCAAAGTGAGCTGAAAATGTTTCAAAGATGGCATTGCCCTATGTAAACACGGTGACTGATTGACAGCTTTGCATGTGAGAGGACCTCCACAGTGCTGTCTGCAATGTGTATACAATTAGATCTATAAACTTCCATTCTTTGGATCCTGAAAGAGCTCACTAACCCTTTTCTATGTCTCTCATCCCATGGCTTCCATATTAATTTTTCCCATTTCAGTAACTATGACAAAGCACCTAAAATGTTCTGGTCTGTTCCTGTTTTGCTTCTTGTTCCAAGTCATAGCTAGCATGAGACCCTGAAATAAAGGGCCAGTAGGAGTTTCTGTAATTCATTCATGACATGAATAAATGAAAATGTATTCATTTTCACTGTATATAAATTATTTTCTATCTGCTCACCGCACAGTTTCTAAGATTATATCCCATCTACATAATAGCCCTTATTTTGAGGTAATGCCATTTTTCTGTACAGCTATTTTTCTGTAATAGTTTATTTGTATTAGAATACTTTAGCTTTCTTTATTCCTCCTTCATTTTTCTTTTGCTTATTAGTCTAAATTGCAGTTTTGGGGGGTCAACAAGAAAGTATTTAACATAAAATTTGGTTATGAATTCAAAATGGACAATATTCTATATCTCTCCCTATCTGTTAGCTAGATTTTGTCATAAAAAGTTAAGTTTTTCTTCTATTTATACTTGTGCTATATATTTGCCATTGTCTTGTCACTTTTAGATTTACTGTGTTTCTTCCTTTACATGAGTTAACTGCCACATATTAGAATATTCAATCTGAGGACAATTAATAAACAGTATGAATCTCATTATTAGTAATATGAATGAAAATAAGAAATTAAATTTTCCTTGTTTGTTGCTAGGCACCTTTGAGTAAGTCCCAATGTAGCGACCTTACGCACAACAGAGTGAACGGCTCCCTGCCATTGTGGCAGCCGCTCTGTCAATCTATCTTGTGGAGGGTCTTCCTCCAGACATAATGTATTGTTTCCTATATATTAGTAGTATAATATGGACACCCTTTGTGCATAGCGGGTTACATGTTGGGTTGCTAATCCAGGGTCAGCAATTCAAACCCGCAGCAGATCTGGAGGCGGAGTAAACTGTGGGAAAGGGCAGTTCTGCTCCGTCTGATGGTGTCACCATGAAGCAGAATTGACTCAATGGCACTGAGTTTCGTTTTGGTTTGGGCATCGTACAGAATGATCATTCGGAGGATTTTTTTAAATCATTTTATTGGGGCTCATACAACTCTTATCACAATCCATGCATACATCAATTGAGTAAAGCACCCTTATACATTCGTTGCCCTCCTCATTCTCAAAATTCGCCTTCCACTTGGGTTCCTGGAATCAGCTCATTTTTCTTTTTTTCCCTTCCCTCCCTGTTCCCCCCCCCCCCATAAACCCTTAATAGTTTATAAATTATTATTTTATCTTATCTTACACTGTCCGGAGTCTCCTCTCACCCACCTTCCCATTGCCCATCCCCCAGAGAGGAGGTTACACGTAGATCCCTGAGATCAGTTCTCCCTTTTCACACCCCCTTCCCTCCCGGTATCGCTGCTCTCACTGCTGGTCCTGAGGGGTTCATCCGTCCTAGATTCCCTGTGTTTCCAGATCCCTACTGCACCGCTGTGCATCCTCAAAGGACTTTATATTGTACTGTTTACAAAAGACTTCAGAAGATCACTTAATTAATTCAGACATTTTCTTCATAAAATTAATACATAAATTTGCTCAAAATATACCATATTGGCACTGGGAAAAAATAGAAAATAAATGAAGAAAGATTATTCTACAAATTAAACTTTTTCTATTAAAAACAAATCAAAGGCATTAGGAACCCTGAAGGTCTATTGGCTCTGCCTTGACTCCCATCAGCCCCGCGGATGGGGAAAAAGGCTGTGTTTACAAGGGATTTGGGGCGAGCGCTCACACTCAGCAGTAAGCGCGCCAGTGTGAGAGAAAAGAAGGAAAAATAGAAAGAGGGGAAAAGTGGAGGTTGAGGAGGCAGAAGAGAAAAACTTTAAATTCAATTTTAGTTTTGATTTATTTCATGACAATCAAAAATGTTATGTTTTTATAATATCTTCACTGCCTCTAAATTCTGTTAGTAATAATTGTGTGTTTTAAATTTTACTTCTCAATGGCTAGCACTTCTAAAGGCTAAAATATTTCAATGTACTATATTGTATAGATTATTTTGTGATATATAAAGAACACATTTTTCATTTTTCCTCAATCAGTGGATTTCATAGAATCAGTGTCTATATCCTTATATAGACAAGAAAAAAAATCAGATCTGGGGACTCTTCTCTAAATACAAAGTCTTGGTCCAAATTTTATATTACCATTTATTTTCTATATCAAAAACACCATTCTCTGAACTTTAAATCCTTACCTTGTGTAAGTAACATTTTTAAAAGAATTTAATTATCACAAAAAGAGCTTACAATGGATCATTTGGTATATTTAGCACCTTTCTTCCACATTTATAGTTCTCGCCATTTATAAAAGTACTGTCAGTCACAAAAATTATAGGTATTGACCTTTTAAAAGCCATTTTATATGTAAATTGAACATATTTTTTCTGTAAATTATCAAATATTTGAGCAAAGCCCACACAATATCAACATTTATATTAAAGTATACACTAAACCACAGGGACTATTTCATTGCTGCAAAAATGTTTTAAATATTTTTATTGCATATAAATGTTACACAAATCACATAATTTTCTTATCCAAAAGAATATCTATTAATCTCAAATATATCTAACTTACTATATATATATATATATATAAAGAAATTACAATAACTACAAAGCACATCAATTCCTAATTTTAGGATGATTGAAATCACTTAAAATTTTAATTGTAATGTAATAATTACAAATTAACATTTTGAAAGTTCAAAGAAAATAATACTAATAACTCCCAATTGAAAATGTTTGTAGATTCAAGTAATATCAACTGTGTAATAGTCAAATTATATCTATATAGTAAGATTATTTATTGTCCAAAATTTATACTGCATTGTAATATATTAATATACTATTACAAGGTTCTTGTAATATCTTGTTGGTTCATTGCCTCACATCATATACATGTACTTTGCAAATTCCATAAGAGCACAAACAAGCTTATCTCATGTTGAAATAAGTGTCAAATCTATATACAGTATCATTTACAAGGTTATCTTTATACATTAGCAAATATTCATATATAATATTTTGATGAAAACTAATAGCTTTATAAGTATATATATATAAATGAGATGGATTAAAGTAGATTTTAAGTGTAATATGGTTAACAGAATAATATAATATCTATATATCCCAATGAAAATTAAAGTGACTATAAGAGAACAAAATATACTATATATAAAAACCCATTTTTAATAATTGTATATTTTCATCCAATTTTACACATTTTATGTACATATTACAGGTTGTACATATATATTTATTCAAATTTTTTTACATATAGAAAGAACTGATAATAATGAAGAATAAAAGTTGCTATGCAATATACTTGGATAAATTAGCATCTGTAATCAAAATTATTTTCAATTAAATGTATGCAAAGATTAAACTTTAGATAAATACAACTTACTCCATGTTTTACAGGAAATATTGATGAAGCAGAACAAGAGTGGAAAGCAGGATTTCATCGCTGGAACAATTACATGATGGACTGGAAAAATCAATTTAATGATTACACTAGCAAGAAAGAAAGCTGTGCCGGTCTCTAATGAATAGATTTACCCTTTATAGAATGTTAATTTTCCTGTAGATTAGGGCAAAAATATCGGTAGTTCTCTTATACACCTAGTAGGAAAGCTATTATATATCTGAAACTAAAATGCCAGGAGGAAAATATTGATTTTTCATATCTTTCACTTAGTATTTTACCTAGCATTTTAAAACCCAAATGGCTAGAGCATATTTAATTAAATTTCACAACATAAAGTTTTGCAATTAATTATATTCATTTAAAAATGATTTGCTGCTTCAAACTCTCTCTTCCCAGAATAATTTTAAGCAGTTTTTTGCCCTAATAACTTTTATTTGTGTTCCATTTTTAGTCACATATGTATTTTATTATCATAGGAATATCTTTTTAAAACATGGATCATATGATGTTACACTGCATACTCTAACTTGCAATACCATAATTTTTAACTTATTCATGAATGTAATATCTATATACAATATTGAAATAAATACAGAAGATAATTGCATTCATTGGTTGTTTATATATGTAAGTGTATACACACAGAGGAACTATCATGGGAACCACATCTGACATCCTCTGGATATACACGAGGAGAGTTGGAAGAGAATCTAGCTCCTTATCTGTCCAAGAATGGTTTCTATGAAGTAGAGGTTCAACAAACCTATATGGACCAAGTTCAGTTACACTTTTCTGGCCTCAGCCATCACTTTTCTGCCCGGTTCCATGATCACTTTCGTTGGCTAATCAGATCTCATGGGCAATACTCATGCTTATGAGGCTTTATTAGGGAAATTAATTAGTTACATTAAGCCAGACATAGAAATCATTAATGATACAGTCCTTTTGTCCACGGTGTTTCTTATCAGCAGTGTCAGCTAGCATGTCTTTTTCTGGTCCACAATCTTTCAGTCGAGAGGTCTTTTGGCTCTGTTCTGCTCCAGAAAGTGTTACAAAACTCCTTTAGTGCTGTTAAAAACACACGGGACACCCTTATTCTGCAAGTCTTGTTTCTGCATTGAGCTTTAATGCTTCATTCTGTGTCTTGGGATACCCACTGCTCTCTTATGGTCTCTGCTCTCTCCATGCTCCTTGTTCAGGGTCTCTTTGGCTGCCACTTCACACAGGGATCCTGAATGATATGGCTTCTGCTTCTGCTGGTTGTAGGATGCTCTGTAGGAACTGCATCTGAGATGGCTCACTAGTAGAATGACAAAATTGACTATCTCCCTCCTTAGAAGCCTCTGCAGCCTATTTTCATGCTCCTACTCCATCATTTAGTGGGAGTTACAAGAACTATGGATAGTAAATTTTAAAAGATCTTGTGTGCCTGCACATGCAGAAGGCCCTGAGATTGGATTCAAATATACATATGAATATATATAAATATATATGAATTTTAAAATATGAGATTCAATCACCTTCAGGCATATTATGATAGACACAAGATGCTGTTACCAAAAGACAAAGGAAGTTGTTGTTAGCTGCCACTGAGTTGGTTCCAAATTACAGGGGCACTACAGAAAACAGAACAAAACATCCGCCAGTCTTGTGTCACCCTCACAATTGTTGCTATTTTTGCGATCATTGTTGCAGCCACCATGTCAACCTATCTCAATGGTCTTCCTCTCTTTTGCTAACATTATATACGTTACCAAGCACGATAGCCTTTTCCAGGGATTGGTCCTTCCTAATAACATTTCCCAAGTGCACGAGGTTAAAAATGCATTCTAAACAGAATGTCGGCCTATTTCTTCCAAGACAGATTTGATTATTCTTCAGGCAGTTCCCAGTACTCTCAACACTCCTTGCCAACACCATATGTTAAATCAATGGATTCTGCATTCTTCTTTATTCTTTATCCAACTTTCACAGGCATACAAGGTGATTGAAAATATTAGGGGCTGGGGTCAGGTTGAATTTAGTTTTCAAAGTGATATCATTGCACTTCAGCACTTTTAAAAAGTCTTGTACAGAAGTTTTGCCCTTTGCAATACATCATTTGCTTTCTTGACTGCTGCTTCAATGAACATTGTCTGTGGATCCAAACAAACTGAAATCCTTGACTAGTTCAGTATTTTCTCCATCTATCCTGTTATCTTGAGGTTGTCTATTGGTCCAGTTATGTGGACTTAGGTTTTGTTTACATTGAATTACAATCCATACTGAAAGTTGTAGTCCTTGATCTTCATCAGCAAGTGCTTCAAGTCCTCCTGGTTATCAGAAGTACCACACAGTCTGATTTTCTCCATATCACAAGTATTAATAAGCCATTCTCTCTAGTTGCCAAATTTGTCTTCATATAGTCCAGCTTCTCGAAGACAAAATACAAAAGAATATAATTATATACAGTTGAATTAAAAAAATTCGTTGGGAATTCTTAAACTATATATGTCCCTCGTTTATGGATGCCCTTTGCCACTTTCCTCACACCCCTAATCTCCTGAAACATACAGTCCTCAGACTCATTGAAAAAATTTTAGCTGAACAAACATCTGAAATCTGAAATATATACCAGCTGAGATGAGAGACTCCTTGAATGGGCCCAGAAATATTAGTATTTTAACAGGAAAAAAGATACATAGTAATATTTTCTATAGTCAGAATATTGTTGTGCTGTATGGTTAAAATTACAAAGCTGTATTAGTTCACTTTCCTGGCAAGAGAGAATATAAACCAAACCAAACCCATTGCTATCAAGTCCATTCCGGTCTTTAGCAACCCTGCAAGATAAAGTAGAAGTGTTTCACAGAGTTCCAGGCTGTTCTATTTCCACTAGCAGACTGCCCCATCTTTCTCCCATGGAGCTACCAATGACTTTGGGTTAGCTTCTGCATACCTGACCACTATGCTACCAGAGCTTGGAATCACCTCACTTTTGTGTTACCCATAGGGAGTAGAAAAGGTAGTTTATGTGTTAGAAGAGAAGACTGCATGGGGATTACTCTAAGTAAGCCTTGGAAACTCAGGGATAAAATGATTACATTGGTCCATATATTATTGATCTGGAATTAAAACTTGCATGGATCTGCCAACATGAGAAATCTGTGATATTTGACCATCTTTTGTTTAGAGACACGTGTGGTACCACCCAAACCAATTTTGTTATCACTGAAGTACTATTGTCAACATTTTTACTTTATGGTTTCTCCATCCTGAGATGAAAATACCTGGCAAAAGATTGGAGGTTTATCAAACTTTTCATTCTACACCATAATCTTGCTTTCAGGTGCAGGTCTTCCCGGATTCCATTATAGTTTTCTGAATCACTTAAGTCATATTTGATATATACCAATCGAATGTGTCAACCAACATGATAATGCCTGTCCAACAAGATTGACACCTTTTTAAAAATTTACCTAGGGTTCGTAGCATACCTGCATACTACTTCATATGGCAAGACCCAGCCATAGGAAAATACCCCAGGGATGACTTTGCCCAACCTAGGAAAATCAAATTGGTTTATTCTCAATTCTTATATAGAAATTGCTGCACTTACGCTAAAACATTTACAGTAAGAAGTGATAGTCAACACAGAAACCTCTTCATGTTTATTTGACAATAATTTAAAATGAGTCTCCTCTGCCCAGCATCTTTACAGAAATTTGGATTTTTTTTTCATTTTAATACCCTGTAATGCAGCATTTAGTGTTTATAAAAATATAGAAGTTAGAAGATAATGTCTGAAAACTTATTGTGGTAGCAATTGTACAATTCTACTTGATGTGATTGAATTACACAATGATATGATATATGTATTAAGTTCAAATTAATAATATTTTTTAAAGGAAAAAATCAAAAAAACACATGAAAAATATAGAGCATTTAAGAGAGTTTTATATAAAATAATTGCCCTTTATTGGGGAATGAAGGCCTCCAAATCAGTAAACTGAAGCCAATTGTGAATGAAATATAGAAATTGGTAACCCTAACTTTTTTGACAGTTGTACTTCACTATGCTCTTGGATAAAAGAAGGCTAGATCATTAAAGACATTGGTGGTAGGGAAGTATTAAACCCTCCAAATGCCACAAAGCCCTTTACAGAAGTATAATATGAGCAATACACAAAGCTTGAAATACACAAAGCTATGGAACATCACCTAATTTTGAGGAAAAATTGTTACATATCTAAAATATGTGAGGTGTATTGTGTTCCAGTTACAGTGGAACACGTGTACTTAACCTAATCAGTACAAGAATATTTTCCTTAGCCCATCATTTCAGTGAATAAGCATTATCATTATTTTTTTAACGTGGCATCACCAATGGACTTTACATTATGTAGTTTTATGGAAAGTTCTTATTTATGGTTAGGTCTTCAGGGAATATTTATAAGAACAAAGGTAGCAGAAGTCATATAACTGAAGGAACTAATAACAAGCTATTTTCTTAAAAATTGGTTACTGAATACAATATGAATGAAGAGAGTGAAGTAAGGTGTAGTAGTTACATAACTGAATGTCAATTTGATAAATATAGTGAAGGGATGAAGTTTAGCCTGTCAATCAGAACATAGTCTGCTAACTGTTCTTTGTGTGTCTGGCCTTCTCATGAAGATTCTGGGAACTTCCTCTCTTTCCCCTGGTTCACCTTCCTGAGGAGGACCCACACTCAGAGCTGGAGAAGCATCACACCAGTGCTGAGATGCTGCCATTGCCATTGAATCCACAAGATCTTTCACCCACTACTCTGTGATCTTCCTATATTTGGCATCACTACATGTGCTGCGTGAGTTTGAAGAGGATTTATAGACTAGTACCAGACATTTAGCCTAAAACCAGACTTATGGACTTGATCTGGACTGTGTTGGGATGTTTCTCCATATGAAATTGCCCTATGATATAAAAGTCTCTCTTATACACATATGAGCATCTATGAATTTGTTTCTCTGGTCAACCTGGATTAACACAAAAGGTTACTAATAACTGGCTATTCAAAAACAGAATTTCAAGTTAATGGATACATTTTAACATAATTATAGAAAAATTTAATAAAATGAAATTTTCCAATAACTCAGAAGAAGTGAGACAAATGCAGTAAAATGTCCTTCTGCATCTGCATCCTTAAGATATCCAACAAAGGAGATAGCTCTGTAAAATTTTTGTTTTTAAATGATCAGAACAATTTAAATGTAAGGTTTTAAATATATATTGTTAACATTGTAGTATAATACAGTAGTACTATTGATAAAGAAAAACATTGAGCCACCTCTAGACTACCCAAATTAGACAAAGGAACTAGAGTTGAAATTTCATACATATATTCAGGTAAGATTTATTGGTGTCCAGCAAAATATCACAGTGAAAAAATACAGTGAGTTATTCTATAAGAAGGAAAGTTGTGCCTTTTTTGTTTAGTTTAGTTATTTATTTTCATACTAAAAAATGACTATGCAGGATAGTTAGCTAATTAAGCACTGCAAAGCAGTCTTTTCAAATAAGACAGAATGAGTCCATAGGTCTGTAAACAAGAGGTGTAAGCAAGCTCTGTTATTCATTTTTTCAGGAAAGCAGCATCATTTAGGTCCCATAAATGTCTGGCATCACAGAGTACATCTAAGTCTCCACAGTTACTTTTCAGCTCCAGTTGGGTAAGGCCATTTGTTATGAAATGGAATAGTCACTTCTGATGTGTCAGTAACAAATGCTGCTGCAGGTAGAAAATACTGTCTTTGCCAGTTCATTGAAGAGAGAAAGAACAACTGATTTTACAGTCAGTAACAAAAAACCAAACCTGCTTCAGTGTAGTCAATTGCAACTCATGGAGATCTATAGGAGAGAGTAGAACAGTTCCATAGGGTTTTCAAGAACACGATCTTTATGCAGTGGTTGGTGGGTTCAAGCCATTAGTCAGCAGCTAAACATTTTAATCACTGTGCCACCAGCTGTCCTTATATCGTTAGTACCTAAGTGAAAAATATCATCAACCAAAATATGGGGAAAGAATTAGAGGTTTGCAATGGGCCAAGGAAACTAGATTTCTCCTACTGGAGCTCTAAAATTCACCATCTTCTTGGAAAGAAAATACAAGCATGGAAGGAGGGGAAAATAAATGACTTTATTTTAAATGACCTTCAGCCTCTATGAAGTTAGTTTACCTTTTTCTATCTTATCTCACGTCTAAGAAATCTCACCACGAGAATTAGCATTAGGTAAGATAATAAAGCAATATATAAAGCAATAATAAAGCAACGGCAACAAAAAATAGTTTAATAATTTTAAGGTGGGCGCTAAAACAAAAAATGAGCTCTGGCAGTGCAGTAGTTGCTCTTTGGCCTGAGATTCCCATGGACGGAAGTTCGAAACCACTAACAGTGCTATGGAAGGAAGACTGGGGTTTCTACTCCAGTAAACAGTTGCAGCCACAGGGGGTCGCTGTGAGTCAGCATTGACTCGATGGAAGTGAGTCCTGTTTTTGCTAAAATAATAGACACGAACACAAAGCACAAAAACTCATGCACCTCGCCAAAAGAATCTGCTGTCTCCTCCGGACATTGCCATGTTCATAGCTTCTTCATTTATGGTTTCTTAGGAGGAGAGAAAACCATATTTTCAAAAGTAACTATCAGTGTCTTGACGGTGGGGTATCATTCAGCTCTGGATTCCCAATCAGCTGCAGAGTGCTTGCTGGCACATCATGGTTAGTGTTTGTTGATTGAGCAGTTGAATGGAAAGATACACTAGAGCAGGATTCATTTGCAACAAACTCAACATCCCAAATCACTGTAATTGAGTCAATTTTGACTCATAGGGAACTGTTCAGAGTTTCCAACACCACAAATGTTTACAGAAACAGACATGCCCATTTCTTTTCTGTGGCACAGAAAGGAGCAGACCAATGCCTAAGCAGCAGCACCATCAAATCTCTTCTACAAAGGAGGAAAATTGTACTGCAGATTTTAAGGATCCCCAAGTCAACGGGGTGGGGGTGGGGGCTGGAAGAAATGGAAGCTGAGTGTGATAGGAAAGAGAAAGGGGAAAGGAGAAAGAGAAGACACAGCAGTGGCAGAAGGGAGCATCACCACATGGAACTGCATTTCTCCAGATCGGATCTTTAGGTACTGAAGGACTTCCGCACATAAGAGATGGTGAAATAAGAGGTTTTGAGCTATTTTAAATGGATGTCACCTAGACAAAGTAGGTATTTAGCTCAGTGATTCTCAAGGCTCAACTCTGAATGCCCGTCAAAATCCTTAGGAATAGCTGTGCCCTTCCGCACACTAGATCAATTAAATCTAAAGCATGGCACATATACATCCATAATATTATGATTGTATTATATGAATGAGTATAATGATTATATTAATGAGGATATCTTTGTTACTCGAAATGAATTCATTAACTCTCAGTCACTTATTCCCATGGCAGCACCGTTTGCATTGATTAAACTTTAGAGGAAAGACCTTCTATTGCTGGTAGGTGATCTCTAGTCATTCCCAGCTCCTAGTGACCCAGTCACAGCAGAAAAAAACACTGCCTTGTCCTCAGCCATCGCCACCAGTTTTCCTATGCTTGAACCCATTCTTATAGTCACTGTGTCAAGTCACCTCTTTCAGGGGCTTCTCCCCCTCCCTCCCCCCACCCCCCAGCCTTGCTCCTCCACTTTACTAATCATGATGCCCTTCTCCAGGGACTGGTCTCATCTGACAACCTATCCAGAGTATGTAAGTTGAAGTCTCACCCTCCTTTCCTCCAAGGAGGACTCTAGTTCTATTTCTTCCAAGACAGATCTGCTTTTCCTTTTAGCAGCTCATTGTCTTTTCAATATTCTTCTGTCTACAGCAACAAAATTTAAATATATCTACTCTTCCTCATTTTCTTCATTCAATATCCAACTTTCACATACATATGAGGCAATTGAAAATACCATGGCTTGGGTCAGGCACACCTTAGTTCTCAAAGAGACATCCTGGCTTTTCCATATTTTAAAGCGGTATTGTGCAGCAACTTTGCCCAATGCCATGCCTGTTTGATCTCTTGAGTGTTGCTTCCATAGATGATGATTGTAGATTCCAGCAAGACAAAATCCTTGACTACTTCACCCTTTCTCCATGAGACTCAGATTGGTCCAGCACTGAGGATTTTGGTCATCTTCAAATTGGTTTGTGATCCACACTGAAGGCTGCAATCCTCGATCTTCATCAGCAAGTGCTTCAAGTCCTCCTCACTTTTCAACAGTAAGGTTGTGTCATCTGCCTGTCACAGGCTGTTATAAAGCCTTCCTCCAACCCTAATGATGCATTCAGGTTAAGTATAGTGACATCATACAACCCTGAAAAACATCTTTCTTCATTGTAAACTACGCAGTGCTCCTGTGTACTGTTTGAACTGCCTCTTGACCTTTAACAATTCTGAATGAGCACAATGAAGTGTTCTGGAATTCCCATTTTATCAAGGTCACCTATAAATTTTTATGACCCACACAGTCAAATGAATTTGCATAGCCCATAAAACATATGTAAATGTAGTCTGATAATCTCTGCTTTAAGCTAAAATGTCTCTGCTTTGAGCCAAGAGCTATCTGACATCAGCAACAATATCCCTTATTCCACACTCTCTTCTGAATCCCGCCTGCATCTCTGGTAGCTCCCTGTCAATGTCCGACTACAACTGTTGTTGGATGATCTTCAGGAGCTTTACTGGCATGTGATATTAATAGTCATCTTCCACGATCTGATCATTCTCTTGGGTCACTTTCTTTGCAATGGACACAGGTATGTATTTCTTCCAGTAAGTTGGCCAAGCAGCTGTCTTTAAAACGTTCTGGCATAGAGGAATAAGTGCATCCAGTGCTTCATAAGCTTGCTGAAACTTTGCAATTGATATTTCATCTATTCCTGGCTTCTTGTTTCGGATGATTGCTTCCAGTGCAGATGGAAATGAGTCCCTCAGCGCCATTACTTCTTGCTCATATGCTACCTGTGTGAGGGTAGATTGTTGACTGGTTGTTCTGGGGACAGTGACTCTGTGTATTCATTCCATCCCCTTCGGGTGCTTCCTGCATTATTCAGTATTTTACCCATAAACATCTTCCAACATTTCAACTCGAGGCTCGAATTTATTCTTGAGTTCTTTCAATTAAAGATAGGCTCTGTGGGTCTTTCCTTTTTGATTTTCTAACTCTGGGTCTTTGTTTTTTTTCATGGTAATATTTGACTTTTTTTTTTAAAGCTGCCGTTTAAAATTTTCTGTGCAGTTCTTTGACATCATCTTTTCTTCCATTTGTTATAGTTACTCTATGATTGAGAACAAAATCTTTGTCCTAGACCTGTGGTTCATAAATATATTTATGCATGAGAGTTACCAGTGAAATTATCAAGAGCTGTGCATCGCACACAATCAAGGTCACATTGAGAGCATGGCGTCAGATATTTGCACCTTTAATGACCTCACATTGTTTCCAATGTGCAATAAAGTTTTGGAACCAAGGGCCCACCCTGGATAGTTAATTTAAAGAACTAGGGAAATATTTGCATTGCTTTTCACTCACAAGCAACTCACTATAAACTTTCAAATTATGTATGAGAGAAATGGCTTTTTCTAATATCTCAGAAGCAAATTGTGCGATTTGAACAAAAAACTGAAACAGAAATTGATTGAGTAGTATTTATAATAAGTTCAGAGGGAATACTTTCTTTCTAGTATCTATATAAAAGTAAGTTTTTTAAAATATCATTTTGTATGTGTATGGCTTTAGGAGGTAATAAGTTTGAAAAATAAGTCAGAGTACATAAAAATATATATACTATCTTCTAGCTGCTAGGATGGAGTACTGTTTTGTGCTCTAAGCTGACCCAGAATTTCCTTGCTGGACTATAAAAGCAACAATTCAGATTTAAGCTGGGGAATTAGGATTGTAATTCCAATGTTCTACTGCACTTACCATGGTTAACGTATTGACTGCCTAGTTAACTTTTAAAACACAAATAATCATTCCTCCCAGGTTCACAAAGAGATGTTGTCTGGGTTATGCAATAACTTAATGATTATGAGCATAGCTAGGTGAGTACTAAGAATTGCTATTCCTCTCAGAAGAATTAACACATTTTTTAGCTTGAGGCAATAACTGTATTACCTTGTTTTCCTGAGTGATATTTTCTATTCCCTTTTAATGGTTTTTGATTTCCTTTAATAGTTCAGGGAGAGAACGGGGAGAGAAAAAGAAAACAAAACAAGGACAGCTCTGGTCTGTGAATATTCTTCTCGGAAACAGTATTTAATGATTCTAAACCTTCCAAATACACGACAAATTAGCTTTGAAGAGTGAACAAGTGTTTGTTCTTTCTTTCTTCTTTCCTTTATTTAGAATGAGTCTCCACTTCCCTGCAGTTGACGCTGACCCACAGGGACCCCACGTACGCACAGTGGGACTGTATCATAACATTTCAAGGCTTTGACCATTTAGAGCAGTGGTTCTCAACCCTCGTAATGCTATGACCCCTGCATACAGATCCTCATGTTGTGGTGACCCCCAAACCATCACATTATTCTCATTGCTACGTCATCACTGTGATTTAGCTACTGTTGTCAATTGGGTGACCCCTGTGAAAGGGTCATTCGACTCCCAAAGTGGTTGCGACCCACAAGTTGAGAACCACTGATTTAAAAGAAGATCACTGGGACTTACTTCTTGAGAGGCTTTGGGTAGTATTGAACTTCTAAGCTTTTGATTAGTGGTCTGGTGCTTAATTATTTATGCCAACTTGTAACCCATCTATTTGTAATATTATATACAACAGTCTACTATACTTTTAATCGAAGTAAGAAAATAAGAGGGATAATAATAATATACCTAAACCAATCTGGAATATGGATTCAAAGCAATTGGTCTGAGAAACAGTGTTCATTGTCCTGGAACGCAGATCCTTGGGGCCCTGATGTTAAAGTGTCCCACGCAGGCCATTGCGCTGAAGTGATCTTTTAAACTTTCACCTTGAAATAACTGATTTCTGAACGTCACTTTTTCCCCAACAGTTTTATTGACAAGTAATTTACATATCTTATTATGTAATAGTTCAATCATTCAATCATATCAAGGAGAATTGCACAATCACCCCCATGTCAATTTTAGAGGACCCCCTCCCTTTGGTCAGACAACTTTTACGAGGATTTCATGCAAACACAATCCTTTCTGGTGCTCCCTGCCTCCTCCCGCCTTCATTAGTGTCTGGGCTGTCAAAGGCTTGTGATAAACCAAGCATGCATCTAAGCAAGGAGTCAACTAAGTGCACCCGGAAGAAGCCCACTAACTTGTGTGATCCAAAGATGACAATTACAAAGCATGAATATGCTAAGGAGAAAAACATCAGAGCAAAAAATCGCAAACATCCAATTTGTGGAGGGCTTTGGGGGATGGTGAGACCCCAAACCCATCTTCACATTGGTCAGACTGAGTCCTGCAGATCCGCTCTAGCCACAGGCCAGAGTCTCAAGCAGCCTTACTATCAGGCGGAAACAACTGTAATTTTGATTATGCTAGTTCAAACTCAATACTTGCCCAACTCACCACCCTAAAGATGGGACCTGGATTTTTTCTGGGTGCAAGTACCTCTTATTGGTTCCATGACATAAATTTCTTCCCTGATTTTTTGAATATTGTTGGGGGTCGTTTTTTTCTTATGCATCATTAGTAATTTTTTTCTGTATACTATTATGTTTTTACCCTTACCACCTTAGCATGATTTTGTTTTTCATTGTGTTCTGTTAGGGCTCTCAGCTATGAAGCACAGAAGGAGTGGATGCATAATGACAATAACAGATACAAGGGAAAGTGGGAAATACAGGCAGGGAGATAGGGAGGGAAAGGGGACTTCGGGACTAAATAATGATAATCACTTTTGAGTCACATAATGCACTGGAGGATACGTTCGAGAATGTATTTGACCTACTTCCACCATTTCAGAAACCAAACCAAACCAGAAACCCCCAGTGTCCCCTTGCAGTGATAAATGTTGTACTGTCACCAATCCTGGATAAAGAGTAGGCGACAGTCTTTGCAGCTTCCCCAAATCATTTCAGTGGCCCCTGGAGATAGTATCATGCATTTTAAGAAACACTGGTTTATAGCATAAGATGCATGTGAACTTGGTTGAAGATAACATGCTTACCTTTTTTAAAAATTCCATTTGTTTGAAAGTTTTTATTTTCTTTGTCCATTATTTTTGTTGTTGTTTTTACTCACATTGCTAGTAGTATGCAGAAATGAGTTAGTGATTTTTCTAATTTTCTTCTTTTCTCTGTCCTTGAGTTGATCCCAACTGGTAGCAACCCAGTAGAACAGAGTAGAAATGCCCTGTGGGATTCTGAGACTGTACCACTTTATGGGGGCAGAAAGTCCACTTTTCTCCATGTAGTTCGCCTGCCCTACATGTGACCCACTGTGCAAACAGGGCCCCTCTATTTTCTCCTATGTGTTTGTATTTCTATTTCTTTTCATAAGTGGAAATTCAAAAAGTTTGATTTCCTGGGATGTCAGAGATTTTAGAAAAGTCAGCATGCCACTATGGGACTATGTACTAGCCTATAAGACAGGATAAAATACAGGAACCCTGGTAGTGTAGTAGGGACTCCTTGGACTGCAATCTGCTAGATGGGAAATTCTAAATCAGCAGTTGGGAACCCCCAGCCTCTTGCATGAGAACGGCGGAGCTTTCTACTCCAATACAGAGTGACAGTCTCAGAAGCTCACGGGGTCACTTCTACCCTGTTCTGGAGGGTCACTACGACTTGGCACTGACTCGATGGCAATGGGTGAGTTTTTTATTTTCTATTGAAACCCTAAATGATTTGTTACAGTGGCTCCCCACCCTGCACCGTGTGGTAAAGCCCACTTAGGGAAATGCTGCTCTAGAATCTAGATAGACTGTAAAAACAGTTGGTCTCAGATATCGTACTATTGGGAAGCTTTATGTGCAGCCCGTTTCCAAATTCAGAATACAAGATATTTTAAGGTAAATTGTTATTGTGTAAACATTGCCTCCTGGCCTTTCTCCAGAGCAATAGCAATAAGATAGCATGAGGCATAGGAGACTAGAGTAGCTCTCATCTTCAGAGCATGTTTTACTCCATCATCAAAATAATACCCAGATTGAAAATCATATGATAAAAAATATTTAATCAATTTCTATTATTGGCTTTATATGATTTTTTTAACAAACCCAAACCAAAATATTCCACCATTAAAGTGCCTAAAGCACATTGAAATTTCCCTTCCCTCTTCTCACATCTTATTGATCATATTTGAACAGCAGAAATATTTGCCTGCAGGTAGTTCACTTCACAAAACAGATACCCGTGGCAATAGTGTGTGAGAACGTGAGTTTATGGGACTACTTCAATTCTTGGCAATCATTTCCTGGCACCCTGTAGAGCCAGACATACAATAATTTGGATAGTTGCCTTCATCTCCAATTGTTAGTATTTTTCATTTTCAGCATTTCTTAATGTTTTCAAAATTGTTTCGCTTAATTTTCTTTAGCATAAGATGCAAAATTTTATGATCGTTCACTAATGCCCCCAAAGAATGGTGGTAAACAATATTTCTTTCATTGTTTCTTTATTCCCTTTTCTTTTTGTAAAGGAGAAATCCACAAAGGCTGTAAGTTTTTTAATGGTTTTATTGACATATATTTAATATATCATACTAATCAATGGTTTTATCGCATGAAAAACTTGTGCAATCATCACGACAATTAATTTTAGAATATTTTCTTCTTTCTTGCTCTCATTATTATTAGCTTGCCATTTCCCCACAACCTCCCCTACCCCAACACTAAGAAATTCTTAATTTCTGTAGATTCTCTATAGGTTCATCTATACAAAAACCAAACCCAAACAAACAAATCAAAGAAACAAGCAAAAATAAATAAACAAAACAGATAAAAACTTCAAAAGGAAAGAAGTAGAAAGAATTAAGAACTAGAACAACTTTACAATAGGCTAAAAGGGAGAGCAAATGATAAAGTGCTGAACTGTAACCTAACTCATGCTGGATGGGTCCACTTTGTTATGGGCTCTGACTGTTAGCAAGCTATCCACATCCCCAGTCAGAGGTCATAAAGACCCTGCAAATGCGTTTTAGGCTCTCATTGCCATCCGTAGCCATCTGTACATCAGGTTCTCAGAATTTAAGCTTGAATCGGGTTTTATTATGTATAATCCTTGAGTCACACAGACTGGTGTGGTTCATCCATGTGGATTTAACTGATTCTTATATGGCTACCTGTTTTAAGACAAGTCTTGAAGACCCCAGTTGCTATTACTGGTAGCCAGTATTTATCGGATTTCTTCACCACCTTCTATAGCTCTCATATCATCAGTGGTCTCATGAAGATGTTGTCAATGAAAGCTCTGGTGACACTGACAGATCTGTGTCAACCTCCTGAGTTCAGGAGGTTCAGCATGCAGCCATTTTGGGCTGGCCAGAGGAAGCACTCCACACCTGGCTCTTCTTTCTTAGTGGTAATGAGATCCCTTGTTCCTGCATTTAAGAGAGCTCATTTTAAATCCTGTCCCACAGTGAAACACAGCAATGCCCAAGTAAGAGTCAACTACAATGTACTTGCATACTCCATCCCATTCATTTTTACCATTTCTCTGTCAATTTTTTATACTGTGGGAGCAGGGTCACCCAATGTAAAATGCTTCAGCAGACCGTGTAGACGAGAGCCAAACTGTGAAAAAGAGCAGACTGTCCGTTTCTGAAGAATTTACCATTGACAGTCTTATGTGTGGCAGAAAAAATAGTCAGATATACTAAAAACATTAGAAGTAACAGGGAAGCATTTCAAACACAGGACCAGAGGTTGAGCCATTCACATCTGGAGACACTCAATATATGACTAAGGAAGAGCTAGCTGCCATCTCAAAATAGAGTCAAACCACAATGATGGAGCTGGAATCAAGCTTTCAGGACATTGATTTGCTCCTGGGCATGACTCAAAATGGGAAGAAGTAGTTGTAAATATCTATTAATAATTGAAACATGGATTTCAGCCTAGGAAAATTGGAAGTCATCAAAAATGAAGCAGGACACATAGAGATACATAGTACCCTGAAGCAGACTGGCCATGCCAATTTGAATCAGACAAAATTCAGAATACCTCACTGTGCTCACGCAGAACCTTTGCAGAGTACAAAGCTAAGAGGCATAGTATGGTTTACTATGCCAAAAATGACACATTTAAGATTGATGGTGCCACATTCATCATCAAAAAGAACATTTCAGGATCTACCTTGAAGCATAACACCACCTGTGATAGGATAACATCTAAGCACATACAAGGAAATCTGGTCAATACAACTATTCAAATTTAGTCACCAACCACTAAAACAAGTGAAGCAAAACTTTAAGAATTTTACCAATGTTTTCAGTCTGAAATTCATCAAACATTTAATCAAGATGTATTGATAATTATTGGTGATCAGCATACAAAAGTTGGAACCAAGGAAAAAGGAACAATAGTTGGAAAATCTAGTCTCTGTGAGAAAAACAAAGGTGGATATCACATGATAAAGGTTTGCAAGACCAACAACTTGTTCACAGTAAATACCTTTTTTTCATCAACACAAACACTGATTACACACCTGGATTTCTTCAGATATTGTACACAAAAATCAAACTGACTATAGTTTTGGGAAGAAACCATGGAGAAGCTCAACATAAACAGCTAAAATCAATGCTCCTGGAGGCAGTACTCAATATATCATATGATGTATTCCTCTGGGAAAATCTGCTGTACACGAGCCCCTTAAAGTGTTCAAGAGCCAAGAGGTCACTCTGAGAAGTAAGGTGCAAATGATCCAAGCCATGGTGCTTTCAATCAGCTCACATGCATGTGGAATTTGCACATCTAATCAGAGATATTGAGGAAGTCTAAATCAAGCCTACTTGGGTCATCTGCCATCCAGGTGATGCTGAGTCCTGGTTATCCTATAGGACTGAGTGTCACTGCTCATATAAGTTTCTGAGAATGTAACTGTTTACAGGAGTTGAACGCCCTATCTTTCTCCCAAAGCATAGCTGGTGGCTTCAAACTGCCGACCTTCTGGTTAAAGTAAGCACTACGCCCCCACAGTTCATTTGAAGAAGAATAACTGTAAAAAATGATAATGTTTGCAAGAAAATTAAAAGTTCTTTTGACTGTTGAAAGAACAAACAGACCTGTCTTGCAGGTACTGCCAGAATTTTCCATAGAATCTGTCTGATGTCTCATGTATTTTGAACATATTATCAGGAGAGACAAAGACCATCTTGGGGAAGTAGAAAATCTGAGAAAAATAGGAAGGCAATCAAGGGGATGGATCGACACCATGGCTGCAACAATGGGATCAGACATAGTGATGATTATACAGACGATGCAGGACTAGGCAGTGTTTTTTTTTCTGTTGAATGTAGGGTTCCTAGGAATGGAAACCAACTTGACAGGATCTCACAATAGCCACAACCTAGGCATGGGAAGGAGCTCTGGGGATCTAATGGGTTGTGCATGGAACTGCTTACTGCAAGAACAGTAGTTCAAACTCACCACTTACTGTATAGGAGAAATAGGAGGTTGTATGCTCCTATAAAGTTTTTTTTTAATTCTGGAAAACCCAAAGGGACAGTTCCACTATAGCCTACATGATTGACAAGAATCAGAATTGACTCAATGACAAAGAATTTGTTTTGTTGTGGGATCCATTCATTGGGTGAGCACTACTGTAGGTAGAAGAGTCATGCCACAAAATTCCATTTGACTCCAGATCATCCCCTGCTTTTTCTACCATTATCCCTTTCATTAACAATTGTTCACAATGGAATCATTCATTTTGTCAGCTTCTCCCCCCACCTACTCTTCTCCATCTCCAGCAGGAAAGAGGAATCCAAAGAGAAAGTGTATAAGCCAGCCTCTGCTTCATGTTCTTGTTTATTTCAATGCCATTCCTCTTGCATTTACCAGTCCCAGCCTGGTAAACTATATACTTTTATGATTCAGAATGGCCAAAACCAGTCTCATTTAGCTCATTAATGCATGATATATTCATTTTTATGTGGTCCATTTTATTTTGAGGACTCAGCGCTCACCATCTAAGCAAAGTCAAATAGGTATCAGCTAGAAGCTTGGGAGACCCACTATCTCCATGCACTTCAGACCAGCAATCCATTCACTCTCTCTCTCTCTCTCACCTCTATCCCCAAATAAGGTCAGATCTTTTAGTATCAAAAGTCTGAACAACTCTAAACTTCAGATCAGAAAACCATTCCTCATCTTTCTCATCTCTCTCGCCTGTTGTACATGTCAGCTAGTCAAGACAACTCATCCCTTCATTGCTCCACCTTCCTCAAGTGTACCTCCTCAAGTGGAACCTGATGATCATTACAAGCAAACATATTGGATTGGCTACTAGTTGGATCCCTTTAACTTTCAGTCCTAAGAGGTAGTTCTTTGATTAATATAGACCTCATCCCAGCCTCAATGATAAAGTGTTTTTGTTGTTTACTTGTTTTTATCATGAAGACTTTTTATTCAAACAAATTTCTTGTTCTCTCAACAGTTCTGTCTTGGTTTGAATGTCTTCTCAAAAGGAAATTTCTTGACTCTGAATGTACTGCGTTGGAATCAGACTTACTATCTGAGGCTTTTACATAGGCGTAAAGCAAATTCCTGTTTTGTTTCTTTGAGGCATATTGTAATTCCCCTTGGTGTTAGTCTGGGTTGACTAGAGAAACAAATTCAAGGACACTCATGTGTTTATAAGAAAGAGCTTTATATAAAGAGTAATTGTATATTACACAAACACCCCAGTCCAGATCAAGCCCATAAGTCCGATATTAGCCCATATATGCCATACCAGTCTTTAAATTCCTCTACAGACTCAGTCAACACATACAATGACACCGAATGCAGGAAGATCACGGGTCAGTGGGTGGAAAGTCTTGTGGATCCAGTGGCGGTGGAAGCATCTCATTGCTGATATGTGTCTCCATGTGGCTTCTCCAGCTCTAGGGCTCTGGCTCCATCAGTGTAGCTCCATGTGGCTTGTCAACAGGAAGACCCCCCAGGGAGAGTGTCTTTCCTGCCTCCATGGAGGAAAACAGGAGTTCTCAGAGTCCTCAGGAGAAGGCCATGCCCACTCAGAGGCACCACTGGCTATGACCTGATTGGCAGGCTAGACTCCACCTCTTCGCTCAAGTTGACAGATTATGTATCTGCCACAAACTTTAAAGAATATTCAATCAAGTACAGAGAGGAGTCAGGTTTTACAACCTCTCCGTAATTATGATACCTTTGAAACCGGCATAAAAGCCACTTCTAAATTGCTCTAGCTGCACAAATGGGAAGAAGACTCTAACTTCACACCAACCAGAGGGTGATTCTTGTGAGGTTGAGGTCAAACAAGCCTCTACTCTCCAAATCCTTTATCCCTCATTCTGACAGCAATTATCCTTCCCACAAAGGATGATGTGTTCTATAATTTCTTGGAATGGCCACATGTAACTAATAGAAAATACTAAGAATTATGGGAGTTTATTAAAGAAGTTAGCAGATTGCTACAGGTCATGATCAGAAAATATTAAGGATATAGTTCTATTGCAACAGCACCTCTTGTCAGCCCTGACAACATGCATTATCTCTGGCCCTTGATTTCTTGGCCCTGCCCCTGGCCCCTGCCCTGCTCAGGCATCACTTATAAAGTTCTTTTAACAATCATAAATGCTCCCAGGAAACCCTATTCTTTAAGTCAGCCCTCTTCTTCAAAGCACTCAGTTTTACACATTGGGTGGGCACATTCATTGTTTCTGAAATGACTTATTTTATACTCCATAGAATGGGAACACTGACCAATCTCCAGAGGTGCTGAAGTGAAATTTCTGGTATGGCTCTTCTGTCTGCAATCTTGTAATTGTCGCCCTGTGACTTAGTACAGACATGTCTATAAGGTGTAGAAGACTATAACTCAGGGATTGAATGAAAGTTTAGTCTTTCCTCTGGGTATCAGAGAATCATCTCATAAGTGAGAAAAAGGAATTCTGTGAGCATAAAAAAAGAAGAGTCCTATGACCGTTTTGTCTTTCAATTTTTTAAGCTGGACTCATGTACTTGTCCTTTTTTGCTTGACTTACTTCACTTAGCATGATTTCCTGCAGTTCTTCCCATATAGCCATGTGCTTCAAGCGTTCATTGCTGCTTTTAAAAAAAATCATTTTATTAGGGACTCATACAACTCTTATATCAATTGTGTAAAGCACATTTGTACATTCACTGCCCTCATCATTCTCAAAACATTTGTTCTCAACTTAAGCCCCTGGCATCAGGTCCTCACCTTTTCCCCTCCCTCCCTGCTTCCCCCTCTTCCATGAACCCTTGATAATTTTTAAATTATCATTTTGTCATATCTTGTCCTATGCGACATCGCCCTTCACCCATTTTTCTGTTGTCCGTCCCTAGGGAAGAGGTCACATGTAGATCCTTATACTCCCATTGCTGCTTTTTAGGGACACATAGTCCTCCATTGTATGTATGTACTACAGATTTTTAATCCATTCATCTGTTGATGGAAATTAGGGTTGTTTCCAACTCCTTGCAATTGTGAACTGTGCCACCATGAACATTGGAGCACAGATATCTGGCCATGGTTTGTTTCTTGCCTCTTCTGGGTATATGCCCATTAGGGAGATTGCTGGGTCCTAGGGTAACTCGATTTCCATCTGTTTTAGATATTGCCAAATTGATATCCATAATGGCTGTACATACCTACAGGTCCACCAGCAGTGGACGAGAGTTTCTGTCTCACCACTGCCCCTCCAACACTTGTTGCTTTCTAATATTTTGAATTGGGCTATCTTTGAGGGTGTTAGGTGGCATCTTATAGTTGCTTGAATTTGCATTTCTCTTATGGCTAATGATCAGGAACATTTTCTATTATGTTAAATGGCCATTTGGATTTAAATACATCCCTGGGGTGAGGTCCAGCAACTATGTCAGGGGCCAAACTCAATTCAGGGATACACATGGTAGACAACTAAATAATAGGGGGAAAGAATAAGAAAAAAAGAGAAAAGGGATGGGTAGGTGGAGAGCAGGGCACTAAGTCACCCAAGGGAGTGTATTGTTTATATCTTCACAGGTGAGTAAGAGAGAGACCAGATTTCAACCCGATGCACTAAGATGTGAACACAACAGACCAGCATGTACTAGGGAACTGATAGAGAGGTCTGCAGGGCTGGCCCCAATCTGAACTATAAGGACAACCCCCCTCAGAAGAATGCACTTCAGAGGACAACACTGGGGCTACAGCTTGGGGAGAGGGGAGCATAGGATTAGAGCACATGGGAGAAACGCAGAGGGATGGAGATGGTGGAGAGGACATCCGGGCCCATCAAGCCCCAAGGATGATGTTCCTGCTTGGAGCAGACAATGCACAGGGAGGACCATAGGGCAGGCCCCACTACGGGACATGGTGTCCCTTGCTGAAGAGTGGCGCTGCGGGGGACAGCACTGGAGATGCAGTGCAGTAATAGTGCCCGGTCTGGCCCCATCACATTGGGGCGTGATACTGAGGCCATGCAGCAGGGGGAGCAGACTGATGAAACCCCTGGGGAATACCAAAAAACAGACTTTAAAGACAGAGTGTGGCACCCCACCAGACTCGACTGGAAAACACTCATAAAGGCCAACAAACAGACCTTGAACTATTTATAGGCCTTTCCATTTTCATCAATGACTTTCTTTTTGTTTTTTATTGTTGTTATTGTTTTATTTGGTTTTGCCTGGGTTTTGCACTTATTAATGTATCTGCATATCTATCTAGTTAAGATAGGTGGGATAAATAATTCAGAGATAAAAAGAACAGGACCAATGGTTCCAGGGGGATACAGGAGAAGGCGAGGTAGGGGAAAGGAAAGTGTTGAGGGAAGCCAACCCAGGGACAAGGGAACAACAAGTGAACTGAAATCAATGGAAGGAAGATTGTAGGATGCGTAGTGGAGCTTAATAAAATGCAATGTGGCAGCCAGGAATTAATAAACCCAAATGAAGGCCAAACATGATGGTGGGACAAGAGAAAAATAAAAGGAAATAGAGGAAAGAACCAGGAGGCAAAAGGCATTTATAGAGGCCTAATACAGGTATGTACATATGTAAATATATATATATATATATATATATATATATATATATATCAAGAAGGGAATAGAATTATGTACTCATATGTATATGTTAAGAATTAAGGTTGCGATGGACATTGTATTGGGCCTCAACTCAACTACTCCCTTAACACAAGAACACTTTATTCTAACAATCCGATATTCTGTGATGCTCACTTTCCTGACAGGATCTCTGAAGACAAAATGGGTGCATATGCAAGTGTGGTGAAGAAAGCTAATGGTGCCCGGCTAGCAAATGATGTAGCATCTGGGGTCCTAAAAACTTGAAGATAAACAAGCAGCCAACTAGCTGAGAAACAACAAAGTCCACATGGAAGAAGCACACCAGCCTGTGTGATCACGAGGTGTCAATGGGATGAGGTATCAGGCATCTAAGACCCAGAATAAAACCATACTCAAGGTGAATTGGGGGGTGAGTGAAGTGAGAACATAGAGTGGAGATCCAATGCACATCTGTAGAAAATTGAACATTCCCTTACAGAGGGGTCACAGAGAAGAGATGAGTCAGTCAGGGTGCAGTATAGCACAGAAGAAACACACAACTTTCCCCTAGTTCTTTGGTGCTTCCTTTCCCCCATTATCATGACCTCAATTCTACCTTAAACATAGAATTCGACCAGAGCATGCACACTGCTACAGATAAGAGCCCCAAACACAGGGAATCCAGGATCGATAAATCCCTCAAGGCCAACAATGGGAGTAGAGATACCAGGAGCATTAGGGGAGGGTAGGGGGAAAAGGGGGAATTATCACAAGGATAAACATATAACCCCCTCCCAGGGGGACGAATAATAGAAAAGTGAGTGAGGGGCAATAGAGGACAATGTAAGATATGGAAATAATAATCTACAACTTAACAAGGGATTGGGAGGGAGGGAGGGCGGGGGAAGAAATGGGAGCTGATATCAGGAGAACAAATGAAAAGAGAATGCTTTGAAAATGATGATGGTGGCATATGTGCAAATGTGCTTGACATGCTGGATGAATGTATGGATGTTGATAAGAGATGCAAGAGTCCCCAGTAAAAGTATTTTTTAAGAAAATAAAGAAGGAAAGAAGGGCCATCAGTGGAGTTCTTGCCGAAAGGGGCAGGGGCAACAGAGGCAGGAGAGGTCCTACCACCAAAATCAAGACATAAGGCAGAGGAATAGCATGAAGATCATGAGGCAGAGTGCAGTCTTCCTGATCCACAGAACAAGACGGAGGACAGATGGTTGCATGGCTGAGAAATTGAAAACCAGAGAAAGAGATGGCTTCTGGCATGGCTAATAAGAGGAACTGTGTGGACAAAGGACTGTATCCTTAATGTTTTCTGATCCTGGTTTGTAGTAACTTTATACTTCCATAGTAAACCCTCATAATTGTGAATATTTTCTGAGTTCTATGCAGACATTGCAATGGATTATTGAACTGAGCCGAGAAGTGGAGTACAATGGGAGGGACAGTTGGTATCATAATAGGATACAGAAGGTTAGAGGGTATGGTGGGGGCCTGTCTGACCTCTGCCTCACGTAAGTCATCCTTGGAGAGATGTGGAGTTGGAGTATCCTTTGCACTTATGAGTTGGAGGAGGTCAACAGTGGCCCCTTCTCATTTCATAATTAAATTATAGTCCCCTATATCTTATTTGCATGCTCAAATCCAGTCATTGGGTGGGATTTACAAAAATTATGGATAGAATAAACATATAGAGTAATTTCACTTCATCACAACACTCAATATCAATTTCCATTGCACTTGTAGGCCTATTTTATGAAACAATGTAAGAGACTCAGTCAGCTTCCATAGTACATTCAGGTAAACATGTAAATCCTAAACATACACTTAAGCTCAATTTTTTCTTCTCCACCCTTGACTTTCTCCCATTCCTATGCATATGTCCTTCAGTCTTTAAAAGGGTAGATTCAGTATATCCTGCACCCTATCAGTCTTATTTTTGGACTCCTTTGGCATTTGCCCTAGGCCAGTCCCGAAACTGATTTTCTCACCTTATGCACAGCTTAGCACTTCTTCCTTTCATCCATTTCTTGTAACAACAGCCAAAGCCATCATCTAAAAATCAAGTCAATTCTGTTAGCACATTCTTCTTTCTTCCATGAATCTGGAGTCATCGTAATAAATTCCACTTCTGACATCAACTGTAAGAATGGCTTAATAGTCATATCTGATTTTCCGTGACTTCAAAAAGGGAATGGAAGGTCAAATTCAACATTAACTCAAGGCTGATTCCTATGAAGTGAAATCAGAAATACCTTCACATCTCAACCTTCCTCACCAATTCAGACACCAGAAGATCCTCCCAAAGCATTTCTTCTTTCCTGGGTTTGGAAGTTCATTACAATCACAATACAGAGCTCACAGATAATACTCATGATTTTAAAGCTTATTAGGGAAGTAAGCAGGTTACAATTCAGGATCGGAGGTTCTCAAGATACAGTTCTTCTGATCAGGAGTGCTTCATCATGTTTATCCGTAGGCACACCCCTTTCTGGCCTTGACTTCTCAACCACAAGGTCTTTTGGTCAAGCCTCAACTTGAAGGTGCACAGCTCTAACTACAGAGCCATCAAACCTACCTTTCCTATCGATGTGTGCCTGGAAACTACTCCCTGAGTGGTCAAGGAGGCTCCCTAGTTTGCCTCATGCTCTGGCTCCTGGTTCTGTGGCCTGTGCTACTTCGACTCTTTCGGTGATCTAGTGGTGTTACATTTCTGTGTCCAGGATCAAGGAGGTTCAGCATAAAGCATCTTGGGATTTTTCAGAAGATATGCTCCATCACTGTTCATTTTTTAATGGAAGTGTGATTATCGATTCCTTCCTTTGAGATAGCTCATTTTAAACCTATTGGGATATCAAAACTGACCAGTTCTCATGACATTAGAGTTCTATGTACTCTTTTGTCCCAATCTCCACCCTCAGTCATTTGGAAGAAGTACAATGATGATAGCTAGGCATACCAAATTACTCACTGCTTACACAGTAGAATAACCTCACCCCAAAATCTCCTTCTTGCAAATCTAACATTCGGCAAAACCAGTGAATTCTTTACCATCCAGCCACCTTACTAGTCTTCCTCCCAACCAGTGACATAGCTGCAGTCTTTCATCATTTTCTAATGAGAGACATTTATTTAGCCCTGTACAGGATTTACCCCCCCAAAAAGTTTCCTACTTAATCCTAATTTAATCCATTTTGCAAATGTCAAATTCAAACCAAACCAATGTCTAGTTCTTATTATTAGAGGAGAAATGTTACTGTCTCCACAAACATGTTATATAGCATGCCTCCTTGATATATTCTCTGCCCTACAAACTAATGAACTGCATTTCCTGAACTTTCCTACTAGTTTTATAGTAACTATCTATGTAAGATTTAGGTATGGATTTAAATAGTTCATGTTTTTTGTGTGTGCTGCAGAAACAGAAAGGGGCTTCTGAAACCTCCAGGAATGCAAATTAAAAATTAAAGATAAATAAATATAAATAGTCTTTTAGTGCTCAGCCTCCTAAAGGCTTGTGTACTCTTTTCTAAGAGACAGCAGTCAAATTGCAAATGCATCAGGAAAAAACAAATACTTGCCCAGATGCAGAAGACCAAAAGGAATGCCTTCACTTAATTCATGCTGCATCGTTCTACTTCACATTTGTTTTGAAAAGACAGTTACTGCCAAAACCAAAATAAAGGAAAATAAAACAATTATCTCCTTTAATATTGCCAGCTTAATCGGTATATATTCAGTGATTCCTCAAACTCAAATACCCACTACCATTGACTGGGGTCCAATTTACAGTGGTCCTGTAGGAGAGGGGAGCGCGCACCATACGAATTACTGAGACTGTCACTGCTGATGGAAGAACACCTCACCTTTCTCCTTTGGAGCAGCAGGTGGGATCAAACTGCTTGCCCTTGCTGTTAGCAGCCCGACATGCAACTATGCCACCGTGCTGAGTTAGAGAAGATGCATGCCTTCCAATAACTAACTAAAGAGAACTGATCTTTTAGGAACCGTTGGTAAATACCAAAAACTAGCTTCTTATCAAAAAAGTCAAGGCCTGGAAATACCTCGCTAGGTTCTATCAGAACTCAGCTACATAGTTGTAAATAGAGCCTGAAGTAAATTTGTCCTTCCATTGTGTTTATTTGCCCCAACTCCGAACTTGTGTTACAGACATGAGGGACCTCTCTAGAAATAGTTATTTTAGTCAATTTTAATTTTTTTAAGGTTTTGAGAAAACTTTTGGTCTAGTTAACCAACCACATGCATTTTTTTCAACTGTGCCACTCCTTTGGACAGCATAGTTGCTCTTTAAAGGATAAGGTTTTACTTTAGCATAAATTACTATTGGCCTAATTATGAACATTATCTTAATGAATTCTTCATCCAGAGCAAATGTTACACTTAGAGAAAAAATAAATTCTTAAAATAACCCAGAGTAAAGTGGTTAAAGACCCCATATGGGACCCCCTAGGTGGCCATAATTAAAGTTCTCACCCAAAACATGTTTCTAAATTAGAGATAGAATAATAGATAAAAGTCCTTCATTATGATAAAGAACTAATACCAAACCTGTCATTCCAAAGGATTTGCATATACCTTTGTCATCATCTTCCTTATACTGGAACACTTGAACAGGGATAAAACAACGTGTGTGTGTGTACATATATATTTGTCAACCGATGCCTGTCTATTTAAAATTTAATCTAAGTAAACATTATTAACGTGACACTGGAAAACATTCCTTGCCAACAAGACCAATGAAACAATCAAGTGTCCAATTGACTTTATCCAGGTAATAACCACTGTGCTGGGCTGGGTTCTCTAGACAAGCAAAATCAGTGATGCTTGTGTATGTATATAGCAAGGCATTTGCTTTTATATGCGTATGTGTGTATGCATATCTCAAGAAATGACTTACCCAGTTGTTGAAGTGGGTAAGGCCAGTCCAGTTCAATTCCCTGGGTCAGATGTAAGTTGGGGGCATCTGCCTCCTCTAGTTGCAATGGATGATGACCAGGTAGCAGGAGGATGAAGAGGAAGACCACAGGCTAGACGTGGCAAGCTGAATGAATCCTGGGTTGACTGAATGAATGCAAGGTCAGTCGTGTACTGATGTCCCTGCGTTCTGCAGGCGATATCGCAGGAGGTCAACAAACCAGATGAAGGATCTTGATCCCGGAAACGGAGTGAACCAGCTACCACATTACAGACCAAGATTCCAGTGTATCCTGATATGAAATTTCCCTCAGTGAAGGAGATGGTTTTCCCCTCTGCCCTCTACTATCCACACCACAGTGCCTGCTTCCCAGTAGAGCCCATCATGGGATTGACCACACCATTCTGTGTCATATCATGGAAATATCCTGGTTCACACAAGTGGACACACACCTAACAATCATACCTGATAACAGTTCTACATTTGCACTACTTATTATTTGCAGGTGCTCACATTAGATTAAAGCATTTCCTCCTAGAAAGGCCAAAACAGCATTTGCTACAAATTAACCACTAGAAAATATTATTCCCATGTGGAGCCCCAATTTATGCCTGCAATAAAAAAGGGAATTCATTTAACTTGAGAAATAATACAGACGATCTGTTTGAGGTTTTCCATTTTACAAAGACTCTGTTGTTCTTGTCATCCCTAGTCTGCTGGACTTGTAGAAAGGACTAAAGAAATTACAGAACTCCAATTGACAAGACCCACATCATTCATTGGACTGGCTTAAATACAAGCCCTCTGTTAATGATCATGACCTTACAGCTAGTCCTTTTATGCTGCACAAATTAACCCATTATAACAATTTAACAAGATGATCCATGTATGTGCCCAACTCTTCAAGTGTTGCTAATATCAGTTTAATACAAACAAATATTATTAAATCTTTATATCATCATATGAATTCTATATTTCTTAAGGAAACTTTTAGCAATAAAAGCACTGACTGAATTATCCAATGTTTCACTCCTCTTGACTAGGGATCATGTTAATTTAAAAAGACACTGGCTAAAAGTTTCCCTTGAGCCTCAGCATAAGAGATTTACTTAATATTTATCTTACCCATGTGCTGGGAAATTGTAGGAAATCAAAATTTGGATTATTTCCTTCAAACTGAATAGAACCCTGACTTCTAAATGAACTGTGAGCCTCACAAAGGCTTAATATTAAAATTCAAACACTGTCAGAAAGAGAAACAGATGACAGCTGAGGTCCCTGTTTTCCTGAGCTCTCGCGATGGGACCCGACTCGGCTCTCTGCTTTAGTCTGAGGAATTTCTATATGCCATTAACTAAGCCTTTGAAAAAAGCAGTTAAAATCAAAGCTTCAATTTGCTTTGAATTTTCTTTTCTTTTTTTTTTTGCTTTGAATTTCCCTAGTCAACAGATTCATAATTAAAATTTGCGGGTATTTTAATTAGACACATCTGTAGTGATATCTTTGAAATATCATAGATTTGTATTTAATATGAATTTATGAACTTCTGTGAAAGTTTCATAATTAGTAATGATGTGTTAGGCTGGGTTTACCAGAGAAACAAGTCAGAGACATTCATGTATGGAAGAGAAAGCTTTCTATCAAAGAGCAATTGTATATTAAGAAAAAAAATCCCAGCCCAGTCCAGATCAAGTCTATAAGTTTGATACTAGTCTGAGACTAGTCCATAAATACAAGCAATGATGCAAAATGAAGGAAGATCACAGGGCTGTGGGTTCAAAGTCTTGTGAATACAATGGCAGTGGAAGCATCTCAGCTCTGGCATGGGTCTCCAAGTAGCTCTTCCAGGTCTCTGAATGTGGCTATTCAAATGGAAAGTGAAGTATAGAGATTCTCTCAAGGTCTTCACAAGCCTCCATGTGGTTTGTTGACAGGAAGGTGAAGGTAGAGAGAGAGTGTGGCCCACCTCCAGAGAGAAAAAGAGGAAGTTCCTAGAATCCTCCTGTGCAGGCCATGCCCAAAAGGAGGCATCATCATGCTGTGACTTGTTTTCCAGGCTGACCTCCACTCCTACACTTACCTGTAAAGTTGACATGAAATTATGTAACTACCAGAAATACCTTGTTTAATTCCCATTGTCTCTGGAGTAACTATTGCTCTATAAACTCAAAATGTATCACTTAGTAATAGTAAACATTTACTGAAATATTAAGAATTTGTTTTTTATTTTCCTAATTACCTCCTATATTATTACTAAAATTAAATTTGTATTATTCCATGTTTTGATACATGATTATTATTCTCCTATGACCCCAATCTTTGTAACTTAAATATTAGTATTAGAAAATAGTTACATTTTTTATGACTTGCTAAAAATTATAATCCATATTATTTCTTTTGTTTTCACTTTGTATGATATTCTCTATCAATGTCTCCACATTTCATGTTCTATTAACTCTTTCTGTTAATATCAAAGATGATTTAGTGAGATATGTTTTGAGATGTTTCTATGTCTTTTATTATTAAAATTGTAATCATATGTACATTTCAGGACTGCTGCTGTCCACTTTGTCTTCCTAATGCCCTCAATTACAGGTTTACTTTGCTCTAACCATTATTCATACGTGAGTACCCAAAACCAATCCCACTGTATCGAGTCAATTTCAACTCATAGTGACTCTAGCCCTTGTGTATTTCTGATAAGCTATATTTCCCCACTATGAATCCCTTCTTAACCATTCTGTCCATAATGCTGTTTATCACAGCTCCGTTAATTCCTGACACAAAAATGTCATTGTAGGCTTATCCCAATCAGTGGCTAGCACAACTAACTTAATTGCTTCTCCATCTGCCGTCTACTACCACATGAAAGTTCTGACCCACTGACAATCCCAGTAATTAATTGTGATATTGAAGTTTTTATGTCAACTTGACTGAGCTTGAATTCTCGGTGGTCAGGCAGTAAAGACCTACATATCGCCCATGATGTCTAACATAATGTACTCATTTTCAGACTAAGATTTTTATGATCATAAATTGTAAGATTAGGGGTGGTTGCTAAATCCTTACTCAGCTCACAGTCCTGAGCTTCCTGATGGGTATAACCTCTTCCAATATAATTGGATGCTACCAGAAAAACATGCTTGCTTTTTTTTTGGCCTGGGCTGGAATCCTGCTTTTGGCTTTTCCTCCAGTCTTCACTGATTTGAGTCAGTGGCATGTCATATTTTCGACCTAACCTGGGAGTCAGCATCAGCCTCCAATCTTCCCTGCTAACTTTGGATTCATTCACCTTTGCAACCACAAATCTGTCATCTGCCTACTGATTTGGGTTCATTTACTCTCACACTTATGTGAGTCAGGAAATGTCTCTAACCTGACATCTAATCCATGAACTTGAAACTTACTTCTACAACAGTGCAAGCCATTTTCCTGATAGAAATTTCTCTCATATATAAAAGCTTTCCTGATTTTGCTTTTCTAGCAAATCTCAATTCAAGACACTAATTACAGATTGGTACCTGATGCTGTTGTCAACCTAACAGACAACTTCATCAGTGTTGTGCAGGTCAAGTTGTAGCAGCTCCGTCCTGACCCCTGGAACCTCTCTTCTTTCTAAGTAACTTGCTTAACTCTGATCTTTTATTTGATTGTGCATCAAATTTCCTTGAATCTCCTATTGTAAATATTAACTTTCTTACATCTTCCTTGTTCTACATTACAGAACAAAGATAACTACTGAGGGAGCAGCATAGGGGCCACATATTACCTCTACTGATTACACAAAGAGGGAAAAGAATCCAACTGTAGAGGAGTTCAAGGTTGATTGCCACAAGACTAAGGCCAGACAAGCCTTCATCCTCCATATTTCCTTACCTAATGACACTAACTCTCCCTAATTCTCTGTTGAATTCAAAAATTCAGTGCAATGGCTACACAGATCTCACAGGCAATATTTAAGATTATAGGGATTTATTAGGGAAGTTAACAAATAACCACAATTCAGCATCAGAAACATTAAAGATAGAGTCTTTTGTCTAAAACAACTTCTTTTCTGAACTAGCGTATTTATCCTCTTAGCAATGTGCTCCCTCGACCTCTACCTTGTTCTGTGGGCTGGGAATCCTACCACCGTGGCTTCAGGTTTGGTGCTGCTCCTCTTCTCGGCTTCAGTGTCTCCATACAATAGTCTCTGCCATTTCAAACAGAGATGTCATAAATTGACCAATTCCTTCTACTAGTCTTTTCCATATCCTACTTGTGTACTCCCACCAAATCATTCAGTGGGAGTTACAGAGAAAAAGGATAGAAGAGTCATATCAAACTCACTGTTAACGAGTAAATTCCAACTCTAAGCAATCTTATATAAGTAATTTTACTTTACTAACGTGATCTAGTTCAATGTTCCATATTATCTGGAAATGTACTTTCCCCCCCCACCCCAATACCCTCCAAAGTTTGACAGGGTTGGGCTGAATATCTATTGCCAACACTTTTCACGATGCAGAATGATGATAACATTCTTTTCCAAACAATACAGGGGATAGCATAACCTGCAACCTTATGGGTTTGCTTTCCTATGGGGATGTTATTCCTACAGACAAGCACTTCCTAGGGCAGATGGAGAATGAATAGCCAATGAACATTAGAACATCCACAGATTCCCCTAAACAGTCATTCTTATAATAACAGTCTTCCTTTGACTGGTACTTTAAAACTTTCAGAAATAAACAATGAGCAAATGGTTGAGAGATGAGCAAGTCCAACAAGACAAGAATCCTTCAAAGGAAAATTCTAGCTGTTGTTACTCATTTTTCCTAGCTAGGGAGACCCCTGACTCCTTGTTATGACGTCTCTGATTGAGATGTCATTTGAATATATCTATCACTACTATGCCAGGAATAGCTAATGAACTCACTAGAAGCTAAACAAACTTCATCAAATTATTTTGCAAATGTAGTTTGAGGCAACAAGATATTTTAAATTTCTTGTTGGAACAAGCTGGAATATGTGCTATAGTTAATATCTCTTGCTCGACTTGGTAAATAAACCAGGAGAGGTAGGGGGAAAAGAAAGAAAAAAAATCTCAGCATATCTACAAAAAGACTAGCGAGATTCAGATTCCTGATCAAATAGGTTCCCCCTTTTGGACATTTTTAGTTGATTATCAAAAGGTACAGGGTCTTGAATTCAGTCAATCTTATAAAGTGGGCTTATGGTATTTATAGTTATAATCATTATAATTGCTACTGTTAAATGTTGCATAAAAGTAACCACCAACGTCTTGACTCAAAGGAGCAGCCAGATGCCCAGGTCTAGACTGATGCGTATGTGCATAAAAGACTATGACCTGCTCTAATGAACTAGAATGAAACCAAGAATCATTCAACCATGTAGTGAGGTCACTGCATTCTTTGAGTCATTAAGCAATATTTAGAAATTTTCAATATCATTTTGAAGGAAAGAAAAAGGTTGTCTAATGTCCTGAAACTCATTTCACAAGATGAGTTACTCCCTTGTGGGCAACAAAAGACTGTCGTGCCTAAATATGCAAACTCCCTAGAGCTTGGTAGAAGTTAAATGCTTATTAATTCAAGTAGCATAACCAACGATGTTTTAAACTAAGCCGATAAAGAATTATTTCCTAAATTAATCAGATAATTTTCGATAAAAGCCCTGATCAAAAGGAGGGGATTACAAAGGACAAATTCATAAAACCTTTTGACCACAATTGAATGAATACATTTAACTCAGTTCTTGTGTTATCTCTTATATGTTCATTTCTAGAAGCCATAAATTGTTAAAATTGTCTTCTCCATAGTACAAGCTAAAACACAACTCAATGGAGGTGGTTTGGGCAAAGCTTGTCTGACATTTCCTTTTAAAATATCCCTTACAGGATAAAAATATAGTAACATGGTCTTACGATGAAACCTGGACAATGGCTCTTGTCCAAACTTCCCTAGACAACCAAGGAGGTTTTACTTGAAGCCATTTCTGAAAATAAAGAGCCTTGAAATTTATTGTTATTCAACACCAGCTCCAAGGAATGTTCCGTAGTAACAGACATTTTTATAACCTGTTCTGAAAAGTATATGTTGTAAGCATTTTGCAATTCTGATTCTAAATTTTGTAGCCCACTTAAGCACCTGTAAGTGCTGTGGTGGCTGACATGACCAGCAGGGGCTGGCTAATCAATGCCGCAAAAATCCAAGGTCCTGCCCATATGGTGAAATGCCTGGGAATAACTTGTCAATGGTCTGTCAATAGGGTCATCAAATGGGTAATAGAACAATGAACTACGGAAGGAATGCCTGTGAGGGGCAAGAATCCATGGAAAGCACTATGCAAATGTAATGGGCGCATTGGAGTAAGACATGTCCTTGCCCATCAGAAGAACACCCTTCCAGGATCAGAAGGTGATTATAAATAGCAAGTGGACATGTTGACATGCTCCCGTCAGGTGCCCAATTGTGTCCATGAGGTGAGTGGCCATGGGGTGCTGTAATCATACAGAGATAGGATGAATCTAGACACATCATTCTTACAATCTGTGAGACAGAGAATAACAATAAGGACGACTCTATCTGAAGGCAAGGAAGAAAGAAGTTGCAGATGTCTATGGAACAGATGTCCCAAGGGTAGTGGAAGTGCCCCCACATAGAAAGCAAATAAATGATATAGGACCAAAGATACCAGTGCACCAGGTAGCTGCAGGATTCAGAAGAGGGCATGGAATAAGGGATATCATTTCAGATGTAATATTGGTCTTGACTGAAGTGAGAGAATATCAGAAAGATGTTTACTTTTGTCTCATTGACTCTGAAAAGGCATTCAACTGAGTGGACCATAATAAACTGTTGGTAACCTTGAGAAGAATGGGAATTTCTGGCCCCACTATGAGAAATGATGCCACTCGGTGACTAAGGGCAATACAGGGGACAGCACCGGAGACACAGTGTGGGAATTGCACCTGACCTGATCCCACCACACCGAGGCAAAACACTGGGGGAGTGTAGAGGAACAGCAAGGGAATGGAGTGGCAAGGTCCCCAGGGAATGCTGAAAGTGGACTTTGGGGCCAGGGCGTGGTGCCCCAACAGACTGGACTGGAAAACGCTCCTAAGAGCCAGCAAATGATCCCTGAACTAACTACAAGCTTTTCTCTTGTGAACTGTTTTGTTTTGTTCTTTGTCAGTGGTTTGTTTTAGTTGTTTTGTTGTCTGGTTGAATACTGTTGCTTTGTTTTCCTCTGTCTTGTTTTCGTACATGTTAGTGTCTCCACAGGTCTGTCTGAATAGGACAGGCTGGATGAACTATCTGGAGGAAAAACAACGGGACTGACAGTTCCGGGGGACTTGGTGTGGTGGGGTAAGGGGGGTAAGGATGTGGTGTTAACAAACACAGGGACAAGGGAACAACATGGGACCCAAAATGGTAGAGAGTGTGGAGTGGCAGGCCTGGTGGGGAATGATCAAGGGTAAGGTTGCATAGAGAAGAGGTATAGCTGTAGCCAAGGTGGTGACGAAGCATGGTAGTAGGGCAGGAGGAAAGTCAAGGGAGATGGAGGAAAGAGCTAGGAGTCAAAGGGCATTTATGGAGGTCTAGACAAAGACATGTACATGCAAATATATATAGGAGGATGGGGAAATAGATCTATGTGTCTATATTTATAGGTTAAGTATTAAGGTGGCGGAAGGACCTTGGGCCTCTACTCAAACACTCCCTCAATGCATGAATACTTTCTTTTATATAATTGGAACTCTATGATGCTCACTCTCCAGACACAACTGCTGAAGCCAAAGTGGGTGAACAAGTAAATGTGGTGAATAAAGCTGATGGTGCCCAGCTATCAAAAGAGATAGTGAGATCCACATGTGACCTCCTCCCTGGGAGAGGGATGGCAGAGAAGGGGGGGGGGGAGGGAGACTTCGGATAGGGCAATATATGACAAAATAACGATGTATAAATTACCAAGGGCACATGAGTGAGGAGGGAGGGGAAAAAAAAGAGGACCTGATGCAAAGGGCTTAAGTGGAGAGCAAATGCTTTGAGAATGATTGGGGCAGGGAATGTATGGATGTGCTTTATACAACTGATGCATGTATATGTATGGATTGTGATAAGAGTTGTATGAGTCCCTAATAAAATGTAAAAAAAAGAAAAGAGGAGAAAAAAAAGAAAATAATTAGGGCAAAGAATGTGCAGATGTGCTTTATACAATTGATGTATGTATATGTATGGACTGTGGTAAGAATTGTATGAGCCCCTAATAAATTGTTTAAAAAAATGGGAATTTCAGAACACTTCATTGTGCTCATTTGGAGCTTGCACATGGATGAAGAGGCAGTTGTGTGAATAGAACATGGAAATACTCCATGGTTTAAAATCAGTAAAGTGGTGTGTCAGGGTTGTATCCTCTCACCTTGCTTGTTCCATTTGTATGCTGAGCAAATCATCAGAAGCTGGATTATATGGAGAGTGTGGCATCAGGATCAGAAGAAGGCTTATCAGCAACCTGTAGTATACAGATGATGCTTGCTGAAGGTGAGGAGGAATTGAAGCACTTGCTAATGAAGATAAAGGATTGTAGACTTCAGTATGAATTACAACTGAATTGAGGAAGACAACAATTATCACATCTGGGCCATGTTAAATGGAGTAAAGATTGATGTTGTCAAGTTTTTTATCTCTTTTGGATCCACCATCAATGCTTATGGAAGCAGCAGTCAAGAGATCAAATTGTATATGGCGTTAGGTAAATCTGTTTGACAAGACCCCTTTAGCATATTAAAAAGCAAGGATGTTTATTTGAGCATCTAGGTGTGCCTGACCATGGTATTCTCCATTGCATCATGTTATGTGAAAATAGGACATCCAGTAAGGAAGACCATAGCATTTGAATTGGGGTGTTGGAGAATATTGAAAGCCCCATGGACTCCTAAAAAGACAAATGGTTCTGTATTGAAAGTAGCAAAGCCAGAGTGCTCCTTAGAGGCAGGGATGGCAACACTTGGTCTTACATCCTTTGGACATACTGTCAGGAGAGACCAGTTCCTGGAGGAGGACATCATGTGTGGTAAAATAGAGGAGCGGTGAAGAAGAGGCAGGCCCTCTACAGGATGGATTGACACAGTGACTCCATCAAAGGACTCAGGCATCAGAACAATTTTGAGGATGGTACAGGTCCATGAAGTATTTCGTTTTGTTGTGAATAGGGTCACTGTGGGTTGGAGCTGACTCAATGGAACCTAATAACAATAACACCTATAAGCAAAATAAACCCTTCCTCCCCCCACTCTCATGATCCGAATTCTCCCTTACAAATCCAGCTATACCAGAGGATGTACATTGGGACAGATAGCAACTGGAAACACAGGGAATCCAGGACAGATGACCCATCAGGGCCAGTGGTGAGTGGCGATGCCAGGAAGGTGGAGGGAGGGTGGGGTAGAAAGGGGGAACTGATTACAAAAAGCTACATATAACCTCCTCCCTGGGGGATGGACAACAGAAAAGTGTGTGAAGGGAGAATTCAGACAGTATAAGATAAGATAAAATAAAAATAATATATTAATTATGAAGGGTTCATGAGGGAGGGGGAACGGGGAAGGAGGGGGAAATGAGGAGTTGATATTAAGGGCTCAAGTAGAAAGCAAATGTTTTGAGAATGATGATGGCAGCAAATGTACAAATGTGCTTGACACAATAGATATATGTATGGATTTTGATAAGAATTGTATGAGCCCTCAGTAAAATGTTTTTTTTTTTTTTTAAGAAAAGAAAAAGAAACCCATTTGTCTTCAAGTCAGTTCAAACTTTAGCTACCTTATAGGGCAGAGGAGTACTCCTCCTCAGGATTTCCAAGTGGTCCCATGGAGAAGCTAGAGGATTTTAACTGCTGACCTTGCAGTTAGCAGCTGAGTATTTAACAGCTGCACTGTGGGAACAGCTAAGGACTAATACAAATGGAAAATATATCTTAATTCTCCCTGTAAAATAAGGAAAGGGACACTTCATTCTCTTATTTTTTTCATAATTTTCTTAAAATAACTTGTCATTACAAATTATTGCTCTGTTTATTTGAAAAGGATATAAATCATGGATGTGTCCTCAAGGATCTGAGAACCATCTCTTTTCGCACGCATTACTAGGCAGACCAAACCTCTGCTTCAAACTTTCCTGGAAGAAGATTAACCTAACTTTAATAAAATATCATGACACCAAGACATTAGAATATTAGCAATTTTGTCTTAAAAACCTGAATATAATGAATTGTATTATTTAGGTAGGTACAGAATCAGATTCCTTTCTGTCTTTGCAATATCTTAAGAAGATTGCTTATGATGTATCATATTGTGGTTTAATGCTTATTTAATTAAAAATAACATTTATCTTCTATGATCATGGAGAAGTTTTTGGACTTGGGTGTGTTATGTTTTTGTTTTTTAATTTCTCCCCAACACACATTACAAAGGTCTATTTACAATACCCTCCAAATATTAATATGCTTAAAGAGGGATTGCAAAACCACATTGCTTAGTGAGTGTACTTTCAGCCTGAAATTCTAGGTTCAAAACAACATTTTTACTCCTAGAGGAAGCTTCCTTTCCAACTGCTTTTAAAAACATCCCTGTGGCTTTCTTTCCACTGAAAAGTGCTACCTCTGTTTTACAATATCGCACATGTAATTGTAAATGTTAACTTTGAAGTTACCATCTTTGGGATATAGGTTATAAGTGAATTTAAAAAGTTGGATGCCAGCCTCATTTTTAAACCAAATGTGTATGAACTATGGTAAGTGAATTAACATTTTCACATAATCTTGAAAGGAAATTTTAATAACCTCCTTTGGTTATTGTCCTTTTGAAGTCATGTAGAAAGTATTTAATGAAAATTGTAATGGAAGACTATTCCTCTAAAAGTATTTAAAGTCTTCAAAAGACAGAGTGTCTAGACTACACTTTCCCTGTCAGTTTACCCGGTGTCATATTCAGTCTACACGAACACATGTAACTCTACCATTGTATGTGTATTGCAACACCTCCTTCCCTGTCACCAAGTCAATTCCTCCTCGTAGTCACCCTGTGTGACAGAAAAAGAACGGTTCCCGGAGGTTTTGACACTGAGAACCTTTAGGGGAGATGACAATCTACATAATCTACACAATCTACCATCGATCTACATAAACTCTGTGGAAAGATCTTCTGAGGCACTTTCCCAATTAATAAATTTCTACTAAACATTCTTTTTAAAATAAGAAACAATTGTATATTGAAGTGGTCTCTATCTAGGTCTACATACTTCTCAAGGTAGTGTTTCCACCTTTCATTTTGTATTTTAATGGGCAGCCTTAGAGGAGAACTCCTTTGTACCATGGAAGAGGACAGGTAGCTGAGACCTTCATCTTAAAATTATTTTTATATGTATAGTCATATAAAAATAATCATCTCCTCCATTTTCTATTTTATTTATCTCTTAAAATTAATGTCAAACTCCTTATTTAAAGTACTTTTATTTTAAATTCTTAAGAAAATATGAAATATGAAGCTCTGTAATCACATTTATATTTTATGTACTTACTTATACTTATATCCAGATATTTTAAAGGAGCTCTGAGGCAGTGGTTAAGCACTGAGATTCTAACAGAAAGTTTGGCTGATGGAGTTTAAAACTGCCATTTGCTCCTCAAAATAGTGTGGTAGAGAGCTTTTGTAAATATTATGGCCTTGAAAATCTATTCTTTCCAATTCGGTCATTGTGAGCTGGAATAGACTTTACAGCAGTAGGTTTTTGTATCAACATACATTTGGATATTACAGTATAAACTCATTGCTCACTAATCAATAACAAGATTAAGTTCTAAAGATCAGGTTTAAAATATGAGCAACCAAATGCTTCTCGGGGTTCAGGAATCATTTCTGAACTGACTCCCTTCTCTGTTACCTCAGTGCACAGTTTGCTTTTCATCTTCACCTTGACATTCCCAGTTTGGGTAGATGGGTTTGTTTACTTCCTCTAAAACCATGGCTAGAGCTGATTGAATCATGATGTGCAACCAGGAGAGGACCGACCCTACCTCTAGTCACCTGTAAGTCTTCCTCTCTATTGTAGCACAGAGTTCCCAAGCACACAAAAAGTGTGTTTGCGGGTTTGTAGCAAACTGACCATCATATACCCCTCTATGGCCTTCTCACAGATGTGCAGCCCCCAAACATAGCTCCAGAGAGAAGGCAAGATGGTTCCTGGATCCAGCTGGGATTCGAAAAGGTCATAGAGCATGTAAATGGCATGTGGCTCTTGCATCCTGATTTTATTTTTCCTCTTAATTTTAAGAGTATATAATAAGATTAGGAAAAGGGCTGGCATGGGAATAGTCCAAATCTTGGAAGTTAAGGGAAATTGTGTTAGGCTGGGTTGACTAAAGAAACAAATCCAGAGACATTCATATGTGTGTAAGAGAGAAATATATCAGAGCAATTGTATATTGAGAAAACATCCCAGCCCAGTCCAAATCAAGTCCGTAAGTCTGATATTAGACCATATGCCCATAAATTCCTCTTTAGACCCATGTTGACACAATAGTGTAAAATGCAGAAAAATCACAGACTGGTGGGTAAAAAGTTTTGTGAATCCAGTGATGGTGGAAGCATCTGAGGATTGGTGTGGGTCACAAAGTGTCTCAACAGCAGAAAAAGAGAAGCAGAGTTGGTAAGTGAGATGTATGTATGTGTATGTGTGCATATGTGTGTGTATATATATGTGCATATGTATATATATATATACACACACACATTTATAAACATTATATACATATGACTTCAAAAATTTGTCAAAGAATTACATTAAAATATAATGAAAATTTTCCATGGCATTTTTGAAATAGATATGTGTATGTGTATATATATAGACCCATAATAATTTGTCACTGTCATCCTGTGGTGGCTTGTGTGTTGCTGCAATGCTGGAAAACATGCCCTACTATTTCAAAACCCATGGTAAACAGGTTTCATCTGATCATCCAGAATAATAACAGACTACAAAGAAGGAAGAGGCTGCCCAGTTCTTAGGGATTAACACTGAAAACTTTATGAATAGCATATGAACATTTCCAGATATAGTGCCTGAAGATGAGGCCCCAATGGAGAAGTTACTTAAAAAATATGCCAGACGAAGTGCAGGATCTTCAAAATAGAGTTGACCTTAATGATGTGGATGGGAAGAAATAAGTGCAAACCTCTGTTGATAGTTTTAATTTGAGATACAGCTGGTATGAATCTAGGAATATTGGAAATTCTCAATAATGAAATGTAACCCATAACAATCAGTGTCCTAGTCATTAGTGTGCTGAATTAGACTAACATTGACCATTTGAATCATGATATCATGGGATGACGGAACCCAGAGAAATGGTGTCTCTTTCATTATCAAATAGAATATTAGGAGATCTATCTTGAAGTATACTGCTGTTTGTGACAGCATAATATTTGCGTATTTCCAAGGATGTGCAGTTAATGCAGCAGTCATTTTAATTTCTGTGTCAACAACGAAAGCTAGGCACAAAGAAACTGGGGGAGTCTGCCAGCTTACCCAGTCTGACATTGCCAAGCATGCACTCAAGACGTGCTGAAATGATCAGTGATTGAACGCTTTCAGTTGGAAACAAAAAGGCACAGTCATTTGAAATATGGCTTTTGTGATAGAAGCAAAGCTAAATAAATAATTTTGTAAGACCAACAACTTCTTCATGGCAAATAACTTTCCCAATGAAATGTACACTTGGGTATCTTCAGATGGAATTCACCAGAACCTATTAGACTCTATCTGTACGGGGCAGCCAAGATTCAGAATTAGCTCAATGGCAGTGAGATTTTTAGTGCTTAGGTTGGAAGAGATGATGGAGAAAGTCAATATTATCAGTCAAAAAAAATGTCAGGGGCTAACTGTGTAGCAGACCATCAATTGCTCATATCGAAGCTCAAATTGAAGCTGAAGAAAATAAATAGATGTCCATGAGAGCCAAAATACAACTTTAATTATATCTCAACTTAATTTTGAAAATATCTCAAGAACAGATATGACTCATTCAAAACTAATGTCAGAAGAACCAATAAGCTGTGGGATGATATTAAGTCATATATGAAGAAAACAAAAGGTCATTAAATAGGAAAAAAAGACAGAAAAATAAATTACCAAATTGCGTGTCAAAAGAAATTTGGAACCTTGTTCATGCACATATTGTAACTAAAACAACTGGAGAACATTATGAAGTCATGATCTAAGTTGAAAATTCCAAAAGGTAACTCAGGAATATTAGAAAAACAATCAGAATGAGATGAAGACAGAACTGGGTTTCGAGAGTATAGAGGGGACAACCCATAATATCTTAGAGTGAAATAATTGAAGAAAAATTTCACCCATGGAGTTGAGATATTGAGGGGAATTTTTGAAGAAAGCAAGAAGCATCAAAATATGATGAAAGAAATACATAGATTCATTGTATCTAAACAAACTTTAAAATGGTCAACCATTTCAAGGGATAGCATATGATTAAGAACCCGTGGTATTGAAAGATGAATTCAAAGTGCCATGGAAAGAATTAATGTAAAACAAGGTTCCAGGAACTGGCATTACCAATGAAAGTGTCTCAACAAGCTAACAAAGCACTAGAAGCATGCACTTATTTATATCAGGAAATTTGGATCACAACATGGCCATCCAACTGGAAGAAATCTATATTTGTTCCCATTCCAAACAAAGGTGACAAACAGAATGCAAAAATTATTGGACAATTACATTAATATAATATGCAAATGAAATTGTGCTAAAGATAATTCAATGGTAAGTGAACCAGTATAGCTAAAGGAAGCAACCAGAAATTCAAACTGGATTCAGAAGGGGATAAAGTATAAGGGATATTATTGCTGATATCAGATGAATCTTGGCTGAAAGTAGATATTACCAGAAAAAATGTTTATTTGTGCTTTACTGACTTATATCAACTATAGATAGCATTGAGGAGAAAAGAATTCCAGAACAGTTCACTGTGATCACGAAGGTCTCGTACATGGACCAAGAAGCAGTCATCTTTACAGAACAGCATAATACTTAGTAGTTTAAAATCAGGAAAACTGTATAAGAGAGTAGTATATTTTTAACATAGTTATTCACTTTGTGTGCTAAGCAAATAATTGGAGAATCTTGCCAATGTGAATAAGAGCATGGCATTAGAATTTGAGGATGATGCATTAAACATTATGTGACCTTGCTTTTTGAAAGCAAGGACAACTTGAAATATTTGCTGATAAAAATCAAAGACAGCAGCCTTCAATATTGATTGCAACTCAAGGCAAACAAAAATGCTCACAACTGGGCCACTAGACAATGCCGCGATGAAAGGAGAAGAGATTGAAGTTGTCCTTGATTTCATCTGCAATCAATGCTCATGGAAACAGCACTCCAGAAATCAATGAGCTAGTTTTAATTCGCTATTAATTTTTACTCCATGTATTCATGTAAGATATTAATTAAGCAGCTGTTATTTCATGAGTACAGGTTTAGGAGTTAAGGTTATGGCAGGGATCAAAATATAAACACCTTGCTCTCATGGAACACATAACATAGTAGGGTACAAAACATAATAAACTAATAAACAGAGAACTATATAATTACATAATTACAAACCCATGATGAAAATATGGCTGGACAAGGAGCCAAAAATTACAGTGAAGCAAGGCAAGGCCAAAGATTCTATGTGAGCAACCTATGGTTGGGTTAAAAAGGCTTAACAATACTTAGACGGAGCCCAAGGAGAGAAGATGTCTGGTACTAGGTTCTTAATTGAACACTTTGACCTTGTTTCTATCCAGCCCTTGGTGAGCCAGGCCATCTGCTCTAGAACACTGGAACTATAGACTCTGTTCTTTCAAGGCACACAACATCTGGGCTCAATGTGGAAACCCTAGCTACGGAACAGGGCTTTACCTACAACTCACATGTAGCCCTTACACTTCCGGTAAAACTCGCTAGTGTGAGAACAAGTACATTACTGCTATCCAATCCAAGGTACAGAATTAGAAATCATTGGAATTTGATTCAGATCTCTTGCCTTGATGGTGTCCAATGAATAAGTGGCCCTGGATTACCATATACTTATTATTTTATTTACCTCCTTACTTTATTATGAGAGAAAAGGAATGTTGTAGGCAAGGTTCTGTCTTTGTGAATGAATGTTATTGAGAGTTTTGCCCCATCACCAATCCCATTGTTAGTGTAAACAATATTCAGTCACTTAAGAGTATAAAACCTATATAAGTCAACAATTGATATATTTCAGTTCAGAGCCAGCCTTTACTTGCATCGTTTCCTTTTCTCAACAGTGATTTAATTCTACACCATTGGCTAAATTAATGGTCTATCAAAAGAATTCACTTTTGCTCTAGTCGGATGATGGATAATGTTCTTTAACATAATATGGTGTTGATAGCTCTAAGGTGGACCAGAAACATACAAAAGACTTAGGGTGAATGGGTGTAGTCCAAAATTGAAGGAGTAGAATTGCCATCCCAATGGGTCAGGAGGAGAGACTTGAGGGATTTCCATAAATTCCGAGGGTGTGGCCCAAAAGCCAGAGTCTACCGGGCAGTGTAACTTCCTAGATGGGCCTGTAGAACAGCACTATATTTAAGCCTTAGGGGTTAATATCATCTGTCCTGTTGAGTGTTCTACATGCTTGGTGCTCATTATCCCTTCTGTCCCTACAAATTTTCTCATTTGCAATAAAAGGTGCCTTGTGCCTTATCGATCATTTCACTATAGAAGCAGATAATTTAGAGTCTAGATATTGCAGGGTCACTTATGCAGAGGAATTTTGTCCCATAATGGAAAATGCCTAACTTCTCACTTATATTTAATTTGGATAATTCATTTGATGAGATTTTGGAATTTTATTTCATTTAGCACTTTTGAGTTGCTGTGATTGGGTGAATGTGTTTCCTATTTGCAAAGGACATACATTTCAGGGACCACAAAGGAGAAATGAGATCAATAAGTCTTAATCTCTAAAGTTATGGTTATAATTCCATTTAGGATCAGATTTTTTTGTATTTAATAAAGAATAACTAGTAGGTCTTGAATTAATCGATATTGCAATATAAATGAGTTTAAACAAACAAGCTATAGAAGTAGAGAGAGGTTAAAGTAGACATTAAGATACACAGAGAATGGCAAAAAACAAAAAGTAGAAAAGCTAAAGATACAAGGACTTTCCTTCTGAGCTGATGCAAAGATAAAGCCTCACCCTGGGGCCAGTGCCCTGCTTCGGGCTTCTGCCCTCCTAGTCTGTGAGGAAAGACATTTCTGTTTGCTTCAGACACACACTGGTATTTCTGTGAAAGTAGCACAAGGCAACTGAGCTAGGTACTGATAGGGAAAAGTCTCCAGGGTTTTAAAAAATATATTTTAAAGAATTCACTGATCATGCCATTATAAAGTCTATATGATAGTTTACTTTTTACACGTGTTGTATGTATGCTTGTATATTCATAGATTATCTCTGGAAGAACACATTTTTAAAAAACATTTTATTAGGGGCTCATACAACTCTTATCACATTCCATACATATACATACATCAATTGTATAAAGCACATCTGTACATCCTTTGCTCTAATCATTTTCTTTTTTTCCCCTTCTTTTCTTTTTTTACATTTTATTGGGGCTCATACAACTCTCATCAAAATCCATACATATACATACATCAGTTGTATAAAGCACATCCGCTCATTCCCTGCCCTAATCATTCTCAAAGCATTTGCTCTCCACTTAAGCCCTTTGCATCAGGTCCTCTTTTTTTTCCCCTCCCTCCCTCCTCTTTCCCCCCTCCCTCATGTGCCCTTGGTAATTTATACATTGTTATTTTGTCATATCTTACCCTATCTGGAGTCTCACTTCCCCCCTTCTCTGCCGTCCCTCTCCCAGGGAGGAGGTCACATGTGGATCCTTGTAATCAGTCCCCCCTTTCCAACCCACTCACCCTCCACTCTCCCAGCATCGCCCCTTACACCCCTGGTCCTGAAGGTATCATCCACCCTGGAGTCCCTGTGCCTCCAGCCCTCATATGCACCGGTGTACAACCTCTGCCCTATCCAGTCCTGTGAGGTAGAATTCGGATTATGGTAGTTGGGCGGAGGAAGCATCCAGGGTCTTGGGAAAGCTGGAAGAACACATTTTTAAAGCATAACAGTGAATGCCTTTAAGGCACTGATGACTATGATGCAGTCGTGAGACTGAGGATTATTTTTCCTTTGAATGGCTTTTATACCTTAAAGGCTATCTAGTACCTATAAAAAGCAAATAATAAAATGTAATTTTAAAAGGCAGCCAAACCTGCTGTTTAATTACTGTCATGGAAATAAAATATGCAGCGTCGAGAATTGATTAGCCACACTGTGGTTTTTGGCAGGTATTGTTCAAAATTAAAAGAGATAATGTTAAATAATTCCATCTAGCAGGTTAATGCATTCAACTACTTGGGCAGTATTTTGCTGCTGAATGATTATGGAGAAGACATAAAGGCAATGTTATCCCAAACCATTCATTGGGCAATAGTTTCACTAGTTTTTCAATGTATGTGGGTAATGAGTAACACCTGCCCTTACTGTTCCAGTGTTTCCAGGACAAAATAGCAGCTCCATACCCTCTGATTCAAAACTCTGAGATTTCAACCTAGCTATTGTTTCTCTTATAGAAGGAGGGAGGGAGAGAGAAAGAGAGGGAGGAGACAATAGCCTATCGAATGCTTTTTTTCTTTCCCGTCAATAAAGCATTTTTAATAGGATTATTATTTCTCTCTGACTTTTCATTTTTTTAAAAAAAGAATAAATTATTTTATTGGGGGCTCATACAACTCTTATCACAAACCATACGTTCATCCATTGTGTCAAGCACATTTGTACATATGTTGCCATCATCATTTTCAAAATATTTTCTTTCTACTTGAACCCTTGATATCAGTTCCTCATTTCCCCCTTCCTCCCCTCCTTTCCCTCCGTCATCAACCCTTGGTAATTTATAAATTATTGTTATTTTTTCATGTCTTGCACTGTCCGATGTCTCCATTTACCCCCTTGTCTGTTGTCCATTCCCCTGGGAGGGGTTTATAGTGGGTCATTGTGATCGGTTCCCCCTTTCTCCCCCCATTTTCCCCTTACCCATTTGGTATGGTTACTCTCAATATTGATCCCAAGGTGTTCAACCATCTTGTACTCTCTGCTCCTTCAATCCCACCTGCACCCATGCACATGCTCTGATCCAACCAGATTTGTAAGGTAGAATTAGTGTCAGGACAGTGGGGGGAGGAAGCATCAAAGAACCAGAGGAAAGGCGGATGTTTCATCAGTGCCACACTGCACCCTGACTAACCCGTCCTCTCCGCACGACCCTTCTTCCAGGGGAAGTCCAACCACCTACAGGTTGGCCCTGGGCCTCCACTCCGCACTCCCAACGTCATTCACATTATGATTGTTTGCTCTGGGTCTTTCATGCCTGATATCTAATCCCACCAATACCTCATGGTCACACAGGCTGGTGTGCTTCTTCCATGTGGGCTGCATTAGCTCTCAGCTAGATGGCCACTTGTCCATCTCCAAGCCTCCAAGATTCTAGACACTACAAAGTTCGGTAGCCAGGCACCATCCGCCCTCCTCACCACATCTGCCTATGCACCTGCCCTGTCTTCATTGATCTTGTCGGGAAGGTGAGCATCTCAGAGTGCTGTATTATTAGAACAAAGGTTCTTATGTGGAGGGAGCGCTTGAGTAGAGACCCAACATCCATCCACTTCCTCAATACCAAATCTATAAATATATGTACATAGATCTATTTCCCATCACATGTAAATATATTTACATACATACATGCCCGTACCTACATCTCTATAAATGCCCTTTGCCTCTTAGTTTTCTACTCTAGTTCCTTTTACTTCCCTCTTGTCCCACTATCATGTTCAGCCTTCATTTGGGCCTCAGCAATTTCTCTCAGTCACATTGCCCTTGATCAAATTCCACCAGAGCTCCCACACACCCCTCACTCTCAATTTTCAGTCACTAGTTCCACTGTCCCTGGGCCCATCAACACACACCCCGCCTCCCCCTCTCCCACATCCCCCTGAAACTGTCTTCCTGCTGTTCACTCTTCTGGCCTATCCCATCCAAATGGACATGCAGAGACAACAATATGCACAAACACAAGGCCGAGCAAAACAAAGCAACAATAGAAAATAAAACAACAGATACAACAACAGCAACAAGTCAACGACAAAAAAAAAAAAGAAAGAAACGCTTATAAATAGTTCAAGGTCTGTTTTTTTGTCCATTATGAGTGTTTTCCAGTAGAGTCAATAGGGCACTACGCCCCGGTCCCACAGTCTACTTTTGGAGTTTCCTGGGGACTTCATTGCTCTGCTCCCCTTGCTGCTCTGCTGCACGCCCCCAGCATATCGCCTGGGTGTGGTGGGGTCAGGCCAGGCATAATTCCCACCTTATGTCTCCAGTGTTTTCCTGGTAGTGCCATGGGTCAGTGAGGAATGTTGTGTCTTATGGTGGAGCGGCCCCATGGTCCTCTCTGTGAACTAGCCACCTGAGTAGAAACATTCTCCTTAGGGCTGGGTGGGCCAGGCTGTGCTTCACTCCTTTTTCCTCCCCCCTCCTTTGCTCCTGTGTGCTCTGATCAGACATGTCACTCTCCTTGACCTGTAGCCCCAGTGCTGTCCTACAAAATGAATTCTTCTGGGGGGAGGGGCATGCCGTCCACCCAGTTGGTACTGGGGCCAGCCCCTTAGGTCTCACTATTGGTTCTCTGCTTCATGCCAGTGTGTTGTGTTCTTGTCTTGGAGGACCAGGTTAAAGCCCGGTCCCTCTTTCCCCATGGAGATGTAAACAACACCCTCCCCTTGGGTGGGTTAGTGCCCTGTTCCCCTAGCTACTCATGTCTTTTTTTCTTTTCCCTTCCTTTTTATTTGACTACCATATGTATCCTTGGATTTGGTCTGACCCCTCCCATATTACCTGGACCTCACCCCAGGAATGTATGTACACAGTAGCTTCTTCCCTGTGTCCCTTTTGGATTTTTTGAGTTTACCTCAGCGGACTCATGTTGTACTTGTCCTTTTGTGCTTGACTTACTTCGCTTAGCATAATTTCCTCCAGTTCTTCCCATATGGCAATGTGCTTCATCACTACTTTTTAGTGACATGTACTACTCCGTTTTATGTATGTACACAGTTTTTAATTCATTCATCTGTTTATGGAAACTTGGGTTGTTTCCAACTCCCTGCATTTGTGAACTGTGCCACGATGAACATTGGAGCACAGATGTCTGGCTGTGGATTGTTTCTTGTCTCTTCTGGGTATATGCCTAGTAGGGGAATTACTGGGTCATATGGTAGCTCAATCTCCATCTATTTTAGATATCACCAAATCGATTTCCAAAATGGCTATACATACCTACAGGTCCATCAACAGTGGACAAGGGTTCTTATTTCTCCACAGCCCCTCCAACTCTTGTTACTTTCTGATTTCTTGAATTGGGCTATCTTTGGGGGTCTTAGGTATTATCTCAGAGTTGTTTGAATTTGAATTTCTCTTATGGCTAATGATCGGGAACATTTTCTCATATATTTATTGGCCATTTGTATTTCTGCCCTTGAGAAACTTCTGTTCAGGCCTTTGCCCACCTTCTCAGTGGACAATCATTTTTTTTTCTTGTTGTAAGTTAGCGGAGTATTATAGATTTTAGTAATAAGGCCTTTGTGTGACGTATCATTGTTAAAGATGTTTTCCAATTCTGTGATCTCTCTTATTACTCTCTTGGTGAATCCTTTTAATATACACAAGTGTTTTATCTTTAGTATATCCCACTTGTTAATGTGTGCCTACTCTGTGTTTGGGTCCTTCCATATTTCTGATAGCCTATGTATTATTCCCTGAGTCAACATTCTCAGATTTGTTCCAATTCCTTAATTAATAGTCATAAGAGTTTAGGGTTTTACCTCTAGGGCTATGGTCCACCTTGAGTTTCTTCTTGTCCACTTCATCTATTGCTATGGGTTTGTTGAGATTATTGACATCCATCAGGGATAGTCTAGGGAGGGATTGTTTTTGCAAGAATTTGTCGGTGTCTTCCAAGTTGCTGAATTCTTTGGAGTACAGTCCTTCATGGTACTGTGTAATTATCCTTTTGATTTCACTATGGACCGTTGTAGTGTCCCCTCTTTCATAGTTCATCCTTGCTATTGAAATTTGTTTCTTCCTTTCTTTGCTTAAGTTCTTCAGAGGTCTGTCGATTCTGTTTATCCTTTCAAAGGACCAACTTTTAACAGCATTAACTTTTTCCTTAATTTTCTTATTTTTCCTCTCCTGACTCTCAGACCTAATATTTATTTTCTTTTGCTATTAGTTGGATTGTCTTGTTGACTCTGTTTTAGTTGCTGTAAATTTTGTGCCAGCATATCAATCATGTCTCTCTTATTTTTTAATGTGTGCAAGTATTACTGTGAAACTTCCTCTGATGATTGCCTTTACTGTGTCCCATAAGTCTTGGAACGTCATGTTCTTATTCTCATTGATTTGTAGAAATTTCTGTATTTCATCTCTGATCTGTGCCAGTACGCACTCCTTTTGCAGTAGAGAGTTATTCATCCTCCAATTGTTTTCCCTTGTTTTCTTCATTTTCCTTTTGTTGATTTCCAGCCTTATGGCATGGTGGTCAGAGAGAGAAGTCTGTATGATACCATTATGCTTAAATTTAAGCCGATTCGACTTTGCCCTAGCATGTGGTCTATCTTAGTATATGTGCCACGTGAGCTTGAAAAGAATGTGAATTTTATTTTGTATTTGGATGGAGAGATCTGTAGATATCTATCAGGTCAAATTGTCTAATTATAATGTTTAGATCTTTAGCCTCCTTGTTGAGTTTCCCTCCCAATGATCTAACTTTCTCAGAGAGCAGTGTATTGAAGTCAGCTACTATAATTATTGGGGCTGTGATTTCTTGTATCATCTTTTGAAGTAATTGATTGACATTCTGCTGAATGCATGTTCGGTGAGTAAATGTTTAGAATTCTTAGTGGTTCTTGGTCTATGGTTGCCTTGAGCATTATATACTGTCTCTCCTTATCTTGTTTTATGATTTGCACTTTGAGATCAATTTTATCCAAGATTAGGATTGTAACTTCTACTTTTTTTTGAATTGCTGTTTGCTTGGCATATTTTCCTCCAGCCTTTGATTCTCAGCCTATTTTTGTCAGTAATCTTGAGATGTTTCTCCTGTAGGCAGCAGATCAAGGGGTCATGTTTACTAAGCCAATATGTTAGTCTATTTCTCTGAAGGCCTGCATTGATTCCAATGAAATTCAGGGGTATTGCATCTGTCTGTGAACTCTGTGATGTCATTTGACCCCTCTTGTTTTGTGTGTTTTTCTACCTCCACTTCTTTTCTGTGGGTTGTGCATATGTGTGTTTGTGGTTCATTTTTGTCTTCTTTCTCTTGTTGAGTCAATGTTATTTGGGGGGCTGTTTTCCCGTTGATGGTCTCTTGGTGGAGTCATTCTTTGTGATGGTCTCTTGTATGTGCTTGGTGAGTGTTGTTCTTCTGCTCATACTGGGTCAGCAAGGCTCGTTTGTAGTGCTAGGTTCCTTTTAGCATATTCTCTGAGATTTTCCTTGTCTGTCTGGGAAGACTCTTACTTCTCCATCAACATTAATAGATAATTTGGCTGGATAGAGTATTCTTGGGTTTGCGTTATTTTCCGGCAATTTTTGGAATATGTTGCTCCACTCTCTCCTCTTCTTCATAGTATCTGCTGATAGGTCTGAGCATATTCCTATTGACTTGCCTTTAAATGTGATTGCCTGTCTTTCCTTAGATGCTCTCATAATCTCCTTTTCCTCACAGTTGGATAGTCGAAGAATATGTATTGGTGACTTCTTTTTGGCAGTCAGTCTAGCTGGCATTCTTTCAGCCTTTTGGATGGTTTCCTGGTTTTCATTCATTAAGCTAGGGAAGATTTTCTCCAAGAATTCCGTCATTGTTTTGGACGTTGATTTCCTTGATGTGCATTCCTCTGGTAATCCAATTATCCTGATTTTGTTCCTTCTCATAACATCAGACATAGCTCTTAGGTTTCCTTCAACTTCTCTGATGGACTTGTTAGACTTTTTCTCACTTTTATAAATTTCTTCTTGTGAGTCCTCTAGGTAACTGGTGTGGTTCTCTGCCTCCTCCATTCTCTGGGTGTAGTCTGAGTTTGCTATTAGTTTTTGTTATCTCACCACTTAGCTCTTGCATTTCCCTTTGGTACATGGCCTTTATCTCCTCTATCATTGCATCCTTTTCTTGTAATGCTTCCCTCGTGTCCTGTATGGCTCTAATCAGCATGCTGAAAATTTCTTTCTGTGGGAGGTCAACGTCAGCCTTTTCTATGACTTCCGTTAGGTCCAGGCAGTCCTCTGGCATTGGATTTTGTTTCTGTTTTCTTGTGGAAGCAGCTTGCTGTTTTTGGGTCTATTTAATGGAACTAGGTCCCATTTTCCCAGCTGTCTTAGAGCCCTGGACTCTCTCTTTGGATGGTTGGTGTTGGTATTTCTGTAGGCTGCCTATAGTCAACTACCTTGAGAGATGTGATTCACCTTTGTCCTGCTGAGTTTTCCCTCTCACCTTGTCCTATGCTTTGTGCTCCATTCACCCTCAGATATCCTTAGAGGCTGTTTGCAGCTGTGCACACTGCGGTATGATAGAGAGTGTTGTCCCGAATGCAGGGAGGCATATTTCAGGGATGGGTTGGGGATTGGGTAATCTGTTCCTAGCTAGGAGAACTTCCCACAGGTAGGTGGGTGGGAAAGCATGCAGATCCACTACTCAGAACTCGGTGTGTGTGTGTGTGTGTGTGTGTGTGTGTGTGTGTGTGTGTGTGTAGGGGGTAGGATTGAGTAGGGAAAAGGGAGAATGAAGTAGGCAAGCACCAAAGGCTTGGGTCCCTATGTACAGCTGAAGAAGTTTTTGCCAGACTTGTGTTCAAAGCCTGGCAGACTCAGAGTGTCATGGCAGGATGGGAACCTCTGTGTGTGGGAGGGATGGGGGAGAGTGGGGTTGTGGCAGGCTGGCTGGTGAGTCTGTGGGGAGTGCTGAGATGGGGCAGGGACCTTTAGATGGAATCCTCTGGGTGTGGGAGGGTTTGGCTGGCGGGTCTGTGTGGAGCACTGAAGCAGGCCAGAAACATCTCCCTTATGCTGGTGACCCAGTGGCACCTGAGTATGAGCCTCTTGTGGGGGAAGGAGCTGGCTGGTGAGTCTGATAAGAGCACTCAGACAGGGTGGACACCTCTTGGGGGTACTGGCTGGTGGGTGGGAGGCAGAAGCCTCCACTGTATGCCTGACTGGCCTGTGGCCCTGCTCAAGGCAGAGCGGGCACCCTGGGCACCCTGAAAAATCCAGCTGGTGGGCCTGAGACCACGGTGTCTACAGGGAGTGCGGCAATGGGGTTGAAGTCAGCCTCTGGCTCAGAGAAGTGCTCTCAGTTGTTGTCTTGGGAAATAACAGACAGACTTGATACCCCTACTCAGACCTCAAATCTCCCCACTCACTGATCCTCATGGAGCTCCGGGCATGAGCTACCTATCTGGTCTCCATCTTGGCCAAGCCTCTCTCTGACCCTTCTGAAGAATAAAGTCTATAATTCTACTAAAAACCTTTCAAAGAATTATTGATTCTATCACATGCATTAAGATTCCTCCAGCATTTATCCAGGATCCAATTCCAAAACCCTTTCCATGTTTTAGGTATTTATTAGAACTAAACTTCCACTCTCTGTCACCCACTTCTCTCTTAGTTCATCATTATTTTTATAGCAACTAGCACAACACGTAGTTGGCTTTAAAGAACAACAATTTACTGTCTCAGTGTGGGATGTTAAAAGTCAACTAAGGGTATCTAAGGGGAGGTCCTCCTTTGTTGGTATCCCTGAGGATTACTTTCATGTTCTGATGTTTCTTGCCATTAGTTGATGTCTGTCTGTCTATTAGTTATAAATTGATTAGTTATAAACCATCTCTATACCAGGATGAAAGCATTAACATAACAAAAGAATATCCTGTTTCCAAAGAAGATCACATATACAGGTCAGGCTTTAGTGGTTCCATCTTTTTTTTTTCCTGAGACAAATTCAAGTTATAATTCAGTGTGACGGAAATGGAATATTTGAGAAAGACTCAGATTTGTGGTTTGGTTATTTCAATAGATTGTGGTAAAATGGATTATCTGAGATTAGTAAGCACAGGAAGTTGTACAAATTTGGTAGTTTACCGTATAACTCAAGTGCCGCGCTTTGTTCTAGACATGTTTGTAATTTAAATTTCCAATGTTGAAATAAGCCCCATACACCTAAGGATGAATTATTGCATCTTCAATTGTGATCTAAGATCTCTCTTACCCCATTTCTGAGGCATCCCAGCAAACATGTGAATCCTATCTTCTAAAACAAACCTGCTATATCATTTCCCTTTTCTGATTTACCCATAGCTATCTATTTTCCTAATGAAATCCTATATATCGTGTGAGCTGTTAATATACATCAGTTTTTTTCTGTATCTTTCTCTGTTCTTTCAAGGAACAATTACTTCTCCACTAGCAATATTAATGTCACATTCTTCAAGCCTTTTGATAGAAGGTATCACATTTCAATCTCGTCAACTATATAATGAATTCCTCAAGTGTGAGTTTATATCTAATGCATATTAGGAGTTCTAGAATCTAGCCGCTGCATAAATGCTTACTCAAGGCACACTTCAAAGGATCCCAGGGCATAGTGGGCTATGTAGTGAGCTGCAAACCACAAGTTTAATTATTCAGACTCACTAGCTTCTTCTGTGAAAATACAAAGTCCCAGAAACCCAAAGGGGCAGTTTTACACTATCCTATTGAAATATCTGTGAGTCAGAATTAATTCAATAGCCGTGAAAAAGACCAACTTATTATACACTCATGCTGATAAATAACATATAAGCAGTATTTTCAGACCACCATATACATAAATAGTAATCAGTTTCATATAATAGTAATTAGAATAGTGTAAATGGTAATTAGTCTTATACAATAGTCATCAGAACATAAAAATATGTTGGAAAAATCAATTACAAAACTATGAATCATTGCTAAAGTAGTCTTCTAAGTTTATTTTTCTCATTATTATAGAATTATTTTACTTTGGAGTGGGAGCAAAAATACTGCTTTCAATATTTGTCAGCAACTACTTCTTTTTTGGTAATAGTAAATATGGTATGAAGAAACACAGTACTTCCATATTGACATTAGTAATTAACCCCATTAGTAATTAATCCTCTCAAGTTGGGGATATGAGTCAAGAATCTGACAGTGACTCACAGACTACAGGACAGTGATTGTGGTGGTTTTGACTCAACATTGCTACTCATCGTGGAAAAAAACCAGCACCAGCTAAATGAGTAGATGCTCGCTCTTTTGCTGCTTCTTTTAACAAGCATGTCGGTCTGCCAAAAATCTGTGTTACTGGCAGGCAAGCGAAACCAATCCAAGCACCTGTGCTGCAAAACTCACCACTTGTGCAATTGCCATCTCTGGTCCATCTGTGAGGTTGCTCCTTGCCACGTGTCAGTTGATTTACATAATGTGGGTTGGAAGGGAAATTCCATTAGAAAACAACAATTCCAAAATTTATGTGATCAGTTGTCCCTTTTTGTGATTGAAAGAAAAAGAAAGATCTTTTCTTTCTTTTACAAATGCACTGACCAGATTATCAGTGGCTTTTTAATATGTGGAAACCTGAAACCTTTAACTTAAAAATTGAAAAAAAAATTAGTTTATATTTGCAGAATGAAGTTATGACTTCCTTTAATGATGTATTAAAAATAAATGGAGTATCCAAGTCACTAGTTCATGCCAGAGGTGAAAGAATGGTGCTTTTCCAAAGAATCCAACCCATTAGGTGAGATTCATTATTTTAAGTTCAAAAAACCTCATTAAACAAGATTGAAATACTTCAGATATTTTTACATAATATCCTGTCTAAGCTGAATAAATATGTGCATTGTGAACAAAAGGGTTTAATAAAAGTATCAGGAATGTGAAAATTATTTGCAAATATATTGAAAGTTCTTTTAAGGACATTTACCACACATTTCCATTATGTCAATAGTCTACCAATGTGAAAATCAAAAGTAATATAATGATAGCAATTATCACTTACATTTCTTGAGCATGTGTCAGGCACTGGAGAAAGCGTTACTTTATTTTACTTTAAATGTTTCAAGATTATGAAATGGAGACTCAGAGAAGTGATTTTATTTAAGGTGATCTAATGAGATTCCTACTCCTTCTCCCTCATATGCTTTGTTTTTGCCCTAAGTGTGTTCCTAAATAAAAACAAATTGCCTTCAAATTACATATTTCACAGTATAGATGACAAGACACTATACATTTTGCTCGTATAATTAGTCTCACCTTTATCTTTTTTTCCTACCCCAGATTAAAGTTTTTTTTCACTCTAAAATATAACTTTTAGTTATCGTAATGATTTAACAAAGCTATTTGTTTCATATTTCTTAAAAATATGTTCTCTTTCCGTTGTTTCATTTTATAGTATTATACACAGCGGTTTGTATTGGCCAGTGCTTGATAAACATCTCAATTCCTAAGCTATTGAGATAGTACAATTCAATAATATTGTATTATGAAGTACACATAAAATACTCTACTAGCTGGGAAAATCAATAGAACATAAACTACCATGGAATAGGTCAAAGAAAAATATGAAAGGCAAAAATAAATATTTGGCATGATAAGGTTCAGGTGGGAAATGACAAATTTGCATTATAAGAAACAAGGTTTCTGGCCAGATTAACTAAGTGGCAGAACATAATATATGTTTCTCATGCATTTACCATAGTGTCTTCAATTTGTAAATGGGAATTTAGAAAAGAAATTCTATAACCATATATTAAAAATTATATGAGTAGTGAATATACAGATAAAGTAATATTTTCTTAATTTTTCTGTATTTCTAAAATGCTTATCTTTTCATTATTTACTTTAAAGTTTGAAAAGGAACATTTCAAATGACCCAGTGTAAACAATGAGTCTGATGCCTTAATGAACTCAAAGTTCCTAAATTGAAATAAGTTTAAACCAATGTAAAATATTATCATGGAATCAGTAGGAATACAGATTCCTCCAGGTTCTCCACTGGACAGCAACCTCAACTGAGAATATGCCCTTCATTTTAGTGGGGTTGAGCTTGTCTCTAGTTTTTTCAGCATTTCACTATGAAAAACCTGCATACAGAAAAGTTTAATTTTGAATGTTTTAAAATATTTAGAATGTTTTATTAAATATCATATACCTACCATGTTTATCAATCAAATAATATTTTGATATGTTTTATCATATATCTATTACTCTAATGAAGGAATGCTAGTGGCATAGTCATTTTAGGATGGGCCACTAACAGAAAGATCACGGTTTGAATCCACCAGTGCCCCTGCAGGAGAAGGATGAGGCAATCTGCTTCTGGGAACAAGTGGGACTCCATCAAGACAGCCAGCTTTTCGGGTCACTCTCCCTGCTGGTGTAGCCTTCCAATAAATTTCTTTTCTCTCCAACTTGGAATTAGTAAATTGTTTCTGATGTTTCCAGGAATTAACTTTTATTAGATATAACATCATGACAAAGTACAATAAACTGCATGGCTTAAAGGAAGCATTTTATTTGTATAGTTCTAAATGCTACAAATTCCCAATATAGCTGTTAGAAGGACAGACTTAGTGCAATCTGTAAAAGAAGATCTTACTTTGCCTTGTCCTAGCTTCCGGTGTTTCTGACAATCCTTTGCATCTCTTTGCTTATATAAGCATTTCTCCAGTCCATTCATTTATCTCTCTTCCCTCCGTTTCTCTGTGTTTTTTTCTCTTTTCGTCAGGACGCCTATCATGGAATCAGGGTAGACCACACTGGTATAACTTACCTTTACAAATAACATCTTAAATACCTTACTTTTAACAAGGTCAAGTTCACAGGTTCAGAGGAATAGGACTTCATCATATCTTTTGTCAGATACACTTTAATCCATAATACCCACTGAAATTGCATGTCCTTACCTATGGTGATAAGGAAACGATTGATGTGACCATGTAGCTGCTCATTTAGCTTTCATAGTATAAAGAGAGGTTAGAGTCTGAGTAAGAAGCATGAACATAATTCTCCAAATATAGAAAGTGAGTTGATATCACTAGCACTAAAAAAGGTATGTATTCAATGAACAAACATGAATTCATTTAAATTTGCACAATAACCCTGTAGGTAGTAAACAAGTTAATAAAAATTCAAAATCTTTTCTTGGATGAGAAAATATTTTACAAAATGACTACTTAATCAATTTTACTCCATATCTAAGTATTCTAGAGAAATGACTTATATCCTCTTTATATGGTTTCGTTGATGGATTTTTGAAGAAAAGAAAAGTGAGACCTCTTCTCAGGACAAAGCAGCAAAACTAAAGGCCACAATGCAGTCAGACTAGGGATGCTACTGACTGACAACCAGTTCCTATAGTTCCTTAGGAAGCATTCTGTGTTGGTCTGGGTACATTCAGAGAAACAAATCCACAGAAACTCATGTATAAGAGAGAGTTTTATATAAAGGGTAAGTGCACATGAAGAAAACATCCCAACCCAGTGCTGCCCAAGCCACAAGTCCAACATTAACCCATATGACCAACACCAATCCACAAAGTCCTCCTCCATCCCACAAAACACACATGATGATGCCAACTGCAGGAGGAAAGCCAAATCAATGAATGTGTAAACATCAGCACTGGCAGGGGTTTCCACACGGCTGCTCCAGCACCCAGGGCTGCATCAGCGTAGGTCCATGCAGCTTATCCTTTGGGGTGTCTTGCAGGGAGTGAGCCTTGCCAGCTGAAGCAGGGAACTGGCTATGGCAATTACACCATGGTCCGACCATCAGAGAGCAAGAGACCTGAGAACTAGAAAGGACAGGCTCATGGAGCCATTTATCCCTCTACCCTTCAATTAATCCCACATGTGTTTATCGGCCAGGTTGGCACAATAAACTTTAACTAACTCACATTCTAAAATTGAATCTGCATTCACGCTATGCTCTTCAATAGAAGAGTCTAAAAATCTAGGTTATTAGCATAACCTACTCCATAAGCAATGTTTTACATATAAACTTGGTAACTTGTGATTGGGACCTTAAAATCTTGTGACTGGCCATCTGAGGTTTAACTATTGGACTGTTACTGTCAAGAGCAAAGATAAATTAAGGAAAGTCTCAAAGAAAGAGTACAAAGAACTATTCACACAAACTCTAGCTTCCATAGCTTGAGAGTGGAAAAACCAGTAGTACTTGGTTACTACTACCAATTGCTCTGATTAAGATGGCAATAAAAGGTCCAACACAGAGTGAGAGAAACATTTTAATGAAATTCAAAACCCTAACCCCCAAGACTGTGGTCCTTAGGTAGCTTCCAGGATTGGGACTCTTAGGTACCTTTCGCCTACAAAGTGAACAGCATCGCTTGTGAGGAACCCGTTACTCATAATCCTATGAGACCAAATGCCAGCATTAGCCAAAATCCAAATTTCCTAAAGTAGGAAGGGATAGTAATGATGGGTGAATGGAAACTGGGAAACCAGGGAAGAATTGGGAAGACTATTGCTTAATTGAGAGGATTCCAATTAATATAATGAACAGAGACATGTATAAATTGTTGAATGGGAAACTAATTTGTTGTGTAAATGTTCACCTGAATCATAACAAAATGTTTTTCTTTTTTTAAAAAGTAGTAACATTAGAAGAATCTAAATTCAAAAACTAAAGGCAGCTATTTCCATCTATGGAAAGGAAGTTCGTCAGCAGCAAGATCAAACAAGGAAACAGCCCCAAAGTGATAATTGAGGAAAGGCCCCAGGGTAATCATGTGGTGATTCCAGCTATTTTCCTGGAACCTGGCCACCAGAGGCCTTGTGAACTGTGAATTACCCTTTTATTGTAGTCTGATAATAAGTTTTTATTTTTGATTAAGCAATTCCCGCTGGATTTATTTTTTGCCACCCAAGGTTATAATAATCACGTTAATTAGAGATCGGCCATCCTAATCTGAAATCTGGCTAGCTCAGGCTTCCCTCCACATTGCAGAAATACCTACAGAGGGAACAATCATGGAAGACCACATTTTCTAACTGATACTATTTATGTAATTAATACTGAATTCATTTCTCATTAATAAATAGCACCACGTAATAATGACTCACTCTTAAAGAGTGCCTGTTTATACTCTTAAAAACAAGACCAAAATAGGATACAGAAAAACACTTCAATGTATATCTCATCTATATTTAAATGATTATTCATGTTATCCTTTCCACCCTGTTTCTACAAAACTTTGGACTGTAAGTCAGCTCTTATGTCATTGTAACTGTATGAAATAATTGGACTGTATGAGATTGATTCCAAATATGGTATTTTTTGCTACAAGTAATGTGCATATGAGAGGCAGTAACTCATCCTTGTAAACTCTAATTCCATAATAATTTATTCCAGGGTCTTGGCAGCTAATGCTTCACTCACTATTAATAGAAAACTGTGCAAGTGGTGTAGGTGGTGCTTTCCATTTAGTGAGGCTGTAGTTAATTTCTTTAATTTACAAAGTATTTATAAATCTCCGTGCAAAGCTCCTCAAACTGTGTGGGCAGAAAGGAGTTACCTCATCTTATAGTTTCCAAATTATATTCATTCCTGTAGCTTATTTAATCAATTACACTCTTACTAATTGTCTGTGTGACCCCATGTTACACTGCACATCTTATAATTCTTAAGGTCTATGCTTAGGAATTATGTTGTTATTCCAATTATTCCATAGCTGGTTTTGTTACAGAACCCACGAGGTATGTTTCAATGTAGATTTCTGAGCTCCTTCTCAGCAAAGACAGCAGCAATTTTATCATTATGAATTATCTTTATTTATATTTGATTAAAAAACCAAAACAAACAAAAACACCTCACTGCCAAGGAGTCAGTGCTGACTCACAGTGACCCCATGTGGATTTCTGGGACTGTAACTATTTACAGGAGTAGAAAGTCCAGTGTTTTTCCTGCGGGGATGCTGGTAGTGGTTTCGAACTGCCAGCCATACAGATCACAGTCCAACGTATACCTACTACATCAGCAAGGCTCCTATATCTCATTATAAGGAGTGGTTAAATGATTGGCTAACCAACCAAAAGTATAGTGGTAAATAACCATTAGCTGCTTTTTGCTAAGATGTGCCAGTCAACATCCAGAAAGATTGCTATCGAACAGATTCAGAATCATAGGATACTAGAAAGCTGACAACTACTTCAGAAGGTTCCCAAAGCTATGAATCTGCATAGAAGCAAATTGCTCTCTCTCTCTCTCTCTCTCTCTCTCTCTCTCTCTCTCTCTCTCTCTCTCTCTCTCTCTCTCTCTCTTTTGGAATAGCTGGTGGATTCCAGTGGCAGATCTTTAACTTAGCAGGCAAGCACTCTTACCATCATGCTACCTTTGTGTCTCCAAAACTCTTTCAGCCTCGGAAGCCTTGTGGGAAGTTCTCTTTGTCCTGAAGGGCCTCTCTTGAGTTGAACTAGATCCTATGGCAATGTTTTCTTCTTCTTTTCTTTTTTTATCAATATCACTTTTCCTGATATCAGCACAAGCATAACCAAATTAGTGTTCTGATGTCCAGGGTTTGCATTCTGTTGTTTCTAGGTGCCATTGAGTTGGTTTGCTCACCGCAGCGCTTCGAACCCAAGGAAGCACTGCCTGGGTTTTTATCACGCTCACAGTTGTCCATATGTTTGAGCTCATTGGTGCAACCACTGTGGCTCCATTGGGTCGAAGGTCCTCCTTTGTTCACTGTCCCCAAATGCTGCATAGTCTATAGCTTTTCTTACTCTGTAACTCGCAGTTGTCCTGCATTACAGTACGATTTAATTTATGTATATATAATTATGGATTAAATGTAATTTTATATTACATAATATTTTAGTCTTTGAGTTTTTTTATCATAGCCTTGAAATAAAAATTTTCTTTTAAAGGCATCGTTTGTGAGCAGTAAGAAGTCAGGCAGTAAAATAACCAAGGGCACGTGAGGGAGGGGGCAGCAGGGAGGGAGGGGGAAAAAAATAAAAGAGGACCTGATGCAAAGGGCTTAAGTGGAGAGCAAATGCTTTGAGAATGATTGGGGCAGGGAATGTGCGGATGTGCTTTATACAATTGATGTATGTATATGTATGGATTGTGATAAGAGTTGTATGAGCCCCTAATAAAATGTTAAAAAAAAAAGAAGTCAGACAGTGAATGAAATTTAGCCCAGAGGTTACTGTTTACAGGTCCTACTCTACAGGACAAAATAAAATTAATCAAACCTAATTTTACTTATTGTATTGATAATTTTGATTACTCAACTTGAATAAAACACAGCAAAATTCAAAGATAAAAATTTAATTAAGAAAACCTATTTCAAACTAACTGCCACTGAGTCATTTTGGACTCATAGAAACCCTCTTGAGTTTCTCATGATGAATTCTTTACAGGAATCGATAGCCTCTTCTTTCTCCCACAGAGAGGCTAGTGGCTTTGAACGGCCGGCCTTGTGGTTAGCAGTTCATGGCTTATGCAACAATGCCAGGTGCCGAATAAATAAGCCAGGGTGTCAAAATTACAACAAAAATATAAATGCATTCAATATTAAATATATTAAATGTCAAAGGGTTATATGTACAATAGTGCTCAGTAGTTTGAGTTTTTTATTATATGAAATTTCTATACACTAAAATGCACAGATTTTTGTGTGTTGCTTCAGGACTTTGACAAACCTATATATGTGTGAAACTATTACCCAAGCAAGATAAAAATATTTTAATCACCCTCAACAAAATCTTATGTCACTTTATAGTCAAAAGTTCATTATTTAACTACTAATTCACATTTTGTCATAGATTAATATATGATATTCTAGAAATTTATGTGATGAGGTCTATGGTACTTACATAATCTGGTGTCCACGTGGGACTTGAGAGCTGAAATCACTGCCTTTACGGGGATTTTACTGAGGAAAGTAACATCACACTTTGAAAAGTAACATCACATTTTTGTTTAATATAGATTTCTATGAGTTTGTAGGAATACCTTTTCACTTTCCCTCCTACAATACAAGAATTTACATTTTAGAATGATCTTCCAGGCTAGTTGTTCATCATCATGAATCATATTATTTTCTAGTGTTTTTATCGTTCTAATCACTTGGTGAACAATTCTCTTTGTTTGTCTTTCTGAACATTTCTTTTTTTATGCCTCCATTTTTTAGGAATATTGGAACTCTATAAATTTCTCAGTACACAGATTTGTTTGCTCTTCAAAGCACTTATAAAAAGCTACTTCCATTGTTCTTTGCCAACAATCTGTGGAGAAAACCCTCGTCATATTTATTGTACTTCAAGTATATTAGCCTTGGTGCCCTCTATTTTTTCTATTATCATTAACAACTTTCAGGACATTCTTTTTAGACTTAATTTTGGGCAGTTTTGCTCTGCTATTGAGTTTTACTTAACTTTAGTTCCTTAGATAAGTGTGCTGATTTAATTAATCTTCAGCCAGTAACAAAATTTGATTTCCCATCTTCTCCTGTGATACCAGTTATATATGTTTAATATTCTTTGTTATAATCTACTAGGTTATTGTGACTCCATTAATTTCTTTAAATTATTTTAATCCCTATTAAGTAAATTCATTTTTTCTCTGAAATGTTTTGCCTGTTATTAATTTCATTAAATAAGTTATGAAATATTATGCATTTTCATTTGAAATACTTCATTTTACTTTCTAAAAAAGGATCCCATGCTATTCCTGACACCCCTAACCTCATAACCCTCATTATATACATTATGTTTAAATTACCTAATATATTTATAATAATTTTAAAGCTCTCATCTGAAATTCCAATAAATATGCTACCCAGATAGATCTTTTCTTCACCCTTTTTCTTCTTTGACAATGGAACATATCTTTCTGCGTTTTCACATGTGTAGTAACTTCTAATTATACATGTATAATATGCTATGAGATTCATTAACTATTATATTTGAAGAATATTGAAGTTTGGGGCCAACAAATTACTGGGGAATCTCCTTTATTCTGTATGGAGTGAAAAAACTTAGCTCTACCAAATATTAAATGCCCTGTGATCTTGGTTCCTTAGAGATACTCCTTGACATAACTGGGGTGCTGGGACTCACAACCCTCACTTAATGATTTGTGCTGGCAAGGAAGGACTGATCAACTCAGAAAAACTCATTGAAGGAGGCTAATATCAACTAGCCTCAGGAGGCGTGATTCATCTTATCAGACAGGACGAGTCAATAAAACTTAGAATTCAAACATTCAGAAAAAGTCTTTAAAAGTTTGTTGAGGCGGAGTGTGTGCGCGCGAAAAAAAAAAAAAAGTTTGTTGAGGCATGAAGTTTCATGTTGGGCATCTCCCGAGACCTTGATTGTGTCCTTCTTCTTTAAGATGACCCAGAACTGTATCCTTTTGCTATGTAGTTGGTGTTGTAGTCATAGGGTCCCTGGTGGCTTCTTGGTGATGTTACTAACCTCAAATCAGCAGTTTGAAATCACCAGTCACTCCTTGGGAGAATGGCAGACATTCTACTGTCATAAAGTTTAAATCAGAAACCCGCTTGTGTAGTGCCACACCCTCCTCCTACAGGGTTACTCTGAGTCCTCTCAATGGCAGTGAGTGTGGAGTTCTCATATTTGGTTGTTGTTAATGTGTCATCAAGTCGAGCTGACTCACAGTGACCCTCCTGACAACAGTAGAACAAACCACTTGAACTTGCGACATTCTCAGAGTTTCGTGTTTGAATCCACAGCTGCAGTCACTGTGCCAATCCATCTCTTGGAGGGTCTGCCTCTTTTTCAATAACTATGCTCTGAACCAAATACGATAGCCTTCTCCATGGGGTTGCAGCACTGGGTGGGGAGGGGATGGGAGCAAGTTGGTGTAAATCTGCAAGCCTTGTTCTCCCCAATACAGTGTTCTCTTTTTTCAGACTTCTTCATGAAAACCCCCTGATTGTGCTGTGTCATTGAGAAAAGCTATTACAATTATCCCTTTGGAATGACAGGAAACGGTTATCACAAATTTCTGAGTGAATCTCTCTGCGTGAAAATAGTTGCTTCAGTAGATCTTCCCTGAAGTCACTGCTTTGATTGAACTTTTTATTTTGAAGTCACTCAAATGAGATTAAGACACACATTACTGAGAGAAGTGCCAGTGGTCATCAGCACATCACTCCCTGAGGGTGCAGGAGAATCCATCTCCGTATTAATCCAAGGCTGACGATCACAAAGCAGAAGTCACACAAGCCTCTGCCCACATTCTTTCTTCTATTCTATTCTGACACTAAACATTCCTTCACAGCTCTCTACTTCTCTGTTCAGTCTGGTAATCTGCTGCAATACCACAAAGACCGTTTATTAGGAAAGTTAATAGGTTACCAGAATCCAGGATCAGAAAATATTAAAGATACAATTATTGGTCCACAACAATGTGGCTTCTCAGCCAGTAGCTCAGTTTCTCTCTCGTTTGCATCCTCTAAGCCACATGTCCCCGACCTCTAAGTACCTGGGACAAGAAGCCTGCCCTCCGCTATGCCTCCCAATCTCAATCTCACTATTGATCTTCTACTTTGTAGTCTCTGTGTCTCAGTCTCTACTCTCAAGGTGGTATGGTCTTGCTGCCTCCACCACTTCGGCTAAGGATTTGAATTATGCTCTCCCGGTGATTCTTCTTCCTTGATAATCCTTGGACTTCATTCTGTCCTGTTTTTTGCCATAGCTTTATGATAATCAGTGGTGTGGTCACTGAAACTGACACCCCTTTTATTAATGTTTCACATGCTCTATTTGCATTGTTCCACCCAATCATTTGGTGTCAGTTACAAAGGCATGGATTGAAAAACATGTAAAGAAATCTCATTTCACCACGGCCTTTTATACGCAACTAGTAACTCACTCATACTCTCTGACATCAAGTTGGTGAGGGCTCATATCAACCCTACAGGACAGGGTGGAACCATACCCATGAGCTTTTCCAGAAGTAGAAAGCCATGTCTTTCTCTAGCAGCGTGACTGATAATTTCAACTTGAAGATCACAGCCCAATGGGTAACCACTATGCCACTAGGGCTCCTGTTTATTCCTCACTCCCTGAGAATCTCTTGATCAGACATTTCACATAAATGGCAGCAGTAAAAATTCTGACTATTTTGCCCTTTGATGAAATACACCCGGTAGTAATAAACACTGAAGTTCGGGGCAAGAGAAGCACTATCTGTCTTGATCTCTGATTACTGGTTATCAAAGCCCCAGGGCCACCAGTTGCACCATGAGTGCAATCACTGGGCTCCGGGAACCCACTAGCACTAATCACCTGGTCCTTGGAGTTTAGAGTGAAGCTGTGTTGGCACCCTGCAGCTCCAAGGCTTTGGATTTCAAGGCTGCCTCTCTGTCCTCCTCCTCCTCCTTGCGTAACAGCCATCGTGGATAACCACCCACCCGGTCTTCAGAACCTCATCATGTTGCTCAGTGAGGATTTATCTTTTTGGAAATGTTGTTTCGGTCTCCTACACATCTATGTATTTTGTTCCCTTGATTTGTGTTATCTTGAGGCTGGTATGTTGTATTGTTCTATTAATACTTTGTTTCTGCCATTTTTTCTTGCATCTTTGTCATTTTGGATTTTATCACAGTGGCAAATTTTCTTCTATAAGGATTATACCAATGAACACTTTCATCATCCTAATATGAAAATGCTAGTTTTAATACATTTTTTGTGTAATAAATATTTTAGTATTTGTTTGTCTAATAGGTAGACATGGCATCAATGTTTTGTTTTATTTTACATTTCTCTAATTATATGTGTGTTTGTGCATCTCTGCTAGCTAGAGTGCTCTTTTCTTTGATAATTACCTCTTATTATTCCTATGTATCTTCCGACCTGGTGACTGAGTTTAAATATATTGTTTTAATTTAACATATATACATTGGAGGACTATATGATTTTGAGATTAAAATGCATATTTATTTATTGTGCATACTTTCCTTGGGTACACCATTTTAGCAATGATAAAATATTAAATATCCTGGTGACTTTTAGAGTAAGTACTCTACACATATATCATTGAGATTTCTAGTAAAATAAGAAAGTTTAGCATTAATAAAGTTCAGTAAAAATTCTTAAAAGTAGATTGATTGTGTCCAATAATTTTGGGATCAATATGTTTTCAATAACATTGCAAAAGTTCCAGAATATAAAGAGAAAAACATCAGCAGATAAACAACCAAATGTTAAAGTGATGATAATATTGACAGTTAATAAGGATTTATTGATGGTTCATTCCATTATTTATGTTAATGATTATATGCACTCATATGAATTGTATTAATTTATATTATTGATTGTTATATTATTTACACTTAAAACTATATTAATTATTATATTATAGCTATAAAATTATATTAATTATGGATTGTTCAATCTATTATTTATATTAATGTGCTCTTTGATTTCTTCAAATTTTTTGTGAGTTTAGACTTGTAAGGACTTAGACCTCAGCAAACTCTGTGTATCACTATAACTTAATGACATACTATTTTTAGCATCTCTTGGGAATGCTGCAAAATTAATATGCCACATATATGATATAAAGTGCCTTGTCATTTTGAATTTGCTGCTTGAGCAACTTTGCTTTTAAAAAAGTATATACGTTACAAAGTGGCATTTAATGAGCTGAGGCATTTGCATTGCTATTAACCCTCTAAGACAATTTAATGCAAAGAATAGTTTTCCAAATGTATTTAAAACTGCCCTGGAACACACTTATTATTTTAGAGTACAATTATTTTTATAAAAATGTAAACACATCTACTTGCAGCTATCCAGCTACACATCCATACATGTATTTTCTTTCCTGAGAAAGCTGTGTCTGATATGAAGCCTCACTATTGTGGGATAATGTAAATGATTCTGAGTTAGCTAAGAAAATGTAAATATTAATATTTCTCAAAGAAGCATGCTAATAAGAAGTACAAGTCATGCAATTAGCTTTATATTTTACATTTATATACATTTGTTCATTAGAATTTTACAACCTACTGAGCAAGACAGAGAAGGTAATATCACTGATATTTTAAATGGTAGAAATACACCACATAGGGAAAATCAGAGACTTTTTTCAGTGTCACATGGCTTGTATTATTAGATGTATAAGAAATCTTCGGATTACAAACTTTGTCAGTTTATTATAGTTGAACACATCTCACAAGTGGGCACACACACCGGATTACTCCTCTCCCCACTTCAAACTCTTTGAATGCCATTCTCATGCTCGGACGGTGCTGGCCTGCTGATTAACAGTCAAATGAGCCTTGCCTTTTCTTTCCTTGCCCATTTAAAAGTTTTCTCAAATCACTTATCCATGTTCACTGTCTTTAATAAATCCACTGTTGTTGCCTTTGTTTCATTTTGTTTTTCTATGTGGTCACTCGAACACATCTTGAAAGAAGTACAGCCAGAGAGCTCCTTAGAAGCAAGGATGATGAGACTTTGCCAGGACAGAACGGTATCAAAAGAAGGACATCATGCTTGGTAAAGCAGAAGGCGAGAGAAGAAGATGAATATCAATCAGAGAAACATGAATTGAAACCATCTCTGCACCAATGGGCTCAAGTTGAGGAACAATTGTGAGGATGGCCCAGGACTAGTGTTTCATTCTATTGTACACAGGGTTGGTATGGGTTGGAACTAACTCAATGGCACCCTGTAATGCATGATTCAGGGCCCCAGTGGCAGTAGGAGGGGCAGTGCAGTGGGCTATCAGTTGGCTGCTATCTGCAAAGTTAGCAGTTAAACCCTACAGCACCTCCTCTGGAAAGAGGGGAGGCTGCCTGCTTCCATAAAGATGAGCAGTTTCAAAGGGCAGTTCTACTGTATCTGATAGGATTGTTATGTATGGGAATTGACTGGATGGTTTATTGTTTTTTAATACATGTTTATTTGCACACTAGGACTTTTTTACATTGTGCTCCTCCACCCCAAGCATAGATAAATTAACTCATAATAAATACCACTATTGTAAATCAATTATTTATTTTATAATTTTAAAGTCATGTTTGGTTATAAATCTTTTGATGGAACACACAAAATATTTTGAACGTTTTCCTTTTTCCATACTTTTAAAATAACATTTAAAATTACATTGGAATATACTTGGCAATCCACAAGGTCAGCACTTCCAAACCATAATCCACTCCTCTGGAGAAGGATGGAATTTTCTACCTTTGTTATGAGCTACAGTCTCATAGACTCAAGTGACAGTTGTATCATGTCCTACAGAGTTACTATAGGGCGTCCTATATATGTTGGCATGGCCAAATGTTGCTATGACCACAGCACAATGTGAGATTAATTCTTTGAAGATCTCTCTCTGTTTCTCTGTCTCTCTCTGTCTCTGTCTGTCTGTCTCTCTCTCTATACACACACACACATATGTATATATTTAGACCTTTTCACTCTTTTGAGGTCAATTATAGTAAATTACTAGGCAACAGCGGTGGTACAGCAGTTGAGCACTCAGTTAAAATCCAGTCACTTCACGGGAGAAAAGAACTTACCTTTGCATCCTGTAAGATTTCACTCTAGGAAATCTTGTGGGTCATTCTACTCCATTGATGTAGGTGGACATCAGTAACTTTATGGGAAAATCCCATTATCTTTTCACTCCATTTTCCACAAAGTATTTTAAGTCCAGTCATATGTGTTTGTCCTCCTTGTATAGCGTCAGTATGATTCGGAATTGAATTAAAACACACAAAACAAGGTCAATATAGTTTCCTAGAAAACAATCTCATTCATATAACTTTTCTTTAGATACTATAGTAGAAAGTCTAAATTTCTAATTGCCATTTTCAATTGTCCCACTTTGATATTTCTTACATTTTGTATAATGATATTACACCTTTTTAAAGTAAATTTTCATGACTTAATCTATTTGCTTTATTCAAAAACTGCCTCACTAAATTATTTTTACTTCTTTTTCTATTTCTTGGTCACCACTTTGCATTTATATCTTCATATTTTTCTCTGGCTTCTCTTCAAATTATTCCAGTTTTTTCTATTAAATCTCCGGTATAGACTTAATTTATTGGCATTATTTCTTTCATTACTACTGCTATAAATATTGAATTATATTGATTTATATACATCACAAAATATAGTTCATACACATGTATCCCCAAATTAACATATTTCATAGGGAAATTGGGGAGGACAAAGCATTATGAAATATTCAAAGACCTAGAGTTAGCCAAAATTGAAGAACATGATTATTATTTCTGAAGCTGAAGGAACTGAAGACAAAACTCAATTCCCAAGCTTCAACAGTAAATGATATGGACAAAATTAGTGAACTTTTCAAAAACTTCAAAACAGAGTGGAAAGAACACACAGAGTCACTGTACCAAAAAGAACTAGTAGATGTTCAACCATTTCAGAAAGTAGCATATGATCAAAAGCCTATAAAAGTAAAAGAAAAAGTTCAAGCTGCACTGACAACATTAGTCTAAAAGTAGGATCCAGGAATTTAAGTAATACTACTTGACATGTTTCAACAAGCTCTCAAGCTAATGCATCCATGCTGTGTTAGACAGGGTTGTCTACAGAAACAAAACCAGAATGCTAATAATTTTATATATATGTATAAAGATAGATAGATATATAACATAAGAAGTAAACAGTTAATTAAATTATAAAGTAGTACAAATGCCTCAGTGCAACTCACTCCCATGAGACAGTTGTGAGACACTGGCAGTCCTTCAAGTCTTAGGTGTCACCAAGTAGTCCTCTGTAGAGCAATTCAGGCTATCTGGGCACAGGCGCAAATAGCAAGGCAGGTCACCAACAGTCAGCCAGATGACCAGGTCTGACAGTCCCCAACTCAAGAGATGAAAATTCCAATGGTGTAGCAAAGTAGGTCTTCAAGGAACCTCAAATTACAGTCCAGGGGTTAGGTGTCCTCCTACAGGTAGTGTAGCTTGCAAATTGAGGTACAAAACAAGCAAGGCAGCTGCACCCTGGTCTGATGATCAAAGAGCAAGAAACAAGAAAGGTGAGTCTCACTGAGCCATTTATCTCTCTGCCCTTCAATTAATTCCACATGTTTATTGGGTAGGTTGGCACAATAAACTACCTCATATGCCCAGAAATTTGGAAGACTAATCAATGAGGTCAATGACAAATCAAAGAGGTCCATATTTGTACCCACCCAAAGAAAGCTGACAATTGAATGTGGACATTGTTGAACAATATCATTAATATCACATGAAAGTAAACTTTTGATTGGAGATATTCAACAATTGTTGCAGTAGTACATTGACAGGAAGCTTCCAGATATTTATGCTGGATTCAGAAGAGCACATGAAACAAGAGATATCATTACTAATGTCAGATGGATCTTTGCTGAAAGCAGGGAATACCAGAAAGATGTTTACTTGTGTTTTATTGACTATGTTAAGGCATTTGTCTGTGTGGATCATTACAAACTATAGACTTCCTTGAGACGAATGAGAATACCATAGATAACACTTCATTGTGCTCATGTAGAATCCGTACATGGACCAAGCAGCAATCTTTCAGACAGAATGAGGAAATATTGCATAGTTTCAATTCAGGAATGGTGTGTGTTAGGGTTGTATCCACTCTTCATATTTATTCAATCTGTTTTCCTAGGAAATAATGTGAGAAGTTGGAGTATAAGAGAAAGAACTCAGCATTAGGATTTGAGCAAAGTTTATTTAAAAATATGAAATGTGCCAATGAAAGGACCTTGCATGCTATGAGTAAAGGGGACTTGAAGCCCTAGCTGAGGAAGATCAAGGATCGTGGCCTTCAATATGGATTACAACTCAATGTAAATAAAACCAAAATTCTTACAACTGAACACAGGTAACATGATAAACATAGGTAATTTTGAAGTGGTCAAGAATTTCATCTTGCTTGCATCCATAATCAATGTTTATGGAAACAATAGTCAAGAAATCAAATGATGCATTGCATTTAGTAAGTCAGCTGCACAAGAGGTCATTAAAAGTTTGAACACAAAGAGTGTCATTTGAGAGCTCATGTTCTCCTGAAGGTAACAAATGTATTCTCAATTGTCCGCATGCATGTGTAAACTTGGCATTGAATAAGGAAGAATGAAGGAGACACTATTCATTTGAATATGGTGCTGGTCAAGAATATTGAAAGTACCATGGTTAGCCAAAAGAACAACAAATCTGTTTTAAACAAAGTACAGTCATAATGCCTCTTAGAAGTGGAGATGGGGTGACTTGATCTCTTATACTATGGGCATGTTATTAGGCGAGTCTGTCCCTGGGACAGGACATCAGGTTTGGTAAACCAGAAGGGCAACAAAAAATTAAAGGAAGACCCTCATCAAGGTCTATTGAAATAATGACAATGTTGGACTGAAATATAATAAGAATTGTGAGGATGGGCCAGGCCCAGGTGGTGTTTTGTTCTTTTGTTCATAGAGTCATTATGAACTGGTACCTACTTGAAAGCACATAACAACAAGAACAACATATATAACTATGAAATTTTTCCCATCCAATAAGTTGGTCACAAATAATTATGATATTATGACACTTACATGAATTGTTCACAGTTCACATATATACATACATAATGTATTTTTAATCATTTTATTGGGGCTCATACAACTCATCATAATCCATACATACATCCATTGTGTCAACCACATTTATAAATTTGTTACCATCATCATTCTCAAAACATTTTCTTTCTACTTGAGTCCTTGATATCAGCGCATCATTTTCCCCTTCCCTCCCTAGTCCCTCCCTCATGACCCTGGATAAATCATAAATTATTATTATTTTTTCTTGTCTTACACTGTCTGATGTCTTCCTTCACCCACTTTTCTGTTGTCACCCAGGGAAGGGGTTATATATAGATCCTTGTGATTGGTTTCCTCTTTCTATCCCAAATTCCCCTTACCCTCCTGTTATCACTACTCTCATGATTGGTCCTGAGGGGTTGATTTGTCCTGAATTCCCTGTATTTCCAGTTCTTATCTGTACCAGTGCATATCCTCTGGTTTAGCTGGATTTATAAGGTAGAATTGGGATCATTTTAGTGGAGAGGAGGAAGAATTAAAGAACTATAAGAAACTTGTATATCTCAGCATTGCTATACTATATTCTGACTGACTCCTCTCCTCATGGCCCTTCTGCAAGGGGATGTCCAGTTGCCCACAGATGGACTATGGGTCTCCACTCTGCACTCCCCCTCATTCACAATGATATGATTTTTTTGTTGTTTGATGCCTGACAACTCACGCCATCGACACCTTGTGATCATGTGTTTCTTCCATGTGGGATATTTTTGTTTCTCAGCTAGATGGCCGCTTGTTTAATTTGAAGCCTTTAAGACCCCAGAGGCTATCTCTTTTGAAAGCTGGGCACCATCAGCTTTCTTCACCACATTTGCTTATGCATCTGCTTTGTCTTCAGTGATCGTGTCAGGAAGGTGAACATCATGGAATTCCAGTTTAATAGAACAAAATATTCTTGCATTGAGGAGTACTTGAGTGGAGGCCCAATGTCCATCTGCTACCTTAATACTAAACCTATAAATATATGCACATGGATCCATTTTCCATCATATATAAATATATTTACATATGTACATGACTGAATTTAGACCTCTATAAAGGCCCCTTGCCTTCTAGTTCTTTCCTCTATCTCCACTTACTTTCCTCCTGCCCCACTATCATGTTCAGTCTTCATTTGGGTTTCAGTAATTCCTCTCAGTTACATTGCCCTTTATCAAGCCTTACCAGGCCTCCTACACCCTCCTCCCAACTGATCTTTGATCACTTGTTTTCCTCTTGTCCCTGGTTTGTCACCACTTCTTTTCTCCCACTTCTCCCTCTCCCATATTCCCCCAGAACCATAGTCCCTTTGTTTTCTTCTCCAGGTTGTTTATCTTACCTATCTTATCTAGGTAGATCTTCAGAGATAATAATATGCATAAGAAACAAGACAGCTTAAAACAAAGCAACAAAAGAAAACGGAAAACCAATGACAAAAAAGAGAAAAGCCTGTAAATATTTCAAGGTCTGTTTGTTGACCTTTAGGAGTGTTTTCAAGTTGAATCTGATGGGTTGTCATGCCCTGGCCCCAATGTCTATCTTTGGTATTCCCTCAGGACTTCCTTGCACTGCTCCCTTTGCTCTTGTGTTGCACTCCCTCGGTGTTTTGTCTTGGCATGGTGGGATCAGTGCAGGAGCAATTCCCAGACTTTCTCTCCAGTGTTGTCCCCCATAGTGCTATGCGTCAGTGAGGGATGTTGTGTCTCCTAGTGGAGCCAGCCATATGGTCCTCTCTGTGCATTGGGTGTTCTTTGCAGGGATACTGTCCTCAAGACTTTGTGGACCAGGATACTATCCACACACTCTTCCTCCACCTTCATTTGCTCCTGTGTGCTCTGATCAGTCCTGTCCCTCTCCCTGAGCTGTAGCTTCAGTGTTGTCCCGTGAAGTAAATTCTTCTGGGGCTGACCATATATTTGGGACTGGCCATGTATTTGGGGTTGGGGCAGGCCCTCAGACCTCTCTGTTGGTTCCCTGCTTCATGCCAATATGTTGCATTCACATCTTGGAGCACCAGGTTGAAGTCTGGTCCCTCTTTCCCTGTGGAAATATAAACAGTACCCTCCCCTTGGGTGGGATAGTGCCCTATTCCCCCACTATCCATGCCTATTTTTTTTTCTTCCTTTGCACTCCTTCTCTTTAGTTAGCTACCATATGTCTCCCTGGATTTGGACTGACCCCTGCCATACTACCTGGACCTAACCCCAGGAATGTTTCTATACAATAGCTTTTCCCTTACACCCCTTTTGCATTTTTTATTAAGCTTACCTCAGCGGACTCATCTTGTGCTTGGCTTACTAAACAGTATAATTTCCTCCAGTTCTTCCCATGCGGTGATGTGCTTCATGCCTTCATCACTTCTTTTTAGGGATGTGTAGTACTCCATTGTATGTATGTACCACAGTTATTTAATCCATTCATCTCTTGATGGGAATTTGGGTGGTTTCTAACTGCTTGCAATTTCGAACTGTGCCACAATGAACATTTGAGTACAGACATCTGGCCATAATTTACTTCTTGTCTCTTCTGGATATCTGCCCAGTAGGGGGGTTGCTGGGTCGTATGATAGCTCAATTTTCATCCATTTGAGAACTCGCCAGATCAATTTCCATAGTGACTGTACATACCTACAGGTCCACCAGTAGTGGATAAGTGTTCCTATCTCACCACAGCCCCGTCAACACTTGTTGCTTTCAGATTTTTTGAATTGGTCTATCAAACATTTTCTCATATATTCATTGGCCATTCAGATTTCTGCCCTTGTGAAACTTCTGTTCAGACCCTTTGCCCACCTCTTCAGTGGGCAATTCATTTTTGGTATTTTTTGGAAGTCAGCAGAGTTTTGCAGATTTTAGTAATAAGGCCTTTGTCTGATGTGTCATTATTAAAGATGTTTCCCAGTCTGTGGGCTCTCTTACTACACTCTTGATGAATTATTTCGATGTACACAGGTGTTTTATCTTGAGTATATCCCACTTGTCACTTTGTGGCTCATTTGTATTGTGCCTTCCCTATTTATGATAGGCTATGTATTCCAGGCCCCAAAATTCTCAGTTTTGTCCCATTTCCCTCATTGGGACAAACCTTTGTCCCAGTGCTTTATATCCTAATGTCTCTTTGCCTTATGCTGTTAGCTAAAACCTCCAGTACAATGTTAAATAAGATTGAGGACAAGAGGCATCCATGTCCGGTCCCCTTTTTCAGTGGGATTGTGTCCCTCTTTTCACCATTGACTACCACATTGGCTATTTTTTTTTTCATATATAGCTTGTGTTATCTTGTGGCATTTTCGTTCCATTCTTATCTCCTTGAGTGTATAAACAGGAATTGGTGTTGGATGTTGTCAAAATGCTTTTTCAACATATATCGATATTATATGTGGTTCTCACAGTTTTTAATGTCAATGTGGTCAATGATACTAATGATCTTTCATATGCATCCCCGGTATGAATCCTACTTGGTCATGGTGAATTACATGTTTTATATACTTTTGTATTGTATTACCAGTATTTTGTTAAGGTTATTTGCATTGATGTTCATTAGGGCTATCGGTTCTCAGTTCTTGTGGGATTCCTGCCTGGTTTTGGTATCAGAGTTATACTAGACTCATAGAAAGAGTTCAGGAGTTTGCCATCTTTTTCTATGTTCTGGAAGAGTTTGTGTAGAATTCGTGTCAGTTCTTCCCTGAATGCCTAATAGAATTCTCCTGTAAACCCATCTGGTCCGGGCAAGTTTTTTGTTGTTAATCCCTTGATAACATTGTCTATTTTCTTCTATTACTATGGAGGTGTTGGGGTTCTTGATGTCCACCAGGGATAGTCTATGGAGGGATAGTTTTTCCAAGAATTTGTCCATGACTTCCAAGTTGTTGTCTTTGGAGTACAGTCCTTCATAGTACTGTGCCATTATCCTTGGATTTCACTAGGGTTCGTTGTAATGTCCCCTCTTTCATCCTTCATCCTTGCTATTGAAATTGTTTCTTCCTTTCTTTGGTTAGATTTGCCAGTTGTCTGTCCATTCTGTTTATCCTTTCAAAGAACCGACTTTTAGCAGCATTAATTTTTTCCATAGTTTTCTTATTTTCCCTCTCCTGGATCTCAGACCTGAATTTTATTATTTATTTTCTTTTGCTATTTGTTGGATTGTCTTGTTGACTCTGTTCTAGCTGCTGTAAATTTTGTGCCAGCATATCATTCATATGTGTCTCTTTCTTTTTCATATGCGCAAGGATTGCTATGAAACTTCCTCTAATAACTACCTTTGCTGTGCCCCGTAAGTTTTGGTATGTCATGTTCTCATTCTCATTGGTTTCTAGAAATTTCCTAATTTCTTCCCTGATCTGGGCCAGTACATACTCCTTTTGCAATAGAGATTTATTTACCTTCCAATTGTTTGCTCTTGTTTTCTTCATCTTCCTTTTGTTGATTTCCAACCTTATGACACAGTGATCAGAGAGAGGAGTCTGTAGATCAATGCGCTTAAATTTATGCAAATTCCCTTATCCCCCAGGATGTGGTCTGTCTTTGAATATGTGTCATGTGGTCTTGGAAAGAATATGAATTATTTGTATTTGGATGAAGTGCTCTGTAATATCTAACAGGTAAAATTTTCTAATTGTAGTGTTTAGATCTCTAGCCTCCTTATTGAATTTCTTTCCCAGTAATCTAGCTTTCTCAGAGAGTGTTGTATTGAAGTCACGCACTATAAGTGTTGAGACTGTGATTTCTTTTATCATCTTTTGAAGTGTTTGCTTGATGTATTCAACAAGTCTCTCATTCAGGGAATGCATTTAAAATTCTTAGTGGTTCTTAGTCTATGGTTCCTTTGAGCATTATAAAGCACTCCTCCTTATCTCTTTTTATGGTTTTCACTTTGAGGTCAATTTAATAGGAGATTAGGATTGCAGCCCCTGCTTTTTTTTTTTTTGGATTGCTGTTTGCTTGGTATGTTTTTCACCAGCCTTTGATTCTCAGCCTATTTTTGCCTCTAGTCTTGAGATGTGTTTCCTGTAGCCTGCAGATCCATGGGTTGTGTTTTCTAAGCCAGTCTGCTAGCCTTGGTCGTTTAATGCCCAAGTTCAGTCCACTGATATTCAGGGTCATTACCTCCATCTGTGGATTCTGTGATGTCATCTTAAAACTTTTGTCTTCGGTGTTTTCCTACCTCCCTTTGTTATCAGTGTGCTGTGCATGTGTGTGTGGTTTGTTCTTTACTTCTTTCCACCCTTAAACCAATGTTATCTTGGTTTGTTTTTTTTTTTATCTTTGTTGCCCTCAGGGTGGGGTTGTTCTATATAGCAGTCTCTTATTTGTGCTCAATAAGGGCTACTCTGACCATAATGGGTTGGCAACTATCTTTTGTAGTGCTGGGTTTATTTTAATGTATTTTAATGTTTCTTTTAATGTTTTTCCTTGTCTGGGAAGACTCTTACTTTCCCATCTATCTTGTTAGAGAATTTGACTGGATAAAGTATTCTTGGGTTTACATTATTTTCCTTCAAGTTTTGGAATATGTTACTGCACTCTCTCCTCTTCTTCATAGTGTCTGCTGATAGGTCTCATCATATTCTTACTTGGAAACGTTTATATGTGATTGCCTGTTTTTCCCTAACTGCTCTCATGATTGTCTTATTTTCCTCAAAGTTGGATAGTTTAATTATGATGTGCGCTGGTGATTTCTTCTTGGGATTCAGTCTAGTTTGTGTTCTTTCAGCCTCCTGAATTGTTGTCTGGTTTTCATTCATTAAGCTGGGGAAGTTTTCCTCCAAGAATTCTCACTATTGTGGATGACTTCTTTGTTGTGTCTTCCTCCAGTAATCCAATTATTTTGACATTGTTCCTCATCATAGCATCAGGCATAGCTCTTAGGTTTTCTTCAGCTTGTCTGATGATCTTATTAGATTTTTTATTTACATTTGTTAAAGTCTGCTTGGCTGTGTTCTAGGTCACTGGTGCAGTTCTCTGCCTCCTCCAGTTGGTTGGAGAAATCCATAATTCTGTTACTGACTTTTGTTATCTCTTCCCTAAGCTCTTCTAATTTCCCTTTAGCATATGGTCTTTATGTCCTCTATCATTTCATCCTTTTCCTGTATTGTTTACCTCATACCCTGCATGACTCCCAGCAGCATTCTGAAAATTTCTTTCTGTGGCAGATCCATGTCTGCTTTTTCTATGCACATCAATAAGGTTCAGGACATCTTCTGTCATTGCCTTTTTAGTCTCCTGTTTTTGTTGTTTTTAGGGTCATTGGGGCTGATTGCTGTTTGCATGGCATTGTTTTAGGGTAGCCAGGTGCCATTTTCCAAGGAGTCGAAGAGCACTGGCTCTCTCTAGGAGACTCTTGGGAATGCTTCTTCGAACTGCCTGCAGCTAATTGCACTATGGAATTCACCTACCACTTTATCCTTCTGTAGATTCACTCTTTCCCTAGTCAACCAGTGTTCTGTTATTTGGAGGCCAAGTTGGATGGTCCTCTCAGGGGAAGCTGGTTGGGTGGTAGTGGACCTGCGAGGGTGGTGCTGTGCTGGATCATCTCACAAGTAACCATGATGGTATGGCCCATGGCAGCTCAGGGTGTCAGAGAGGGTATGTGGGGGTGCCTGCTGCAACGGGGTGCCACAGAAGACTAGTGGGTTGCCCACTTTTGTGCAGAGCACTACAAATGTTTGACTTAATTGCACTGTAGATTGCTTTTGCAAAGGTTCAGCAGAGTTTCCTGAAATGGTTGTGCTGCTTTAAGCCATGTGAGGCACTACAGCAGGTGGAAGAAAATTCCTTCAATCACATGGGACTACAGAGGGTGGGTAGGAGCTCCCCCTGCCATGCAGGCAGGATTTCCCAGCCATGTGTCAGAAGGTGGGCAGGATTTCCCCAGCCATGTGTTAACCATTGCAGAGGGTGAGCAGGCGGAATTTCCCCCAGCAGTAGGTGGGCAGGATTTCTCCAAGAAGAAGTTGGGGTGGGATATTCTCTGGTGGAGGGTGGGCTGGCTTTCCCCAGCCTTGGGTTACACTGCAGAGGATGAAGCTCTTCCCCCTGAGTGGAGTGCTGGTGTAAATGTGCTAGGCTAAAGGGAGTGGTCTGGAGGTTGACAGTGCTGTGTGACAGAAAAGGAAAGATAAAAAGAAGGGAAAAAAAAAACTTAGCCCACTGAGACTGGGGGAGGGGGGCATCAGAGAGAAGAGAGGGAAATAAAAGTAATAATATAGCTGAGCCCTGATCCCTGACCATGGAGCTAGAGGGGTTTAAACCCTGCCCAGAGGCTGCAGCAAGCTATGCTGTATTGAAGTAAAGCCCCTCCACCGGCTCCGAAAGATCCTCGCTCCAGCCGAGACAGTGACGGGACTAAGGTCAAACCCTAGCCAGCCTCCCCTGTGGTAAGCCAAAAGCCACCAACTCCTCAAAACCCAGTAGATCTGTGCCTATTTCTCTTTATGATGCTCCTCCTGTGACCTAGCAGTGTGGAATGTCCCTTTTAGTAACTCTCCTGTGCTGATTTCTGTGCAGTCCCTCTAATATGTGTTACTCAGTTGCCATCATCCTGGAATTCCTCCATAATTTTCTTTTCTCTACCTTTTTCCTGTTACTTTTTTGGTTTAGTATGCTTAGATTTCTTCTTATTTTTGGATTTGACATTAATTCAACTGAAAACACAAAAGAACTTTGAAAGCTAAATATGGCTTAAAAATAATTTTGCCTCTTAATAATTTTGTAAATATTTTTTACCCATTCATTGCTTTTAAAATTTTATCTGCGGTGGGGTAAGGTGAGAATTATTCTTAAAATTTTAAGGTTTTATTTTATGAATTCATAATTTATATTAGTATATCATATATATTGTAAATAATGAGGGAAATTTGATATCACGGTCAGATCCACAGTGGACTATAACCACAAGGCCATTAGTTCAAAGCCACTAACTGCCCTGTTGGAGACAGATGAGATTGCTCCCGCATAGATTTATAGCCTCAGAAACCTTATATAGAGTTGATTTGAGTTAAAATTGACTCAGTGGTGCTGAGACCACTTCTAACCATGGGCCTTGACAAAGTCAGCGCATGGAGGAGGAGCATTCAAAGGAGGCTCCACCAAGTAAAATCTCTTCCGTGAACCCTTTGAAATTATTGGCTTGATATCATTATCGATCATTGTAGCTGCTCTCTGGTTCTTGATAATTTTGATCACTTCTCTTTTTAGGAAACAGCTGAAGTCAACTGAGGAATATTCCCCAGAAGTTGAGGTTACGCCCCTTCCTATGGCTTTGAAAGATGCATGTCCTGACTACGTGCAAAGTGTATTGTATAATAAAACTAGAAACTGGAAGCTAGAAATCCCCCTTAAGAAATTTATGTTAGACCTTGAGCAGGCTGAGCTATTGCAACCGAAACCCATGAAAATCTCAGAGGCTTGTTTGGAAACTTTGTGAAAGACTCTAAAAAAAGTTTGTTATCCTCTTTCCATGTTTTTTCTCTTTCCTTATATTGGTCACTGCATAGGGGGTAAAATATGGCATCCCCCTCCAGGAAATAACCCAAAGAGAAAGAAAGTTCCTGGCCCTTATTTACCTTATACAGGGGCTTATAATGAAAATGGCATAAGAATAGTTTACAAAGAAGGTATACAAGTTCCTTTTAATAGTTTAAGTTTTATGGAACGGTTAGCAAGAAGAGGGCCTCCGTGATGTTTGAAGTCCACTGAAGCAAAGCTACCTATTGTGAGGCAACTTGAAGTCCACTGAAGCAAAGCTACCTGTTATGAGGAAACTCATACCTTGGTACAGAAAGACTTCTGGGAGTTTAATTTATGGGAACTTAGTGGTAAAGAAAGAACAAGGAATGAAAGTCCTAGAGGAACAGCCTAAGAAGGAACAGTCAAAGCCTGTGAAGTAATTTTTGATAATGAAATGTATTAATGCTTTATTGATTTCATAGTTAGAACAATGCACCCTAGTTGGATGAAGTGTGCTAAGTTGTTATAAAGTTTATGTCTACCACCCTTGTCATTGAGAAAGTTTTAGTTTCAAGATGTACTAATTTTTAACCAAGAATCATGATGTGATTGATGTAACTTGTTACGGTCTTGTGGCCTGAGAATTTCCTGATGTATGATCTCAGGCCATAAGCTTTAAGCCAAAAAAAAAGAATATATAAGTTGAAGGTTTGCATGAATAAAATTGGAACAGTCACCCACAACCTTTGAGTCATGTAGTTTCTGTCTCCCACTCGTTGATGCTGTGACCCACCTTGAGGGACCCCCGGACCTTGCTGCAGCTGGACTGTGACACAGTGGAAATTGGTTTATACTTTTATTTTTACTTCTAAGTGTTGCTGCAAAATTGTGGATACTTTTATTATCAAAATATGTAGCTATTTTTTCTCAACATTTTATCCCTCTAGGTTTATACACTTCCAAAGGCATTGTTTCTGTTTCCTTAATCCTTCTTAGAAGAATCCAGCTCTCTTTGATTTACACCAGTCATAACAACAATTTTGGCATCCTCTATGACTCAATCCATGTTCCCTGAAAATGTTCTTTGAACATTTGGGGAACAAAAATAAGCTTGAAAAGGCAAGATCAGGACTATAGTGTGGACAGAATGTTTCTCAAGAAAATTCTTGCTAGCCAGGATTTGCCACCCTAGAAGAATGACGAGATGTGTTGGCCTGATTGGGGGAGAAATCCCTGGCACAAAGTTCCTGGTGTTTTTTTTTCTCCAATGTAATTTTCAATTTTCTATAACTGTTTCATAATATGTCCCTGTGATAGCACTCTGCTCCTGAAGAAAATCTATCCAGATTAACTTTCGGAACTCTGCAAAACAGTCACCATAACCTCCTGAACTGATCTCTCTGCCTTCAACAAAACTGACCCTGTAGATCCCCTTGGAAGCCACAGTTCTGGTTGGTTTGCTCTTGGAAGGCACGCTTAGAAGACTAAGGTTGGTGTCTTTCTGAGAAGACGTGCCGGCACAGAGGCATGTTTAAACATATTTTCTTTGGAATAAGCTTGCCCATGTATGCATTGAAAATTTAATAGGAATACATTTTACATCCCATGTTTATATCATAATGATCTTCAAGGTACACACAATAAATACCCCATATTTTATCTTATTTGAGCAATTACCATATTTGCTGTATTGAAAACTACAAATGCATTCTTTGGTGATCAAATAATGTGCATCTAAATGGGAGTATATTTTTTCACAAGTGATTGAAAGCAATGACTGAAAATGATAGGCAAAATAAGGAATTGAAGCAATTTTATTTTTTATTCTGGATGTGGCATGTCTGTGTAAGCACTTGCTTTTCTAATATAGTTTCCTCCATAATTTATGATAAGCTAACCAATTTTCAGTTCTTGTACTTGTCATCACTTCATGCCTTTCTGAGTAAGTGTGTTATGACAACCACTTTCTAGTCCTCAGGAATTTGATCTGTCACAAATACACTTCTAAAAATATCATTTGCAACTTCCTTCATTTCTATCACACTTACTATGAAGTCTATGTGTGGTGTGCTAGGTGATTCTAACACAGAGCATTGGTTTTCCCTGAAGGAGACCTGATGACACTTGAATGGCACTTGAAGAATCTTTCATAAAATGAAATTATTTTTCTCCTGTCTGAACTACACCTACCTCATCAGAGATAGGTTGAATTCATGTTTATATAAAGACAAATATAGTGAGTATTAGTTGTAAGATTGAATCCAGATAGCACTCACTCAAATGTTTTGGCTATGATTTTATATATATATATATATATTAAAGAATGGCTTTTCTCCTTGACCACGTTTCCCCTGGGCTTTGAAGTTGGATAATAATGGCAAGTTCACAAGTTTCTTGAGAACGAAATGAGATCAAACAATTGGGGATCTATGTTTACAGATCCATTTTGATGGTGTGGGATTATGTCAATGAGACACCTCAGGCTAAGGGTAGGGGTGGGGTCTAATTTATCAATCAGGTCACAGCCTGATGACACGTTCTGGCGGGGAGTGGTGGTGGTGGTGGCATTTTCTGAGTATAAGAGAGAGATTGAGCAGCACCTATTTCTCTTTGGCTTCAACTTCTGCTGGAGCTGGATCCTACATCTGGTTTATCAATTCCCTGTTGTGTTGCCTGCCAATCTCAGGAGCTGTCAGTAGACTAACCACAATGGATGTCTTGGCACAAATTGGCCTTATCTACTTCTCCAATTGTGTAAATATTGTTCTATCTAAATCTCTTTCTTTATGAAAACACTTACAAGCATCATTGATTTTGCTTCTCTAAAGAACCCAGTCTAGCACACCCATGAAGCTAGAGCTGAACACTTTTGTTTGAGGCATCTATAAAAGTCGTGTGGCCTTTGGGCATTTATGGACAAGATTAAAATAGTTTTGTAACATTGTGCAAGCAGTGAGAAGGATCAGGAGCCCCATAAAAGAAGGTTATCAATGTGCCAGGATGACTGGAAAGAGATTGTCTTAACCAAATAACTATGTCTTGAGAATTTCTTATTCTGAATTGTCACCTGGTAATTTCCCCAGGAAATACATCAACAATTCTCTTTACAAGCAGGGATTGTGAAACTTTTTCTCTAATATTTTGGACTTATTATTGGAAAGACTAGCCCCTAGAAAAGGGTGCCGTGCTTGGTAAAATCTGTGAAAAAGAGGAAGAGCCTCAACATGATTGATTGACATGCCTTCAATAATTGGCACTAGCATTACAATTGTGAGAATGGGGCAGTATTTTTTTTTCCAGTTGTACACAGGAGCCAGTATGGGTCAGAGCTAACTTGACGGCAGCTAAAAACAGCAAGTTTCCCAATAACCCTCCAACTGTGAGTATTGTTTGCGAGTTCTACATAGAGAAGCAGAGCATGCTGTCCGTGGGGTGCTTGGGGTCAATTTGTAAGAAATTTGAAGGCTTGAGGCAGGTCTGAACCCTGCCTCATAGCAATTGTCCTTGGACTGCGGAGACTGATTCTTCTCCACACCCCTGCCCCGCCCCCGTCCAACACCTATGTCATGCAACTTCTAACACCAGTGTCCCACTTTCAAACGACAATTTTCTAACTTTTAGCTTGATCAACTATTTGTATTCTTTTTACACTTCTCCATTCATGCCAAAGTGGACCAGGAAACAAACAAGCAAACAAACAGAAAAAGTCCATTTATATCAACATTTTTTGCTACATGAAATCAGGATTCCAAAGTGGAATTATCTGCGAAATATTTCCCATTTATTCTCTTCCAGAGCATCACCAATTCCTTTTGCTTCTTACCAAGCACCATTCTTGTTCCCATGCAAGATTCAAGAATATTTCATAATTCAGAAGAGCAAAATTTTATCCCAATATGTACAAACCAAAATTCTGGATTCTCTCCCATTTAACTAGCTTTTCTTTAAATTAGGGGTGGAGAACCTATTTTCTGGCAAGGGCCATAGAATTTTATCGCATCATTCTCAGCTGTAGTCATCAAACATATAATTAACACTCCCTTAATGTGATGGCCAGAACTGCTTCACTGGTGAGGCATGTGGTATTAGATGGTGTTGCTGATATGCAAGACCTTAATGATATGTAGTGAGAACTCCTCTCTGACCCATTCATCTTCCCCTTTACCGAAACTCTCTGTTGGCCTCCAGGAGCAGCTCCATGTGGGTTGCTGACCTAGGAGCCAACCTCCATGCTGTCAGCATCCTGCCATGTTTCCATGGAACTTGGATACACTCCACTCTGCATCTATTAGTTTGTAATCCCCCCGAATCCCGCTTCATCTTTTTGTATCATTGACCAGCAGCCGCAGGAAATTGAAGGGGGTCTCCATTTAGCATAAGACTCATGAGTTGGACTGGATTGAGCTGTCTTCTTGATATAAAGTTACTTCTTGATATAAGGTCAATTCTTATACATATGAGTTTCACTTAATTTGTTTCTTGAGATAACCCACCCTAGCACACCATTCTAATTTGTTAGCTCTATACTCCCCTCCTTAGAACAAACTATCATAATCCCTCCAGGCCATTCCAATGAATTGCTCCCAACTTATCGGTCTGCATCCACTTTTGCCTATATCTTTGTCTAGTTCCTATCAAGGCAATCTGCTCAAAAAGCAAGATTAATCTAATTTAAAATTCACATTTTTTAAATTAATGATTTTTAATACACAGTATATTAAAAACTAGCTTGATTTGCATCATTGTTCTTGTCTAGATGTACCATAGGTATCCCTGGGTGACCTAAACAGTTAAGCACTCAACTAATACTGAAGGTTCGGTGGTTCAAACATTTCCAGTGACTTAGAGACGTTCTACTCTGCATACATGGGGTCCTGTAAGACAGCATTGACTTGATGGCTATTACCAGCAAATTCTACCACAGTTGTCATCTTTCACTAGTTTAGATGAGCCTCTGCCTTCACCAAATGCTACTTACATGTTCTTTTCTAAACCTTAGATAAACTTTATTCTTCCCTATGTGTCAATATACTAGTTTTCCATGAAGTCATAGTTTAATTTCCTCAGTAAAACATTCTCTGAGCCTTTATAATATATTGTTCCCATGACATTATAATTTAATCCTCACAGATCTCTAGTAATGCCAGGGATCTTTTATTATTTGGTAGCTGTCTGTCTGATCTATTAAAGAGACAATCCAAAAGATTAGGGACTCAAAGACACCAAGACCTGGTAATCTGTTTCCAAAAGGTGCATTCCGCACATAATTTGTGGCCACAAATCAGATATGACTTAATTACCACTAGCAACAACAAATAGCATCATAAGAATATGTGTCATGTTGCCACAAAGTTCCTTCAGGCTCATAGCGATCATGTCAAATAGAGTCGAACTACCCCTTAGGGTTTTCAAGGCTGTAAATCTTTCCAGAAGGCTGGCCCTTCTTTCTCCCACAGACCGGCTGATGTCCTGGAACCATTGACCTTTTGGTTAGTGGTCAAGTGTTCAAAGACTGCCTTTCTCTATACACATACACACACGTAAGTGTAAATAAGAGGATAAGTAAAAAATATTTCTACTAGAATTATAGATCATACATGTACAGGTTTATTCCAAAGAAAGCATATTCAAACTTGCCTCTACAATCATTGGATGGCTGCAGACAAATTATCATATTAATGCACTTGCATTAGTTTACTTAGGAAGCCTTTAAAATATAGCCTAATCGAAACAGTGGATCCTCAGGGAATCGACTAGACCAAGGGTCTGCAAACTTTTGAGACAGTGGAGACAAAGTTGTACCTCAGAGCAATTGAAAGATTAGTTAAGAGCTCATAGTGATCCCAATAAATGGTAAAAATAACATAAAATGGAATAGACTGTTGACACATCCTATATCAGCTCCGTGATTGATTAAAAATTGGACCATCATGGTCCATAGGAGGTGTTTTCTGCAGTATACCACCTGACCTTTCTTCCAAGTCTGTTTTTGTCTGGAAGCTGCACTGTCTGATAGCATCATAAAAATCAATAGATCTCCACTGTCATATATAGAAAAATACTTTTAGATATAGGTATGTTTGTGTGAATATGTATAAAATTGTGCGTATGTAGAGAGTGAAATTATTTTAAATATTAATAATAATAAATTCCAGTTTTGAACAATTTTTACCTCAGAGGATAGTACAAGTTATAGGGATGCCCATAAATAATATAATACTGCTTGAAGTGACTGAACTATGGAATGTTATGATATATGTATTAATTTCTAAATAATAATGTTTAAGAGTGTGGTTTTGGAGGACACAATATTGTTAACTGATAGCATTTGAGGTATCAATATGGTCATCCCAATTTTCGCTTAATGCCACTACACTACAGCTGGATGTTCAAGTTCAAATTTGGAGTTTTCTTTCACATAGGATTTAGGACAATCATTCTAAAAGGTCAATGTAATGCACTTCACTCAAAGGACAAGTGAAAACGTCTTTGCCCGTTTGTAAAATGTTACATTTCTTCTTCTGGTCTACACTGTCTTTGTCACTTCATTCCACAGAATTTCTTTAAACCTTCTCTGCCTCTATCAATATGTCAGTTTCCTATATATTTTAACCAAACTCCTATAATGCTTTGAGAGCAGTTATCGCTGCCTACCCCCAAAATGGATATCCTATTACTTTATTCAAAATATAATCGATCCAGACTGTTTTGATATAATTTAAAGAAAATAAAAATGGGGAATGACATATATATTTAACAGACAGCAAAAAGGCACAATGAAGTATATTGTGGAATGTTCCATTCCAAAATGTATGGAATATGAGCAAGGATTTTCCTGCTCCTAAGGGAAAGTGTTTCAGATTGAGGCTTTATTTTACTTGGGGTAAGATTTGATGATGGTAGATGTGATGACTATTTCTGTATCAAGGCGTTGTGTCAAGGAGACTCACAGCACTTTACGTCTGTATTGAATTTAGTCGCAGCAGGCAGAATAACTGTCTTGCAAGTGTGGTTACAATCAAATCCCTGGCATCTAGGTATAAGTTACCCTTTTGGGGAACAGGGTTTCTGCAGATGTGATTAAGTGAAGGATTCAGGATCAGGAGATTATCCCGGATTATTTGGATGAACCCAATGTACTCGCGTGGTCTTCTATATGAAAGAGGGAGGCAAGAGTGTCAGAGTCAGAGAAGAAAAGGTGACAACAGAAGCAGAAAGAGGGAAGCAATGTGAGAAGCACTCAGCTGGCTCTTGCTGGCTTTCAGGATGAAAAGAGGAGAAAAAAATCAGGCCACCTTTAGAGCCTGGAGAAGTCAAACAAAGGTGTCTCCCTCCTAGAGCTTCCAAAGGAATCACAGTTTTATTTATACCTAAGTTCAGTGATACCATTTTGGATTCCTGAGTTCCTGACCCACATAATGTTTATAAAGTTTTAAACCAAGTTTATGGTAATTTATTAAAGCAGAAATAGGAAACATATACACTGGTATCGTATAATAACACTAAGAAGTATTTTTAACATTGACTTGTCATTTGTCGTCTCTTTACTAGAAGGTTGAGTGTGGCTGGGTAATATCAAATCAGCAATTCAAACCCACTACCTTCCCCAAGTTAGAAAGATGAGGCTGTCGTCTCCTGTGAGAATTTACAGTCAGAAACGAAGGAACGGTTCTTCTCTGTCCTATGGGGTATCTATGGGGCAGCAGGAACTCAGTGACAGCAGAATTTTTGTCATTGTTGGTTTACTAGTTCCATCCTCCTACCGTATCTCAGCCTCCTAGATCAAAGAAGGTCCCTCGACGACCACGAGTAATGTGAACATTGCTGTCGTATAAGTGAGCTGAGTGAAATAATAAACTATCTTTCAACAAAGTAGTAAGAAGGAGGACTCTTTTGAACATAACAACATCAGATTGTCATAGATGTGTGTGTAATGTTCATCACTGCTACGAAGAGGTGGCTTCTCTTATTGAAAAAAAAAAAATGAAACTTATATACTTGTTGTCAGTAGGTGCCATGAAGTCAGTTTGGACCCATGGCGACCCTGTGCACAACAGAAGGAAGCACTGTAAACCTTTACAGAAATCACAATAAAATGTTTGTTTGTTAATGCAAGGGGACACCCAGGGCAAGGTTGGTCTCTATTATCTTCTGGAAACAAAGTAAAAGGAGAATCCAGACTAGGAGGGGATATAGAATGTCTTGGTAATTGCCTCTGTGAACAAATGTTTTCTTTGGCCTGGGAGATGAAGAACTGGATGTGCCGAGGTGCCAGGACTGTGCTCAAAGTTTTCACAAAAGAATCCTGATCAAAGAATGGAGAGTGTAGAATAGAATATGAAATAATCACGCACTCTGGACTTTGTGAGGTCACAGAGGGAGGACGCACCTTGTAAGGGTTACCCGTAGATAATCTTTAAGCCTTTAACCCCCTAAAAATTCCCTGTAGGCATCTTAAAAGCAAACAAAAGTTTAGTTTAGTTTTATGCACTTCACAATCATGGGGACTAAAACTGACAGCAGTCACACAAAGGGTTAGAAGGAACCTGAGGGACAGTGTGTTTACGTTCATGAAGGACCCGCAGAAAGAGGGGGTGATAAGAATGATTACAGAACTTAAAAAGGTAATTAATATCACTCAATTGTACACACATAGCTATTGACATGGCTTATGTTTTGCTCTATATATTCTCAGTGACAAGAACCAAACAGAATTTAGGGGCAAAAGAAAAGTATTATTACTTGAAGAAAAATAATGATTTGGTGTGGAGTATCTTTTTATTGTTATTCTACTATATGAAATGATGTAAATTTATTACCAATGTATTAAAAATGGAACTGCTATCACAATATTAGAAATAAAGTAAGAATCTGATGAAAACCAATGTAAGTAAAAAAATCATGGTTGATTTATAGTGTAATGTTTTATCTTACATTTTAGAGTTGCTCATTTGTACTTAAATTAAAAGGAGTACAATTACAGACTCAATTTAATCTTTCCCAAACATGCAAGTGAATTTCATATATTTCAAATATTTTGTTCATTTCACCCGTATATGTCCTACTTGATTAATTATAAATTCTTAGCAAATATAAATGCAGGTTATGGTTAAGCTCACAACTCATCTAATGAGTGAGAAGAGGCACACACCGGAAAGCATCCTTTCCCCTAAAATCCAGCCTGCTGTGCTGGTACAGCCAAGATGATTTAGCACAGGTCAGTTAATTTAATTAGTTAAGTGGAGGTTATTTAGTAGAGCTCTAACAGTATATAATATTTCTATACCCACTCTCTTTTTATATCAAAGTTCCTTATTGTTTTTTAAAAAAATTTTCTTTATACATTATGTTTTCATGGGGCCTTCACTTATATTACCAGACCGAGTTAAATTCTCTCACAATATCTGCAGTACTCAGATTTTGGAGCAGTCATTGTATAATATGTTTTCTTCCACAGTGGTGCTGAGATCTGAATAGTAAAGGGGTTTTGTGGGTAATGACATTCCAGATATAAACGCATACTAAATAAAGACTAAGTTCGTATCTCAGAGGGATCCTGGTGGTATAGTGAGTTATATAGCATTTCGTGTTGAGTGGCTGACCATAGGTCACAGCCAGTCCACTAGCATTCCCTGCAAGAAAGACGAGCTGCCCAGCACTTGAATATTTACAGCCTCGGAAATTCTAGGAAGCAGGTCATACCTCAGATGGGTGGGGGAGGGAGAAAACAATAACTAAATACCAAGGGTACATATTGGGATATATATTAATGCTAATAGAAGACTTTTTTTACTTACAGAGAAGCAAAAAAATGTATTGCTAAATTTTCATTTGCGTGCTCATCGTGGCCAATGATGTGTAATCAGTACTAGGAAACTCCTCATAAAACTGCCCAAAGACATGGAAACACGAGGAGAAGGCGTTAAAGATAATGAAGTAGCAAAAGTCAAAAGGCTAGATGATTCCCACCTTCACTATAAATGAAGAGTCTACTTCTGCAGGTCCTGGGGTCTTGGATGATGCTGGGAGGTACCTGGAAATAAAGGGAGTGTGTGTGTGTGTGTGTGTGTGTGTGTGTGTGTGTGTGTGTGTGTGTTGGTGGCGCAGTCAGATCTCTGCTGGTTTCATGGTTTATGAGTTTGACTGAAAGCACCAGTCGCTGCACTGGGGAAAGATGAGGCTTCCTACTCTGGGAAAGCTTTCCAGTGTTGGGAATTCACAGGGACAGTTCTACCCTGTCTCAGGGTCGCTAAGAGTCTGAATCAACTCCATGGCAGTGAGCTTGGTTTATACATGTATATCTATATACCCATCCATATATGAATATAGATTCTCTCTTATTTATACTGTCTTTTGTATATGTATATATATGAGAGATTATTAATTTGTTTTATTCTGAGTATTTTATTCCCTTGAGGTTTAATATGCAATAAAATATAAGTATGTAAATAGAAAACAAAAAATGCTGAAATTAAACTCCAACAATTACACGTAAATGAATAATGTTAAACATGCTGAAAAACAATACAGCATGAACACTAAACAAGCAGAATGGACACAGGCCAATCTAGTGCATTGACAGGTATCCATGATCATTTGCACTTGGATTCATCCACACTCTGTCCAATAGACCTTGATTATTTTCATTTCTTTTGAAATGTTGGACTAATTTCTGGGTATATTCTTGGAGAATTAAGTTCTTGACACTCAGTCTTCTTTATTGAGCTCATTATTCTTTTGTTTTCCTAAGTCAGGTGTTTGGTCACTTACTTAGACTTTGAATTTTCAGCGGTTTCTAATATTGCTGATTTTTCAGAGCTCTTCACTGTAATTTAACTTAGTTTTCCCCAATATTTCCTCCCAGTACATTATAATGTGTCTAGTGATAATGTGTCTAGTGATATAATTGCTCTTTTGCTAAATATGTATGGTCCAATAAATATGAAGCCAGTCTTGTTCTGTCCTGTCAAAAATAGCTATTCAACTGAAACTTCAAATCTATTATGGTGTTTTTCCTCTTAAACATTTGCATACATATAATAAAATAACTAATACATTTATTTTAAATTTTTTATTCACCAAGATCATATGTTGCTATAGACTTGGTTGTAAACACATCGTGTTTTAGGTTTTCTATCTGCTGGCAATATTTATATAGATTTCTCCAGGCATTTTCTTCTATTTCTCTAAAATAATACGAAAAGTAGATAAATTAACTGACCTATTTTAGATATGACAAATGTCAGAACACAAAGCAAGGGATCATCCATGGAAAGACCATAAATTGCTCTTCTGCAAGTTCATCTTGAAGCTGAGAAAATTTAAAGCATTTCAACCAGAGCCAAAATACAACCTTGAGTATAAGCCTCCTGAATTTAGGGATCATCTCAAGAATATATTTGACAGATTGAAAATGAATGCCTGAAGTCCAGATGATGTGTGGGATGACATCGAAGACATCATCTCCAAGGAAGCCAAGAGGTCATTAAGAAAAAAAAAGTACAAAATGAACGTCGGAAGAGACTCTGAAACTTGTTTGTGAACGTAAAACAGCTAACGTTAAAGGAAGCACTATGAAGGTAAAAAAGATAGACATAAGATTCCAAAAGGTGGCTCAAGAAGACAAATTAAAGTATTATGATGAAATGTGCAAAGACCTGGATTTAGGAAATCAAAAAAAGGAAGGAAACGCACAGCATTTTTCATGCTGAAGGAACTGAAAGGAAATTTTATGCCCAGAGTTGAAATATTATAGGATTCTCTCAGGAGTTCAAGTGGCACAGATGAGCCTGTCCAATCCTGTGAAGATTTATATTCTCAGAACATTTATGGAGTATTTCTGTGCTTCCCAATAAGCTAATTTGAGTAAGAATCAACTTCAAGCAGAGGTCTATGAGTATACTGTTGAATGGCATATCCAAACCAAATCACTCTCATTGACTTGATGCCGACTCAACGTGACCTTATAGGCAGGCTAGAACTGACTCTATGAATTTCTGAGACTATAATTCTTTACCAGAGTAGAAAGCCCCATGTGTTAGTCTGGGTACACATCCACAGAAACAAACCTCATATCTATATAAGAGAGAGTTTTATATAAAGGGTAAGTGTATATATTAAGAAAGCATCCCAACCCAGTGCTGTCCAAGTCCATAAATCTGACAGTGATCCACAAAGTATTCCTCACATTCAAAAAACACACACTATGACACCAAATGCAGGAGGATCACAGGCCAGTGGGTAGAAAGTCTTGGAATCCAGTGGAGGTGTATGCATGCTCAGCACTGGTAGGGGTCTACACGTGGCTTCTCCAACACCCAGAGTTGAATCAGGGTAAATCCATGTGGTTTCTCCTCAGTATATCTCACAGGAAGTGAGCCTTGTAAGCTGAAGCAGGGAACTGGCTAAGCAGCTGCACCCTGGTCCGACCATCAGAGAGCAAGAGACCTGAGAACTAGAAAGGCAAGGTTCATCAAGCCATTTATCTCTCCACCCTTCAATTAACCCCACATGTGTTAACTGGCCAGATCACCACAATAAACCTTAACTATCTCAATCCACTTCTTGTCAACTTGGCACCTGTACACAATTATTTGGCCTAACAATTGCAGTTAACCTATACCTACACCTTAATCCTGTAATCTTATGAATATATCCCCCCACCTATGAAAGTTTTTAAGCCAACCACTTCATGCCTTTATTCCCCCAATTTTGGGTATCCAATTTTTATACTGCACACTTATATCAACCCAGTGCTCTGAGGAGACAATCATATTTTTCGACATGGAGAGTCTTCATTCCAGTTGGAACCCTGTGAAGTCCACATCCATAAGCAGAGTCAAATCCGGACAGGCCATCCATAAAGTCAGCAGCAATGTGCATCAGTTCACAGGCTCAAAAATCTCTTCATCTGGTTGGGTTCTGGTCAACTCAATGTGGGCTGCTTTACTTAGCCTCCCCAGGATGCCCGTTGGTTCCCTTAGCTTTAGACCACGGGCTCTCACCAATACTTAACAAGCCTAATACCTTTGTGCTAGAGCATGATCTTTAAACCAGTCAGTCCACTCTCATCTTCTCATTTTTCTGTAAACAAAGTCCACAGGTGTTAGTGGCCAAGTATTTATACATGGCAACAAATGTACAAATGTGCTTGACACCAGGGATGTATGTATGGATTGTAATAAGAGGTGTATGAGCCTCCAATAAAATTATTTATCAAAAATTAAAAACAAATAATAAATTTACATCTAGCTAAACACATTAGACAGCTATTTAAATATGCATTTATTATTTTTATTCTAATTACCAAATGAATGTATAGTTCTTATTTAAATATTAGTATTCCATAATTTGTAAATAAACCAGATCGACTAGATGCTGAATTTAGTGATTTCATCACCAGGTTTTCCCTTGTGTATTCTGAATATTAACTTACTTGATCCCCTCATAAAAATATAGACAATGCTATACGTACACTAAAATTGAATGCCCTCTCTTGAATGTATGCTGGAAAATTGCTTAACTATAGCCCATTATTGCTTATTTAATAATAGTTAAACCATGCTATTATTTAAAACTTATCTTTTGGGCGATAGTTGAATTTATTCTTTTCTGTTTCTGGCAATTGTGGTGAAAATATTTTTAACCAAATATAAAATGCATTATTTAAAAAATTATTGGTGTGATTTTGTTAACAAAATATAAAATATACTGTTTAGAAAACTGTGAATCTATAATCTGTATATTAAAAATAATTTTACTGGTAGCTCATACAACTCTTATCACAATCCATACATACATCCATTGTATGTCAAGCACATTTGTACATTTTTGCCCTCATCATTCTCAAAACATTTGCTTTCTACTTGAGCTCTTGGCATCAGCTCCTCAATTTTCCCCTCCATTCCCACTTCCCCTTCCCTCATGAACTCTTGATAATGTATAAATTATTATCATTTTGTCATGTCTTACACTGTCCTACATCTCCCTCCCTTCACCCACTTTTTTGTTGTCCATCTCTCATGGAAGAGGTTATATGTAGATCCTTATAATTGGTTCACCCTTTCTCCCCTACCCTCTCTCCACCCTCCAGCATCACCATTCTCACCACTGGTCCTGAAGTGGTCATCTGTCCTGGATTACCTGTGTTTCCAATTACTATCTGTACCAATGTACATCCTCTGGTCTAGCCAGATTTGTAAAATAGAATTGGGATCATTATAGTGGGGGGAGGAATCATTAAGAATTAGAGGAAAGGTGTATGTTTCATTGTTGCTATATTACATCCTGACTGACTCGTCTCCTCCCTGCGTCCCTTCTGTAAGGGGATGTCCAGTTACCTACAGATAGGCTTTGGGTCCCCAATCTGCACTCCCCCTCATTTACAATGATATGATTTTTGTTCTTTGATGCCAGATACCTATTCCCTATGACACCTCGTGGTTATACAGGTTGGTGTGCTTCTTTCATGTGGGCTTTGTTGCTTCTGAGCTAGATGGCTGCTTGTTTACCTTCAAGCCTTTAAGGCCCCAGATCTATCTCTTTTGATAGCTGGGAACCATCAACTTTATTCATCACATTACTTGTGCACCCATTTGTCTTCAGCGATCGTGTCACGAAGGTGTGCATCATGGAATGACAATTTAATAAAACAAACTGTTCTTGCATTGAGAAAGTACTTGAGTGGAGGCCCAATGTCCATCTGCTTCCTGTATCTTTAAAAAACTGAAAAACTAATTATTATGACCAAGTTACTTTAACAGTTATATGTTAATCTTAAATATTAAAAATGCAATTACTGAAATGTAATTAACAACTTGATCGACATGTTTTATGGATACATAATTCACTCTTAAAAATCATTTTATTGGTGGCTCATACAACTCTTATCACAACACATATATTCATCCCTTGTGTCAACCACCTTTGTACATTTGTTGCCATCATCATTTTCAATACATTTTCTTTTCACTTAAGCCTTTAGTATCAGCACCTCATTTCTCCCCCTCCCTCTGCCACATAATTCATTCTTTGTCTGCATGCACTCAGATACATTCTTCTTTAAGTTTAATGACTAAGTCAGCTGACTGTAGTGCAATTTTTATGTAAATATATTAAATGTGTCATACCAATTGAAAATGGTGTGAAAATATATAAAATAATAGGAAATGGGAAATTTTTGAAAAAAATAAAAACATATTCATTTTAGACTTTTCTTTCAAAGAGAGAAATAGCTTCTTTTATCAAACTAGATCGTTGGCAAATTCAATGCAACCACTGAGGTAGTTAGTCTTCTTTATGAATGTAGTTAAACAATTAATTTATTTAACAAGAGTAAATCTAACAATGACTCACCAATTATTTGTGTGAATTTCCATGTACCCTAGGTATAGATAATGTCACATGACTACTTCTGCTCAATTGGCATCTACTGGAAGTAGTGTGTGTCACTTTCATGCTAAATATTTAAAAGCTAACTCATTATCCTTCAACTCTCAAAGAATGAAAAATAGTCTTGCGGTGCTAAGCCAGTGAAATTATAGAGGCTATTATATTAACACAGTCTATCATGGTATTAAACTGGTTTTCCTAGTGCACTATGTCACTTTTAATAGAATTTTACACTCAGCAAACAAGGAATATATATTGTCTTTGCACACATACTCTAGTTATTGGGAGAGTATGTGTGAGCATTCCAAGGTAAACATTCCTACATATATTACTAGTACATACCTTATTCTCAATATATCAACAATATAACCTTTCATCAATAATCTGTCAACTTGTCTTTAGGTGGTGGCTTGCAGTTTTTAGTGATAGTGCTACTAAATCAAGTACCGGCAGGGTCAGATAGGATAGACTCATGTGAGAGAGACAAGGGAGGCAGTCTGGCGATCTAGTTCTGAAGAAATTGCTCAATAAAAGCCTTCTAACTAGTGTAGCCTCATCTCATGTAGTTCTAGAAAATCATTCCTTTGGGTTGACAAATACTTAGAATATTGCAGAGGAAGATGTGCCTCCTCAAAGGAGGGTCCACTTTAATGAGGTGTATGGAGCAGGGTTTTCAGAGCTGCATTTGCGGATGGGGCATAATGGTACATGAGATGAAGCAGCTGCCAAAATTCTTTAATGAACAGGACATGCACAAAATATGAATCTAAGAAAACTGGCAGTCATAAGAATGAAGTGAAAAGCATACAGGAAAGCATTAATCAGCTGATATGTGCTGCTATCAATCATTTTTAGTCAGTCATCTGGTAGACTATTCCAGGAACAACACAGTGAAGGGGAATGATATCACAGTCACAGTAACAAAGAACATGTCATATCCCACATTGAACTATTACACTGTTAGTAATATCTACATGCCTACAATTCTTCCAGTTTATTCAAGGACCACTTATGGCATGTAAAAGAAAATGGAAAATAATTTTGAACTTCTCGTGCTACATTTTCACCATATTTATTCTATATTTGTGCTCAGTTAATCATCAGAGGAGCCAGACTAAATGAAGAAGAACACAGTATCTGGATGAGGGAAAACTCAATACCCACCTGTGACATGAAGATAACCCAGCCTTGCTAGCTGAAAGGAAAGATAACTTGAAGCACATACTGATGATGACCAAAAATTATAGCCCATTGTATTGATAATACTTCAACAAAAAGAAAACTAAAAAGTCTCATAGTTAAACTAATAGGCCAATTCATGATAAACGGAGAAAATATTGACATTTTCAATAATGAATTTCATTTAACCTTGATCCATAATCAGCACTCATGGAATCAAAACTTAGGAAATAAAAAGCACTGGGTCGATTTGTCAAACATTACTTTAAATAGTCAAAAAGCAAAGTCGTCAATTTGAAGATTAAGGTGTGCTTGATCAAAGCCATGATTTCTTTAATTGCCTCCTATGTTTGTGAAATCTGGAAAATGAGTAAGGAAGAACAAAGAATAAATGTCTTTGTATGATGGTGTTGATGAGTAATATTGAAATTACTATGGACTGCTAGAGGAATATGTACATCTGTCTTGGTAAAAGTGCATTCATAATTCTCATTAGAGGAGAGGATATGAAGACTTTATTGTACTTCCCATCATGCTATCAGAAGGATGAGGCCCATAAGAAGATATAAAGCCTTGTAAATTGGAAGCTCGTGAAAACAAAGGTAGGCCCACAATGAGATGGATAGGGACAGTGACTACAACAATGACCGTGATGCAGTACTGGGAATGCTCACTCAGCTATGCCAAGAAATTTGGGAGATAGTTATCTGGCCAGTCCCCTGGGCAAAATCCATTTGTGGGCCCATTAAAAAAAGGATGCTCTAGCAGAGTGAAGTAATTACTTAACACTAGTATTCATATCACATGCAAATACAATTTTGCTGAAGATACTTGAAAAAAAGTTAAGGCGGTTGTACTGAAATCTATTGGCAAATACCCAAACTGAATTCAGAAGAGAATGTGGAGAGCAGAATGGATATCATTACTGGCATTTTACCCCCCACTGATGTGAAACAGAGTGGATACTATAGGGAAAACTAGTTGCAGCAATACATCAACAGGGAACTGTCAGAAACTCCAGCCAGATTCATAAGAGAACATTGAATGAGTAGTATTATTCTTTATGTCAGATTACTCTTGGATGCAAGCAGAGACTATCAGGGATCAAGCAGGCTATTTATGTTCTAGGGAGTCACCATTAGTTAGAATGAACCATTGGCAGTGAGTTTGGGATTTTTGGGTTGACTGTTCAAAGCCTTCACCTGTGCGAATCATAGGAACTATGGATAGTATTGGGAAGCATGAGAATTCCAGAGCACCTGGAATAACTTTCACACAGAACAAGAGTCAGTTATTCAAACATAACAAAGGATATGACATGATTTAAAATGAGGAAAGGTGTGATCCAGTTTGTATGCTTTTACCATATTTACTTAATCAGTATGCTGAGCAAATAGTATTAATCATTATTCTTATAATTAATGTAATTATCAATTTTATCATTCATTACCAATAGCACGAAAATTATTATTGTTTAAATTAATATCGTGCATCATATCATTAATATCATTTGAAATTATTGACACAATTTTTAAAAATGCGTATCATAGCAAACTAGGGATAACTGCATACTGAGCAAATTGTAGCAGAAGTTGCACTATTTGAAGAAGAACTAGGCAACAGGATTGAAGGAAGGCTTATTAACACGCTGAAATATGCAGATAAAATAACATCACTTGCTGGAAGTGAAGAGGACTTGAAGCACCTACTATTTTTCCCGTGCTTTTATTGGGGCTCTTACAGCTCTTATCATAATCCATACATTCAGGCAGTGTATCAAGCACGTTTGCACTATACCACCATCATCATTTTCAAAGCATTCTCTTCCCACTTGAGCCCCTGATATCATCAGCTCCCCATTTCTTTCCCCTCCATCTTCCCTGCCCGTCCTCCCTCACAAACCCTTGATAAACTTTAGATTATTATTTTCATATCTTACATCATCTTCCGTCACCCCTCACCCACTTTTCTGTTATTCGTCCCCTTTGGTGAGCATTATCCATGTTGATCCTTGTGACCAATTCCCTATTTCTAACCCCACCCTCTCCTAATCCTGGTATCTCTGCTCTCATTGTTGGTCCCGAGGGGTTCATATGCTGGATTCCCTGTGTTGTGGGCTCTTATCTGTAGCAGTGTGCATGCTCTGGTCTAATCTGATTTGTAAGGTAGAATTGAGGTCATGGTAGTGGGGGGAAGGAAGCACCAAATAACTAGAGGAAAGTTGTGTGTTTCATTGGTGCTATACTGCATCCTGACTGGCTCATCTCTTCCCTGTGTCCCCTCTGTGAGGGGATGTCCAAATGTCTACAGGTGGGCTTTGGGTCTCCACTCCATGCTGACCTCCCCATTCACATTGGGTATGATTTTATTGGCAATTAAAGAATACAGTCTTCAGTATGGATTACAACTCAATGTAAAAACTCACTGCCGTCAAATCGATTCTGACTCATAGCGACTCCATAGGACAAGACAGAACTGTCCCTGTGGAATTCCCGAGAATGTAGCTGCTTACTGGAGTAGAAAGCCTAGCTTCTCCAGCAGAGCAGGGATACTTTCAAGCTGCTGACCTCGTGGTACTGCACCATTGGTGCAGACCAATGTTTAACCAACCAAGCACCAGGGTAGAAAACAAAAATCCTCAAAACAACCAATTAACAAGATAAATGGAGAAATGGTTGAAGTTTTCACGGATTTCACAATGAGCACTTAGTGAAGCAGCAATGAATAAATCCAAGAATAGGTTTTATTGGGCAAATTTGCTGCACAAGACAACCTTAAAGCATTAAAGGGCAAAGATGTCACTTTGGGGACTAAGTTGACCATGAATTAAACTAAGATATTTCCTCATATGCATATAAAAGTTGCCTCATATGCATGTACAAGTTTGGCTAAGAAAAAGGAAGGCGACTCAAGAACTAATGCTTTTAAATTATGTGTTGGCAAGAAATATCGAAAATACTCTGGGTTGTCAAATGAACACACAACTCTGTCTTGGAAAAGGAATAGCCAGAATATCCCTAAGTAGCAAAGATAGCCAGACTTCATCTTATGTACTCTAGACAAGTTATTACGGGGAAACAGTCTTTTCCACAGAGAATCATGCTTGGTCATTTGGAAGGTCAGCAAAAGAGGAAGATTCTCACAGTGAGGTGGACTCTCACTGTGGTTGGGAAATGGACCGACCAAAACAATGGATAGAATGGTTCAGAAACTGGCATTTTTTTGTTGTTGTCCTGTTATAGGTAGGATGATTTTCTATGACTTGCAATGAACTTGAGGCATCTAAATAACAACCACATTTACACTTATTTTACAGGCGACATTCAATTACATACACTTAGATAAACATTCATTAACGTTTTAGAGAGGTGGTTATGGAAGTAACAAGAAATAATGTCTTATATTTTTATCTAAGTCATATTAAGTATAATTCAAGAGGCATAGGGGCTTAAACTCTTGCCCATAAAAACCTGTAAAAGCACTAACTTCAGAAATTATTCAAATGTATGAAAGTACAGTTCATCTTTGTGGTTAACCTTTTTTCTTGGTAAAATTTAAGTACCTTTTTATATGTTCTGTTTTTTTGTTCAAACAGAATTTTCAGTAACTCCTTCATGAGGATTTTCTCCTGTATGCCAACCATCATTTTTAACTATTTTTATATATCCTGTTTTCCAGAACATTTAATGTTATCATCACTTACTTCTGCCTCTCTGGATTCTTTTCATATTTTTCTACTTTAAAAGGGATTCCACAAAATCCTCAGAATAATCCAAACTTTATTTTTAAAGAAGTGTGTATTGATACTCCTACCAATCAATGTCTCAACACCATTTCTACAAATAGAAATGTGACCTAGAATAGAGCATTATTTGTCAAATAAGAAAGCTATACTTCGAAATCTTAGGGTTGGTTTTCTATATATTGATAATTTATATTTTTATACTAATAACTATCCTAATTCTAGATTCTTTGGCTTAGTTTTACTATTGTTATGCTATGTTTCTCATTTTAATTTTCTGTTGAAATATATAGCATAAATGTTGTGCTTTAGACTTTTAATATAATCTTGAAATTATGTATATTTGTCACAGTCAAAACTTGATTAGGCTCCAAAGTAAAGTTACTCGTACAATTGTACTGCTTATTAATCTTGGGTTAATTGACTTCTCAAATTTGAAGTTGGAAGACTAGAATATATATATATATATATATATATATATATATATATATATATATATATATATATATATTCTTGAAATGTTTTCATGAAGATATAGCAATAATTATTCTCTAAAAATCACAGTTCCATAATCCAATGTCATGTTTCTCAAAATTTTCTTGTAAAATATAAGTTCCTCTGTATGATTTATCAGGAAGAGTTTCCAAAGTCAATACATGTGGAAAATAAGGTACACAGAATAATGCTTGATTTCATTTGAAGGATGTTAATACACTCAACACTGAAATATGGTGAAATAAATAAACTACTTTGATTTTTTTGAGCAATCAATGTTACATATCTGTATGGATGTGCAAGTACATGCATGATATTCTCATTGCATGAAAGTCATGCAGATATATTCTTCTAAGACATGCCATTTGTTAAATGTCCTCCAGGCTCGTGTTTCTCAACTTCTGCACTAGACATGTTGGGTTGTGTGTACCTTGGTTGTGGAAGAGTCAGGCTTCTGTTCTGGACACTGTGGAAAGATAAACAGCCTCCTGGACCCCACCCTCCCTTCTAGATATATACCAGCATCATCTGAGGCCAGTTTAAAAGCAAATAAATAAATAAATAAATAAACCAAAAAAATATCTTCAGAAAGATCACAGTAATTACTCTGTTAAAATATACTATTATAGGCAATACAATGATTTTTTTCTTCTTGAGTTTGGACTTTTTCAAAAAGAGTTTGGAGCATTGCACTTAGCACTTGGACAAAGGAAAGGGGAATTAAGGCAAGGTAAAAGCTTATAATGTTGCTGGCAGATTCAATGGATATTTGTTTAGAGGCATGAAGTATAAGCATATTTGCCCACTTGTAATATTATTGCAGCTTACTGATCATAAATAATTATACTTTATGCTCAAAAAATAGAAAGTCCTTTTTACCTCTTTAGCTTTGTATTTTTGTGGGTCCTCCTCCCATCTCAAATATTTAAGGATTTCTTAGCTGTCTTCCAACTCATTTCTACAATCGATCTTAACTTCCATCTTGACTTCTCATAATGTGTCTATCCTGATATCATCTGTATTAGCATGTAAACAACCTACATTTATCATAAATTTCCATATGAATTGAAAACTTCAAATTCCTAGTACTTTCTAAAGCCTGACTTTCATTTTTGATCTCTTCAAGCATCCTCATTTTCCTGGTAACCTATGAGATTCTACCATCCTAATTTTTTCCTCTTTTTCATTGTCATCTTCTCATACAGTAGTTAAATTATCTTGGTTTTCTTTTCCATGTATCTTATATTTCCTCCCTTCATTTGTCTGTTCTGCCCCATTTCTGGACTATACCAATATTAATAGTCTCCTAAGTACCAATCTTTTCTTGGATTAGTTGTCACATGGCTCTCCAAGGTATTTCTCTGAAAGTATTGCTTTCTTCATTTACATATCTACTGAATGTAATATTTATGGGATATACATTCAATATTTATTGAACCACCTTTCTATTAATAAACTTCAAATAAATCAATGTGACATTAATAAGCCAGTACTTGGCTTGGTTAACTTTATCAATTTCATAGTGGGTATTTAGATTGGATGTGTATTGAAGAATGTACATTTATGATATATTATACATATATATGTAAGTAAGCACATACACACAAAAAGGGTTCCCCCCAAAATGAAATACTTTTTTCAAAGATATGTGCATTTTTTTAAACAAAAAAATCCTTATCACTTCCAATGTGCTCTCCATTATATTTAATATATTTTTCAAATCTGAGGTTTCTTTTTTGGAAACATTTTTCAAACTCATCTGTTTGGATGACTGACAGCACATTCCTCATTTTTTGTTTTGTTTTTTTTACCTCTTCTACATCATCAAATAGCTGTCCTTTCGTGTCCCTCTTCATTTACAGAAACAAAAAGAAGTTTCATAGAGTAAGGAAAGGTGAGTAAGTTGCCTGGGGCAAGGGAGACATGCTGGTCTTTGCCAAAACCAGGAGGACTGAGATGGTTGTGTGAGCAGGTGCATTGTTGTGGTGGCAAAACCAGTGCGCTCTCTGCCACAAACCAGGCCTTTTTTGTTCCACCAAATTACACAATCTTTTCAGAACCTCTAAATAGAGAGCTTGATTAACAGTCTGACCTGATGGAATGAACTCCAATTGCCCTGAGTCAACATTTTCATCTGTTCAGGAAGTTGACAGACATCCAGAATGAGATTTGTCATCAATTGACATTGTACCTTTATTGAAATGAGAAAAGCACTCCTACACTTTAATTTTCCCCATAGTATTCTCTTTGTAAGCTGCATTCGACATCAGAGGAGTTTCTGTGGCATTTTTCTGGAGCAGGAAACAAAATTTCACAGCGGCATGCTGTTCTTTTGAATCAGCCATCACAAAAAAAGTTTGAGTGAAACTGCTTTTATGAAAGAATTCACTGTGACCAGAGAGAACCTTCCCAGGTATTGCCACTGGGTACACTGAGAATGAGTTGCAGGATGCTCGGTCAGCATGAAAAAAAAAAGTACTATGAAAGCTCTGAACAGCCCAGTTCAATCTGATTTTTTTTTTTGGGGGGGGGTGGGGGAATGTATATATATATATCAGCCTTCTTGTGGGTCAATTTCAAGTCATAGGAACTCCACAGGACAAGGGAGAAATGTTCTCTGGGAGTTTCTGATACTGTAACTATTTTCCAGGGGCCCAAAGCCCAGTCTTTCTCCTGTGGAATGGTTTCAACCTCCTGATCTTGTAGTTATCAGGAAACACATAACCTCTGTGATCATCTAGATATATAATTAGATACATAAAATGAGGAATTAGATATATAAAATGAGAAAGGATATTACGTAACTTCTCTGAAATCATACTGCCTTTTTCATCATGCAGCTACACGAATTTGTCCAAATGGCTTTGAGGTGTTTTCGTTTGTTTTTAAACCTATTAATTATGATGCCAATGCCTCACGAACATATCACAATTTATAGATTAAATGGTTTATTATACAAATACCTGATGGCAATATGGTTACACATTAAGCTTTCATCCTCAAGATTCAAAATTCGAAACCCTCAGCCACTCCACAGGAGAAAGATGGGTTTTTCTACTTTTGTAAAGAGTTTCAGTCTAAGAAATTCACAGGGACAGTTGTACCCTCTCCTATCAGATCGTTCTGAATTGTGATTGACTTGAAGGCAGTGAGTTTATTTGTCTGTTTGTTTGTTTGTTTTGGTTGGTTTGGTATAAGCACAAAGAACAGTGTTTTAGAATACGTACATAGTTATCTAAGTTTATACTAAGGGTGTATAACATTATCGTTGTTAGGTGCAATCGAGTCAGTTCCTACTCACAGTGAGCATACTAATAAACAGAGAAAACAACAGAAGAAAAACATTGCCTGATCCTGCCCCATCCCCATGATCTTTGTTGTCCATATATACAGCTCATTGTTGCAGTCACTGTGAACTCCCATCTCACTAAGGGTCTCCCCAATCTTTTTGACTTTCAGCTTTACCAGCGGGAGAAAGATTAGGCTTGCTACTCTGTACCCATTTACTGTCTCTTAAATCCATGGGAGCAGTTCCACTTTGTCCTGTTGGATCCCTATGAGTGGGAATCCGGTCAATGGCAATGGGTGATTAACTTTAAGAAGGGGGATGTCTTTATTCAGGGACTGATGTTTCCTGATCGCATGTGTAAAGTACAGAAGTACACAGGTGAGGGTTCACCATCCTTCACCCCAAGGAAAAGCCAGCCTCTGCTTTTCCCAAGGCAGATGTGTCCATTATTCTGGTGTATCTGACTACTCCGTAACATAGTCGATACTCTTTAGCAGCAGTGTAATTCAGAGGCATGAACTCTTCTTCAGGTTTCCTATTCAATTGTCCAGATTTCATATATGTACCAGGCAATTGAAAATACATCGCTTGGGTCAAGCACATGTTAGAACTTAAAGTGAAATAGTTGCTTTGTAAGATCTTAAAGAAGCCTTTTGCAGCGTACATAATATGTTGCTTATTTTCTTGACTGCTACTTACATGGATGGGCATTAATTGTGGATCTAAGTAAAAACAATCCTGAAAACTTTCAATATTTTCTCTGTTTACCATATGTTATCTATTGGGCCAGTTGTGAGGATAAGTTTTCTTGATGTTGTTGAGTGATCCATAATGAAGGCTGCAGTCTTTGATCTTCACAAATAAGTGTTACGTTTTCTTCTCTTTCATTGATCAAGGTCGTGCTATCTACATACCACAGAGTGGTAGCAAGTCTTCCTCCACTCCAGATATCATGTTCTTCATATAATCTCGATTCTCATGTTTCTATGCTGTCTCCAGGCTCATTGTGGTGAAAGCAACCAATCCTAATTCTGATTCTAAACCACACAGAATCCAGTGTTTCTGTTAGAAACACTATTGGTTTTATAAGTACATTACATTTTAGGAATTCACATTCTTTGAATTAATTTACTATGATCCACACAATTGCATGTCTTTACACAATCAAGGGCAAATATCTTTCTGATGTTCTGATTTCAGCAAAGATCCATTTGACAGTGTTGATATCATTCATTCTGGATCCTTTTCTGATTCTTCCTTGATTTTCTGGTGGTCCCTGTTGAAGTAGTGCTACAACTTTTTTGAATTATCTTCAGAAATTTTTACTTGTGTATGATATTAATGATATTGTTCAATGGTAGCTTCATTATGCTGGATATCTTTCTTTGTAATGAACACAAATATTGATGTCTTACAGTTATTTGCTCAGATAGCTCTCTTCCAAATTTTTTGTCATAGCACTTCCAGTGTTGCATCTGAGTGCTTCACTATATTAATATTTCTACTCAATCAGTGACTTCCTTTAACTCTTGGAACCTTGTTTTAGACCAAAGTGTCCTTAGTGCAGATTGACCTCTCCTCTGGAAACTATTGGCCCTTAACCCTACCCTGTAATAGAGAAAGATCAACCAATTATCTTCTGAATACTGGTTCCATGTGTTTTTCAATCCTTGATTATTTGTACATATTCAACATTTGCCTATGCAGCAATAGAGTCATTCAGACAATGAAACCCTATACAGTAGAGTAGGACTGCCCCTTTGAGTTTCTGAAGCTGTAAATATCTGCAGAAGCAGATAGCCTCATATATGTACTATGAAATCACTAGTGAGTTTGAACCGCTGACTTTGTGGTTACCAGCCCAATTTGTAATCCACTATACCACTAGGTCTCCTATTGCAATTCAAGGCTTTCATCTTTTCTTTACTTCTTTCATCTAGATAAATATATTTTGGGTTCTTTACTTTTTGGTTTATAATTAAAGGTCTTTATACATTTTATTACAATACAAATTCTGAGAATTTCAATTGTCTTCTGCAGAACAACCTCCTAGCAATTAGCAGTCCAACCCTCACCCACACAGGGTAACCACAAGGGGACTTCAACAAATCATGGAAAATGTTCAGTTATATTTTCATTCTATCTTTCCATGAACCTCGTGAAGCTATCTTGCACTTTATATACTTTATCATTTCTTCCATTCACTTCAACTTGTGTACACATGCACACACACACACATACGCACAAGGTGGTAAGTTCAAAATTATTGCTACTAGCATCCAGTTGATGCACACACTGCATTATTTCAAGTAAAACATTTTGAAACGAGTCTCTATGAGCAGTATAAGGCATCCTCTCAGTAATACATTCATTTTCGTCTCATTCATGCTTTCAAGATGGTCTTATTTCTGGGTGCCCAATGCTCAAGAGAATAAAACACTATCTGGTTTGTAGCATTCCCAAAATCTCCTCGATGTCTGAGCTCATTGTTGCAGCCACTGTGTCAATCTGTCTTATTCGGGTCTTGTTCTGCTCTGCTCACCCCCTATTTCATCAATCAGGACCGTCTTCTCCAAAGACTGACCCCTCTTGATAACAGGTGCCACCATCCTCACTTCTATGGAGCTTTCTGACTGTACTTATTCCAAGACTAATTTTGTCACTCTGTCAGCAGTTTAAGGTATATTCCATACCCTTTGACAGCATGATAACTCCAATGTGTTAATTCTCTGGTAATTTTTATTCAATGATCAGTTTCACATACATATGAGGCATGATTTAGATCAGGCAGACCTTAGTCCTCGAAGTAACGTCTTTGCTCTTTAACGCTTTAAATAGATCTTTTGCAGCAGACTTTCCCAATGCACTAGGTAATTTTAACTCTTGATTGCTGTTTTAATGGGCAAATTCAAAATAAAGGTGCAATCAAGTAATGAAGTTAAGCCCGTTACTTTTAAGGTGAAACAAACAAACAAGCAAACAAACAACCCTGAAAACTGCATTAGTGAGTAAAATGCAAGGAAAGTTGAACTAAATATTTATTTGCCTATCACATCAAAATACTACTCGTCCATCCAAGATATCGAGGGCTCCCGTGTAATCATTTCTTTGGAAAACCTAGACCCATCAGCCTGACAACACTGACCATGTCTCTCTGAGCTCTTCTTTGCTTCCAAAGCTTAGATAACTACATTTGTGTCTCTTGAAGAAACGATTTTTAAATGGTATAAATCATAGAGTGCAGAATACTTCAGGGAAGGTTTAGAGAATTGAATCAATAGCTTCACATTTTGATTTTTTCTTGACCAATTTTTATACTTTCTGACTTTTCCTTGGATATAGGTTGTATTTATTTATTTGCAGTGTGCGTAGATATATATGTTTACTATTTTATGTAAAAGTTTTAGGCACGAGTAAATGCTCAATTTTTTAATTACTATGTAATACCACTGTAAAGATGTTTGAAGGTTTACACAGTTGATATTTCTTGGCTTGGTGAGGATAGAAAAGATGAAGCTTCAGGTATTAGATTTATTTATTCATTGTATCACTGAGAGATTTTGTGCTCTCGAATGGAATAGAAGGGAAAGTGAGAATCTTACAATTACCATGTAGTAGGATAGAATTTCAATTATTATGCTGTTTGGAAAAGGTTATGGTCTCAAAAAGGTAATTTTTATTCAGCATTGGTACAAAGTATGAGATTGAATCCATTCATTTCAGTACAGGGAATCAGAATCATAGATGACGAATTTCTTTACAAAGAAATGCACTCTCGGCTTTAAAAAGTAATTTATGAGACTACATTCATGTCATGAACAGAATAATGAATCGCAAGAGATGGTAGCACTGCCCCCATTTATTTACCAATCTTCCTCTTTTCTTTTCGTTGGTATCCATTACTCTAAGAAGTGGCGTTTATTGATTATTTTTCTTTTTAACGTGCGAACAATTGCTGTGCTCTTCCTCGCAATGTTGGGTTAGTCTTTCTTGCCCCCACTCAGTCCCGCTCAGTTTTCCTATGCTATTATAAATTACACAATCACCACTTCATCTAAGCCAGAAGCAAAGATCAAGAGAACTATTTCTATTAGGAATGATTTTTATTATTGCTCCTTATTTCAGAAGATAGGGTATAATCAACAAAAGGAATAGTTATGTCTGACATCCCCGGCTATCCCAAAAAGGACCATACATGCAGAGAATTAGAGTTTGAGAACTAAAACATACTTGAGAATCAATTTCTAATCAAGTCCTACATTTTTACAAGAGGTCCAGAGAGTTAAAGCAAGCACTGCTGAGTTCAAGTAACTGTTTTTTTTTTGTTTTTGTTTTTTACCAAATAAACTATCAGTGTCCCCAAAGTCAAATATCCACAACCCATATCCATAACAATTAGAAAAATCTTTCTTATTTAATGAAGAAGGTCCTAAAACTATAAAAAGAAAGGGAAAATAAAGTATAGAATATAAAGAAAAACAAAATAATCCTAATAAAAATGTTGGCTACAAAGAGTGACTATAGGCATGCAACAGAATAATTAACAAATGTGTGTGACCAGACATCCTGAAAGTCTTATTTAAAATGTCACATGCAGCCTTGTGACTCCATCAGAGAAAGTAGGGTTTCTTTATTTTCACCAAGTGAAGTTGTGTTTGCTTGGCTTGCAAAAGAGAGAACTTTGACAAACACAATAGTATTTGAATGTTGGAAGTGATATCTAATGACAAGACAACCAAATAATCTATGGAACATAAAGAAAACTTGAAGAAATAAATGTTGCTTAATTGTAGAATGTAGAATGTTGATTAATTGTAGGTGTCTTTAACTCCAAAAGAGCAGGAAGTGAACAAGGCAATTAATTACATCAAGCAGAGGAGGAAGACCAATTTTTAGTCACAGAATGCCAAGAATGTTTTCTAGAAAATGTATGAAAGAAAGTTCATACCAATAATATTCAAGAACCTTCCCATTCTATGATTCTTTGAATCAAGGCACAAAATAGCATTGAAACTCATTTGGCAAACGAATAGTTAAAATTGAGAGTTCAAAGTAAAACAACATATTTAAGGCCTTATTCCATCGCCTCTAAATTGCCAAATGATATGTTAAGATATTGCTTTAGATCCATTTTCTCCAAGGTCATTTCTATTTCCACTTGGACTACAATTGTATTGTTGTCACTTTACTGTAGTGTACAGATCTGGTCTCACAAGCAACCTTTTACTGTCTTCAGTCTCTCACATACGAACTCCTACCACATGCTCAACTACTTAAGTAACTTGAGATTAATGAGAAGTAAGGCTTTGCATATTATTTTCTCTGTAAGGTTATGTTTACATTATTAAATATGAAATATCGCTATTCTGAGTAGTTTGCAAACTTACAGAAAACTTGGCATCTCGATTACCATTGACATTTGGTTCTTACAGTGTATGCACTGCAAAGTCATTCATTATTTTCCGCAATTTTCTTTCAGCTCAGTCACTAATGACTCATTACAGGATCCATTATTGTCCATCTATTTGACTTCTTTATGTCATAAACTTGTATTTCGTTTGCAAAAAGTCTATGCTTTCAAATTAAACCAGATGAGCCATTGATGTACAGATGTAGAATATGCTTGGATAAGTTTCCACATGGGAAATATTTTCTGCAAGATAAATTTGTTTCATTAAAAATAAGTGAAACTGTTGACACCTAGAAATCAGCTGATCAGAATCTTCATCATTAACCAATTACTATATTAAGCATGAGTATACAAAAGAGAACAATTTGAGTTAAAGACAATGTTGATCCAGAAAAACATGACATTAATAGTGAGTTATATCTCATAGTTAAAAAACTCTATTCACATACCAGATGGTAAATTATACATTTATAAATGAGCACAATTTGGCACACTGAAGCCAGGTACTACAATAAAGATGGACTCTGTCATTCACAGATCGCTACATAGATATTGGGAAACCAACTTATTAATTACGATTAATTAGTTTATTATAATACTGATAAGATGCATAAAGGCAAAACATCCCCTTAAACTATGTTTCTAGTATTTCAAAGGCTTTTCTATTATAATTACTATCACAAAATATTATGCACTAAAATATTTCTCCAAAATTTGGTTATAATAATATCATGAGTTAAAGTGGGAATTAAACAGTAGCACATTTATAAAAGTATATTAATGTCTTCGTGTTATCATAATAGAATCCTTTGTAGCTATAGAGTTGAGTGGATACTAAAGTTGAGTTAACGAAGGAGTTTATTTTTAGATATAAGTGGGATATATAAAAAATGTAAATCTAATGTCAGCCATCACTCTTCCCAGATAATCATGAACTGTGTTTTGTAACTTTTCATTAAGAACAATTCAAAATGAAGAAAAGGTTGCCAACATTATTAGGGAAAAATAATAGAAGAAAATTAAACCCAGATAGTTGAATAGTCAAAAAGAGGGGAAATATATAGAAAGGAAGAAGAATGCTTTTAGTTCATTATGAAATGTAAATGATACATTGAAAAACATGCTGAAGCTTATTTCAACGTCGCACTGAAGGGACCAAATTTTACTTAGCTGATTAATGCTTTTTGTGAATGCATTGATTCTTTTGTCTTCCTTCTTCAACATTCAACTTTCACATGTCCGTGAGACAACTGAAAGCACCATGACTTGGGAGGGAAAATCCTCGGCTTCTTTTTCTAGGGATGTAATGCATCGAAACAAATAAAACGCCGAATGGACAAAACAAAACAAAACACACAATATCCTAGCCACCCTGTGACAGCAGTTCTGCTGCAGTCGGCTTATGCTCATTTACATTAGACAGTTTCTCAGGGACGCATCGCCAGTTGGGCTTAACCTCTAAGTTACTTGTATTATTATTTCTTGGAAAATGAAAGCCACGGTTGCTGAACTTAAGGGAAAGAAATTATAACAAGAATTTTGGGGAAAGGGGTTATAGAAAGGTGGAGGTGACAAGAAGGTTATGATATCAAGAAGTCCAGGAAACTAAAAGGAAATATTAAAAAGAACTAGGAGGCAAAGGACATGTTTAGAAGTATAAATGCAGGCACATATATATGTAAATATGCTTACATATAATGATAGGGACATTGATCTATGTATATATATATTTATATGTAAAGAATTGAGGTAGCGGATAGACACTGGACTTCTACTCAATACTTCCTCACCTCAAAAATATAATAACCTGGCATTCTGACCTTCTAGAAATGATTGCTAACGAAAATGGGTGCATAAGCAAATGTGGTGAAGCAGCTGATAGTGTCTGGCTATTAAATGATATAGCATCTGGGGTCTATGTACCAATGTGCTTGTACCAACGTGCTTGACACAATGAATGTATGGTTTGTGATAAGAGCTGTAAGAGCCCCCAATAAATGATTTTAAAAAATAATCATGGATACAGGGGATATAGGGACTACATGGGCAGGTAGTAGTTTGGGAGGGAAAGGGAAGTTCGGGAGTAGCTAATGAAGATGGGAAAAGGGAGAGAGCACTATCATGGATTATAATGGCATAAAAAATCTTAAAAGCTCTTTAACCACGAGGGAGGGAGAATGCTCTAAAATTTATGTGGGGGTGATTGTACAATTCCTTGTGATATGATTGAATGATTGAACTATTGAATGTATTACATGTAAATTACTTTCCAATAAAACTATCAAAAGTCTATAGAATCAGGGATGGGAGACTTTGCCTCATATAATTTGGATATGTTTTCAAGGGAGATCAGATACCAGAAAAGGATATCATGTTTGGTAAAGTAGATGGGCAATTTAAAACAGGAAGATCCCTGGCTAGATGGATCGACACAATGGCTGCAACAATGGGCTGAAGTGTAACAGAAGTCATTATTCTCATGTACACAGCATTACTAGGCGTCAGCACTCAATCCATAGCACCTAACAAGAACAACATACTTGGTGAAGGACATCATACTCCGTAAAGTAAAAGGTTACCCAAAAAAAGCAGTGGAGGGGGGGGACATATTGCATAATGTCTGCTACAGTGGTCTTAAGCATCGCAATGATTTTGAGGATAGTGTAGAGCTAGGCAGATTTTGGTCAATTGTTTGAGCAAAATGTAATTGATGGCAACTTACCACCATAATAACATTATTATTATTATTATTCCAAGTCAATCAATTCTCATCGTGAATATGGTAACGTGTGAAACAGACTTCTCCTCCTTCTCATTCTTATTTGCTTGGCAGCATTTTATATTTAACATATTTCCCTTTTTCCTCATTTACTTTACACAATACAGACAACAGAGACAAATAAATACTGGACATTTTTATTCTCTCCAATAATCATTTTTAATTAAAATTTATTTTGAGACTTCTTATTAAAGATGACAGAATGAAAGTGCATATTTCATTAAAACAACACAACAGAAAGTAAACACAAGAACACTTTAATGAATGTTGTTAATTGGGTTAGGTTTTGTTTTATTTAGCTTAGTTTTAAGCTACAGAAAACTTAGAAGAACAAAAAGAATAGGGAAGGAAGTAGTGAAATATCTTAAGAAGCTGTAGAAATATCTGTGGGAGACTCAAGAAAGACAAGTACTACCACAAAGTTATTAGTAATAAAATAAACTAGGACATGCCACGGTGCTTTGAAAGCTCGGTGCTTGTTAATAACTTACTGGTACTTTTCAGAGAAAGGGAATCAAATTTATACTAACCTCAATCAGGAAATGTTGAAAGTTTAAGAAGAATTTATAAAACTCCTTTCCAACTACGCACGTCCAAGCAATATTATGCCATTGCTTGGTTTCCAGAACACTAGAAAATGGATCATAACTTCCATGCCAGAGATCGAAAGTCTTCTATGGGGAACATAACCAGCGTAAGATAATGATTTTCTATAGAAAGTGCTCAGGCATAGAATGATGAAATTAAGATAATAATTAATAAACCCTATGCATATAACAAGCCCTAATCAGTTATTACTATCCAATATTAAAAAGAAACATACTGACAAACATTATTAGGTGCTTCCATTAAGCTGCTGTTAAAAACAATAAAGTGAAACAAACATTAATTAGAAAAAGCAACTTGAATAAAATGGACAGTAGTAACAGCAACAGAAAAACTTAAAAGAAAAAAGTACTACAATTAGGATAAAAAAAGGAAGGGAAGCAAGCAACAGCAATAAAATCTAGCCTAGGGAGCGCTGTTAAGAATAATATATATTGAAACTGTTCGTGGAGATTAACATGCAGAACTTAAGTGCAGTATTCTTTAATTTTATAGGTGAAGAATGTTGAAATGGAAAACATTTTGCTGCACATATATATTTAGAAATATTTCCATATATCTCACAATAAAAATAATCCAGAAAAAGTTTTAAAAAGTTAAGAACAAAACTATTTATAGCTTGCAAAGTCTATGAATTGAAAAGAACAGATTGAAAGGACATTATTTTCTCAATTATAGAAAGCATTTCATCCATAAAACAAAGAATATGATGCTATCTATAACAATAGAGATAACGCCAAAAATATGATTCCAATTTACACACCAAACAATAATGCCAAAGAAGATATGGGAGATGGGTTTTTAATTCACTTTATTGGGAGCTCTAAAACTCTTATCATAATCTGTACATATGTCCGTTGTGTCAAGCACATTTGTAAATTTTTTTGTCATCAACATTTTCAAAACATTTCTTTCTACCTGAGACCTTGGTATCAGCACCTCATTATTTCCCTCCCTCCCACACCTATCCTCCCTCATGAACTCTTGATAATTTATAAATTATTATTATTTTTCATGTTGTACATGGATCAATGTCTCCCTTCGCCCACTTTTCTATTGTCCATCTCTGTGGGAGAGGGTTATATGTAGATCATTGTGATCAGTTCCCCCTTTCGCCCACACCTCCCCCTTATCCTCCTGGTATCACTACTCTCAATATCCGTCCTGAGGGTTTTATCTGTCTTGGATTCCCTGTGTTTGCAGATCTTATCTGGACCCATGTACATGCTCTGGTCTAGCCAGATTTGTAAGGTGGAATTGGGGTCATGATACTGGGAGGGTGGGGGAAACATTAAAGAACCAGAGGAAAGTTGTATGTTTCACTGGTGCTATTCTTCACCCTGACTGACTCGTCTCTTTCTTATCACCCTTCTGTAAGGGGATATCCAATTGTCTACAGATGGGTTTGTGTCTCCACTCCACACTCCCCCTCATTCACAATGATATGATTTTTTGTTCTGGGTCTTTGATACCTAACACCTGATCTTATCAAGGCCTCATGATCACACAGGCTGGTGTGCTTCTTCCAGGTAGACTTTATTGCTTGTCAGCTAGATGAGCAGTTGTTTTTCATCAAGCCTTTAAGACCCCAGACACTATATCTTTTGATAGCTGGGCGCCATCAGCTTTCTTCACCACATTTGCTTATGCACCCATATTGTCTTCAGGGATCATGTCTGAAATGGGAAACACTTACCAATATCTGCCATTTGAAATGTACAATTAAGATTCATTGATGATTACTGGTGATTTTAATGCAAAAGTCAAAAGCAGGGAAAGATCAGCAGTTTAAAAATATGACCTTGGTCATGTGAGATATTACATGATAAAAGTTTGCAAGATGAGTGATTTATTCATGGTAAATATCCATTTCCCATAACGTGTAGTGGGGCACGGACCTCACATAGCTATACTTAAAGGAATTAAATAAACTACATTTGTGGAAAGAGACCATACCTTCAGTTAAAATAAGGTCAAGGCCTGAATGTAGAAAAGATAATCAATTGCTTGTATACAAGTTAAAATTCAAGGTGAAGACAAAAACGAGTCCACAATAGTCAAAATATGACTTACAGAAGATACTCATGTATAAGCCGAGATTTCAGCACAAAAAATGTGCTGAAAAACGGGTTCGGCTTATACACAGGTCAGTGGTACCCCAGTGCGGTGTAACAGCTCTTGGGTGATTGATGTTCCTCTGCTGTTCATTCAAAGCCCCACTGACACTACAGGGCTTCAAATGTTTGTTTACTCACATCTAACCAATCAGAGCTGTCCTATGACATGGATGGCTCCAATTCGCAGAAGCACCCATTGTAATTCACTTACACTGGCAGCTGAACTGGTAAGGATGTGTCTGTTGCTGCGCTCCGTCTCTCCCCTCTGATCTCTGTGTTAATTCACATCCTGCATTTCCCACCTTAGGTTTTACTTGAGTCAATCGGTTTTTCTGGTTTCCCAGGTAATAATTAGGTACCTTGGCTTATACTCACATCAGCTTATATTCGAGTATATACAGGAAGTATATTCAAAGCAGATTTAGAAATCACCTTAAGAAAAATTTGATGCATTCTAAACTAATGACCAAAAAGTTGTGCAATACCATAAAGAACATTATACATGATGAAACTATGGGTCATATAAAGACAAGAAAAGAAGCAAAGATAAACATGGATGTAAGACAAGACTCTGACAGATGTTAATGAATGTCAAATAGTTAATTCAAATAGAAGAAATGATGAACACTAAGAGCTGAAGAGGATATTTTGAAGGGCAGTTCGAGAAGGCAAAGTAAATTATTGTATTGAAATGCTCTAAGAGTTGGATTTAGAAAATCAAAAAGGAAGAACATCCTGGAACATTTTTCAAGCTGAATTATCTGAAGAAAAATCCAAGCTCCAAGTTACAATATTGAACGATTTTAATGTGAAAAATATTGAATGATGCAAGAAGCATCAAAGAATTTGTAGATACTGTATGAAAAAGCTGTATGAAAAACCATAGACACTTAGCATTTCTAGAAGTAGCATGTAATCAAGAATCAATGATATTAAAAAAAAATCCAAACCGCACTTCAGGCACTGATAAAAAGTAAGTTTCCCAGAAGTGACAGAATATTATATGAAAAAGTTTAACAAACCGAGGCAGCATTTGAAGTACTCACCCATTTATGACAAAAAAATTTGAAAGACACACTTGATAGGTAGGTTTATTGTGCCAACCTGGCCAGTGAACACGTGTGGGATTAATTGAAGGGCGAGAGATAAATGACTCTTTGAGCCTCGTCTCTCTTGTCTCTTTCTGTTTGATGATCAGATCATTGTGCGGCTCCCTTAGCTAGTTTTCTGCCTCAACTTGCAAGCTACACTACCTCTGGGATATCTAACCCATGGAATGTGTCATGTTAGTTTGATGTTCCTTCAAGACCTGCTTTGCCACACTACTGGAGTATACTTTGCTTGTGTTGGGGGCTTTGGACCCTGTCATCTGGCTGACTTGCTGATCTGCCTTGTTGTTTGCTGTCTGTGGCTAGATTGACTGAATTGCTTTACAGAGGACTCAGCTGTCTAATTCCTTGGCTTGCACCTGACCACCCTCAAGACTTGAAGGACTGCCAGTGTATTAGCTGTCTCATGGAACTGAGTTGCACTGAGCCATGTGTACTGCTCTATAGACCAGTCAACTGTTTGTTTCTTATGTTGCATTATCTATGTATATAAATTTATATAAAATTGTAAGTGCCCTGGTTTCGTTTCTCTAAATAGCCCTGTCTAACATAACAAATTATTGGCCAAACAAATGGGAATATTAATTTATTTTCCTAATTCAAAGAAAAATGATTCAGCAAAATGCTGACTTTATTTTTAAAAAATCAATAAAATCTCATATGAACTTTATAGGGTTTAATTTAGGAGTTGATTGCATACTGCTGATGCATTAAAATCCACCCAATAGGGTCAAAGAATAATGATATACCTATTTGCTTTCTTAAAGATTATATACAACAAAACCCCCAGGGCCCAATTCTACTCTCTTACACATCATCATGAGTAGGAATTGAGTCAATAGGAATTCTTTTAATTTTTTTTGTTTTTTCTTTCTTTGTTGGTACATTGATAATTATTTAGACTTTGCAGATGAGAGAGAGAGAGAGAGAGAGAGAGAGAGAGAGAGAGAGAGAGAGAGAGAGAGACCATTACCTGGGAAAGGATATTATTCTTGGTAAATATTTAGTCTGGGTAGACTAGGAAAACAGATCCAGAGAGACTCATATGTCTATAAGAAATCAGTTTATATACAAGATCAATTGAATATTGAGAAAATATCCCAGCCCAGTCCAGATCAAGTCCATAAGTCTGATATTAACCCATAGGTCCGATATCAATCTATAAAGTCCTCTTCAAACTCAGGAGACACATGCAATGACACCAAATGCAGGAAGATTACAGACCAGTGGGTTGGAAGTCTAGTGGATCCAGTGGCATTGTAAGTGTCTCAGGGCTGACAGGGGTTTCCATGTGGTTTCTTTAGCTCTGAAACTCTGACGGCCTCAGGGTAGCTTCATGTGGCTTCTCATCAGAAATGTCCCCCAGAGAGTGAGTCTGTGTCCTGCCTCCAGCGAGCTATTTCCCTCTTTCCCCTCCAATCATACTGCGACCTTATTGACAGGCTAAACTCCACCCCTTCACTCTTAAGTCTCTCTCATATTGACAACAGATTATGTAACTACCACGGTAAAGTGGTCAACAAAATGAAGACCCTCAGTTCTGTAGATTGACACAGGAGCCGCAAAAATGGGTTTGAACTTTAAAGTACTGTGAAGACAATGCAGGGACGGTCAGTGTTTCCTTCTGTTGTTTTACAGGGTCGTTCTGAGTTTAATAACAAGAACATTTAGATGAATGCTAACTCAATGGGAGAGTAGTAAAAAAGAAATAGAGAGGGACTCGATTGATGTCTTTATTGGGGAAACATGAAGGATAGGAATATTCACTTAAAAATAGGATAGAAGGAAAAGTCCTTAATCATAGTATAATTATATCATAATAGTTTAAGAAGAAAGGTCTTCGCTAATAAGTGGTAATTACTGTCTGAAAGGATGTTATAGAAAATGTTCACTGTAACAATATATATACAAAGAAGCATCAAAATTTCCTGGGAGGATAAATCATTATGTTCCAATTCCATTTTTGCAGGAACTTTTAAAGCCTGTTTTTATTTTTGTTACCCAGTATCAGAACACCATTTTGACTTCCAGCTTATCCCTAGTTCTTATGCCTTAATGGGAGACATTAGTAAGTCAGAACACATGAGCTAAAGCCTCTCTCTCTTTTGTGGTTGGTTACTGTGTGGATGCATGCCTCAGGCTCATATAATTCAATGCTCACACTTCACCTCAAGGTTTGAATCTTGAGGAGTGACCCACACTATTAGTATATGAGGCATTTTTCATGTAGTATTGGCAGTCAGCACTGTGATCATTCAGCAATATAGACTATGATAAGGATGCAGTGGTGTGGTGCCAACAGAATGTAATATCCTAGCCAGAATGTTCCTGAGATATGACTTTGGCTTCTATCAAGATACTATTGGAAATTTCCCAATTTCTCAGCCTGCTTTTCCACTCCACCAGCAATACGATAAGCCATCAGATATCCTTCAAGTGAAGTCATTTTTTTTCTGCTTGAGTTTTAAAAACACGTCAGGAACTGGTAGTCTATCATTCGAAGTGGATGGACTACACCCAAAACTTTCTTGAATGTGTTGATAAATAATTTCATACATCAAGAGGATATTAAAATGTTTTAATGTTCATATATATAAAAATTTTGGGGAGTAGCAGGGTTGGGTCTCAAGCTGAACAGAAAATGGTTAAATAGATCTGCAAATGGAGATTAACTTTCATAATAGTTGAGGTGGCTGCATGAGGGTTCCCAAGGTAATTGACAGTACATGTTTTGGACATCTGTTATGTGCTAAGGGATGAAGCATCTTGACCTGTGATTATCATATTACAGGAGCTATTAAAGTATAAATTAACCTATAAGTTAAACAGATAAAACAATCAGGAATACTATTATGGTAGTAAAATATCCATTAAGAAACACTGAACACATTTATATAAATGTGGTGAATAAAATTTTAGGATTCAAAACCCCAAACCAAAATCAATACCACTGACTCCAGCTGGACACATTGTTACCGTATAGTACAGAATAGAGCTTCCCCTTTGGATTTTGGAAACTAAGTATTTTTCTAATAGATTTATTGACATATGCACATATGTGTTAGTCCAGATGGAAACAAATTCATAGACATGCATAAGCATATAGGAAAGAGCTTTATATACAAGAGCAACTGAATAGTGAGAAAATATCCCAGCCAGTCCAAATCAAATCCATAAGTCCGATATTAGCTCATATATCAGATACCAATCCATAAAGTCTTCTTTACACACATGAAACAAAGGCAATGACACTGAATGCAGGCCAGTGGGTGGGAAGTCTTGTGGATACAGTGGCATTGTAAGCATCTCAGAGCTGTCAGGGGTCTCCACGTGGCACATCCAGTCCAGGGCACTAGCATAGTGTCTCACAGGGACTGTCTCGAGAGTGTTTCCCGTCTCCAGAGAGGAATGCAGGAGTTCTCAGAATCCTCAGGAGAAGGCCACGCCCACACAGAGGCCTCATTAGCTATTCCCTGATTGACAGGCTAGACTCTACCTCTCCACTCTTAATCCTTTCAAAATGACAAATGAGTATATAATTATCGCAAACCATCTCTTATCGATTCACCATCTTTATACAATTCTTTACCAACATACAATTTGCAAACAAACAATAATAAAATCATGCCAGTACTTAACAGGATAAAACTAAAATGCATAGAATTCAATATGTGCCACCCTCATTTAAACTCTCTAAGTGAACAAAACAAAAATATCCCACACCTAACACTTGCGGTTAAGTAACACCCATACCTTGACCCTATAATCCTATGAATATATTCCCTTGCCTATGTAAGTTTGTAAGCCAATCACTTCATGACTTTGTCCACCCCATTTTGGATATCCAATTTCTATACTGCTCCCTTACATCAACCCAGTGCTCTGAGGAGACAATCATATTATTTGA